>NC_046658.1:170255492-170262900 GCF_010883055.1 Belonocnema kinseyi | reverse complement strand
CTTTGACCTACTTTCCAGAATCAACAATTCGTTGTTGCAGATAATGATCAAAAGGATTTTAATTATTTAAAACGTTTTCTCTGTGTAAAAGCAGTGCAGAATTAGTTAAAGCTAAATTTGAATGTTTTCTTTCGCGTGGTTGATAAAAAGCAAGGTTAATGCATATCTGAACGTAATTATTTTCTTGTAATTGGAAAATGAATCACGTACAATACCTAATGAAAAAACCCAAAAGGGTTAAAAATTATTAAGCCCTTCTGAATTATACAAATCATAGGTCCATATGATCTTCCGTCTGAGGCTGGCTCCATAATGTGTCGTAAGAATTGCACGTACGTCGACGTACGTTAATGTCAACGTGTACATCTGCATTGTTCTCTATTGCTACCAACTGTCGCGTGTGTTTTATTGGTTCACATTCCCTTGTTCTTGTAAACATTTAACTGCACTGAACCACCGGAACACCGGATTATAAACTAATGAAATACGCACGACAGTTGGTAGCTATGGGATAGAAAGCAAATATAAGCGTTGATACGAAACGTACACCTTCGAACTTCTTGGAAGCACAAAAATGTCCATTCTTTTCACAGTGAAACTCATAGACTTTATCTTAGTTTCCAGAATCAACCATTCGTTGTTGTACAGAATGATCGAGAGGTTTTTAAATTATTTAAAACGTTTTTTGTGCATAAAAGCAGTGCAAAATGAGTTGAAGCATAATTTGAAATAATCACTAAAGGCTTAAATTTTTTGTTTTCATGTTTGATTAACAGTAAGGTTAATCCAAGTTTAAACGTATTTGTACTCTTATTATTTGAAAATTAATCACGTACCAAAATATTGAAAACTCTGCAAAGTAATGAGTAAGAAAATAGCAGAGTTTATAAACTGTGTCGCACATAATTTTGATCAATAATACATAAATTGTTAACCGAATATAACTAATATTGTGTGATTTATCGATCTTAAAATGTGGTGTATATTTGCCATTTTGTAGTTATATGGAAAACATTCACCGAAAAAGGGTTGTAAATGACGCCGTAATTGTTTATAAGTGAAAAGCCCTTACTTTGAATAAATTTATAAATTTAAGAACATTAAATGAGCCCAATCTCCAAGCCTTTTAATTTACCTGATTTGATTTACCTTAAATCGCTGTAATTGCAACATATATCAACATTTCATTCAATGTCTTATTTATGTTAACAAGTCCTAATTAACTATTTCATACTAGTTTGCTTTTTCGCTTAGAAAAGAAATAAGGACAATAAAAATAGGTAAGGGTGGAATGGTTTTCTAATTTACAACTAGATATTTGAAAAAATAAAAATTATCTTGCATATTTGAATTCTGTGTTCTCAAAAACCTATAAAATAAGTAGTCACTCACATTTTTGGGAAAAAGTAAATTGTGTACACATTAAGCCTCAATTTGATGTCTACCATTTTAGAAAAATGAAAATCTGATTATAAATTAGAATTTTGCGACCTAGAGATTCTATAACTAGACTGCTCGAATGTTGCTACATGTAGTTATTAACTAATATACATGTCCACAGTCGTTTTTTTAAACAAAAAATTTCTCCACTTTGAGTGGCCATATTGGTTTTTATATTTAAATTTTGAAAAATTTAATGATAGAATCAGAAAGACCAGACGATTTCATATAGGAAAACATCCCAAATTTACATGTTTTTATCTTTCTTGTATTCTAGTAAAAAAACCCAAACGACTTCGGAATGGTTCATCGGGAATCAATAGGTTAATATGGTAAACGTCGCAAGCATGGCACACAAATTTGTATAACACTTTGTGGAAAACTATTGTTTAAATATATCTAATAGAAGCAAGAACCAATTTCAATAGTGTTGTAAAATATTTTAAGTTAATTTTTCGCTTATGAGACATAAAATTTTCGTTTGAAAAAACTTCTTATTGTAAATGCATGTTAAGTAATTACTAATTGCCTGTAAAATTTATAGAAAATTAATTAGTTGCATTATCTTGAGTTTTTTAACTCTGAAAAATAAATGTAGGCTAATTAATTTATGAATGATTGGTTACTAAAACAACTAAACTATATAAAAATGATTTTACCTCTTCTTCCCTTAAACGCTTTATCTTCTTTCTCTGTCTTTTGTTTGGAACTTTACGTTTTTTGCGAACTTGAACTGAATTGCAACGTTTATTTTTCATTATTTTGAAGCGTAATATAGCAGTAGATATTTACTAATTAGTCTCTTAAATATATATATATATATATATATATATATATGCAAACCATATTGTTCTATTATACTGCCATGGGTTGCTGATGCGTCTGTTCCGTCAACAGAATTTTTTTCTAGACTGCTTGCATTGATGTTGCTGACATTGAAATTATTTTCCGAACTGCTTCTATTAACGTTGTTGTAACTCACTGCAAAATTTAGGATATTTGTAAAGATTATTATACAATATTGAAAATAATGATGTCACTGGCAATATCTCTGGTGACATCATCAATGACATCGGCGGGGATCAGATGAAAAGTGTAGCATATAGTGCATAAGAAGTTGCAAACGGGAGTATCTGGTGAGTGTTACAGTGCCCAGGGTAGCCGATAGCGGAGATTACAGAGTGCCCACGTTTTCCTCCGTGGACGATCACTTTGAACATGTGTTTCGTAGTTGGTGCAAATTTCCGTAAAATGTAAGGAAATCTCCAAAGCTGTCCAGTTTTACGTCGTAGGAGAATATCTTGGCTCGCATGGTGCTTATTTGATACGTAGTTCACCAGAGACGTAGTTACCACGTAAACTAGAAAATCTATGCTGCTCATTGCGTTGACGGTATTCTGTGAACAAACTGGCTACCAAATTGCAATCACTGAATACGTCGTGATCTATTCAAAAGGAGGAACTATAGTGAATACTCTGTAGACTCCGTCATCCACCATCCTGGTCACTGAAGCACTTATCAGGTTTACTGATTTTCAAATTATTACGCATTGTAAGCGACATTTTTTGTTATGCAATCATCGATGTACCAGTGATATAATTATTTTCAGTATGATGAATATCATATTAAATATCGATTTTACTCACAGTTTTGTTCTTCCTCTTCGCGTAATGCGCGATGTACCATTGATGAAGAATCAACTAAGAAAATTATTTTATGCCAATTTTAAAATAGCATTCTATAATATTACTTGATAACATTGCGTGTCACTTGTTGAAAGACAACAAAACTATGATAAAAGACTGATTATCTGACTGATTTTATTAAAACTGAAAATGATATTTGTGATATCGTATACAATTGTTGCAGTTCATTATATAACGGTTATATATAACATTATATAACGATTTCGGCCCACTGTGGGGATCTTCATGCTTGGTCTGCGAACTTAACTTTGCAGCGCTAATAAAGAAAGACTAAGACGAAGAATGTAAGCGACAATACAGCCGGCGATGTTAAAGAAAACATTACTCATCACAAGATTTAATTACGGTAATAGGTGCATGCATAACGTTGATTTTCGGTTGAGATTAATCTGTTTCAAGTTCAAAACTCGCCGATTTTCTTTCGAGCACGAAGTGGACTGAAATTCATGACGCGTAAGAAGTTGAGCAGAAACCACCTGAGAATGTTTAAATTGTGACAGTGCCTGAAGAAAATCTAAAGAGTTGATGTATATATTGCAGATAAGCATCTTGTCTGAATTACAACTCGGGGAATACGCGCTGTGAAATCACCTCGTTCTTGCGTTGCAAATATAAAACATTAGGTGGACAACAGGGAGAACGATACGGCAGCTTTATACCACCTATCCGGTGGCGGAATCTATCGGAAATACAGTTTTATTTTTGATTAAGTATTTTCAGAAGTAGAGCTTTTTTGAAGAAAAGCTCGTTAAATAGATGAGAGTTTTGGATATTCAAAAAAAAAGATTACTTTTATAAAAGTGAGGCCTTCTGTCATTGTGGTTCCACAAATCTTCAGACCCTTCCTCATTTCATTCAAATGGACTTGATACTTCACGTGATAACTCCGGCACAAAATAATCGTTATCAATCTCGATCACCTCATTCTCATTTGGACGTAACCTTAAATCATCTTCTTCATTCTGCAGAGATATTTGGTCACGTGAAGGAAGCTCATTCTCGGTATTTCGCATGCTTTCATTGGTTAGTCTTTCTTCTGCTCGTCGTTTTGCTGCCCGACGTTGTCTTCTGTTCGTTGATTCATTCATTTTAGCTTCATTGGTCGTCAAATAAATACTGTTATTAAAATCGGGATCAGATCCTATAACAAAAATAAATAAGATTATTACTGAACAAAGTATAATTATAAATAATCCGTATTAGTGATATTTGCACTCAACACCTACTAATTGACGTATTTGGTAAATTTTCCATCAGTTCAAACTCTTCGCCAACTCTTGCAAAGGAATTATTTTCAAAAATATCTTTGATGTTTCCTTTTAACTTAGAGACAGATCCAATAAACCGTTCGACCGTGTAATTTTCTTCTTCTCTGTGTTCTAACAGCCTACATACTATAGAAAAATGAAAATAAATTTCATATAGTAATTAAAAATATGATTTAACATTTAGTGTTTGAGAAAAATATTTTTAAAAAAATTACCTGCTAATAGTTCTTGTTGTTTGTAAATAGTTTGATATCTCGGCAATCTACTAATACTTTTACCACTATCCAACCGTTTTACCTGTATTTTCATAGTCATCAGTGCATTTTTTACAGCAACTAAAAATAATAATATTAATTGTTCATTAGTTCAATTTTCATAATAAATGAATAATAAATATACATAATTACATATACAGTTACTATATATATATATATATAACATTTTTCTCAATTGTGTTTTATTTGAATGTAAAGAGTTAACTTACGTGTAAATTCGGTGGTTGTAGGACGTTTGGTAATGTTCCTGGATAGTACACTGTTTAAGGACTGGCGCCATTATTTGTTCGAATATCTAATCCATACACGCTCCAATTTTCGGGCTTTACAACTGGTATCCAATAATTACGAATTTTATGAATGACATTATGCAGTTTGAGTTTCATCTGATCATCCATTTCTGTAACCTGACGATTGAATTCTGTCTCGATTTCTTCTGGAGGTAAAAAAGCCAACGCCAGAATTTTACGGACCGCCTGGTGAACTTCTTCGTCTTTGCAATATTCCTTCTTCACAACCTTACAGATAGCCTAATATTTAAAAGAACAAAGATGCAATGATAAAAAAATTTTTTGTTAAAAAATAAGTTTATTTTTTTTAAATGCGACAAAGAAGATAAAGTGTGCAAACAAAAATTTCATCATAACTTGCGAGTCCTTATGTTAATTACTCAGTCGCGTAACAATATTTGAATTAATCAAAATTAAAACAAACTTCTCATCAAGAAGCAAAATATCTTTCTTCGATCGATCCAAATAGTCTATACTTCAATTGTTAGTAATTTCTCGCTCATGCGATTTTAGTTCATATAGAAACTCGAAAGTATAAAATACTCAAGCAAAAGTCGCGAGCTTCAAGAGAATGAGATATGGTAACTAGTGGAGACCTTTCAGGCCGTTTTCGGGCTGTATTCGGAGTCAGTTACCTAGCTTTATTAATTAATCCAAATTTTTTTCGCTACTGTTTCTAAATTAGCCAGATTAAAGTTTCTTATTTTTTTTTGAAAAAAGTAATTTTTTTCGCTTTTTCTCGGGCGCAAACTAACATTCGGGGAAAAAATTTATTTTTTTATAAGTGCCGAGTCGTATTATATGTAATAAAAATGTATAGAAAAGAATATATTGAATGTAGTTACATGATTAAAATGGGCATTACATCCAGCCCGTCTTACATTCGGAAATACGATTTCTTCGCTTTTACAAATGCCCCATTCAAAGTCACTCATAATTATTTTTATGCTGGCAGTAGGGATGAGACTTTCAAAGAAATTTAACACAGCAGTGAAAGCGGCCGTTGTTTTAGATGACATTACTACTGTAGCAAACAAAACTGCCTGTAACGTTAAACACATTAAGAAGTAGAAATACATAAAAAGTTTCTTAAAAGGAACTGAAATTGATTAACTTACATGACCAGAAACAACACCCATTATATTAAATACCTGGTACGCCTTCTGTACCCTTGGTGTTATTTTGAATGTGCCATCCAATAGAAGACGTGATAGGGTTTTTCCATATTTTTGTACAAATTTTTTGTTATAAATCATTACATGGATGTTTCCCTCGTCGTCTTCTATATTCTCATAAATCACGTTATCTTCTTGATTTTCTGAAATCCAAATATTTTTGTATTTATCCGCATCCAGGTCGTTAGCGAACACGTGTATCGAAGGAGGGTTAGTTGGATACACCTCTCGCCTCCATCCACGCATGGTTGATCTGATGCCTTTAAATGTGACGAGCTCAGCAGCTTGACACTTGCTTGACATTCCGATTTCATAAATTTCTTCATTTCCAACAACTTATCCTGATCTTCATCTCTAAAACAGTGATCGGAGTGTCAACGACGAAGTTCAATGGAATTGTGCTCCACTTTGTTTGCCGTTGCTCGGCAGTTCTGCGTTGCACATTTGAAATATCTAAATAAGAAAAAAAAACGTTGTTGAATAACAAAATCAGGGCGCGAGCCATTCGTCCGGTATAGTCTCATCTCTTGAAATTTAGAATTTCTGTTAAGAGAGCAAGGGGGAAAGGGCTACTAAAAATTACCCCAAAACGTTGCGTCTCTTTAATGAGGTGAAAAGTCCTCAAGATTACGCATCAGCTGTGGTAGTTAGCTACGGATTATTCTCGTATTGCTATTAGTAAGATTATGCAGCCATGTGCTGCAATCTGACAATGTTTACGGGGTAAAAACGCAGCAACTGAGGCGACGTATGTGTTCCAAAAGGTAAGATGAAGGTTATGAGATCCTGGTATACAATGTACTGTAGCCTCAATGACGCAGAACCATTTCGCTGGCCCCACCACCGATGCTAGTGTAACTTTTTTTCGGCCAATTATTTAGTGCCGAATTTTTTCAAATTTGTATAATAAAATTTTGAATTTGTACATCACTGGATGTATCTTATTTCTCAAAAAAAAACACTGTCGGGGCCAGAGACACGCTCCGCTGGCCCCGTCATGGTGTTTTTTAACACAGGGGGTAGTTCTTTGGGGTTTAAATTGGTTGCACCAATTTGAAACAATTAAGACGAAAATAAATGTCACATATAAAGTTTATTTTGGATAATATCCGAACAAGGGAAACGTTTCGCTAGTGACACCATAGAGTTTGCTACAGAGGGGGTAGTTTTTCGGGGTTGAAGGTGTTTGCACAAATTTGAACAAATCAAGACGAAAACAATTCGCCCATATAAAGTTGATTTAAAATAATGCC
>NC_046658.1:170245401-170255382 GCF_010883055.1 Belonocnema kinseyi | reverse complement strand
GGTGTTGTAGGGTTTAAAGTTTGTTACAGAAATTTGAACAAATTGAGACGAAAATAATGCACATATATAAAGTTGTTTTAGGATAGTGTCGGGGCCAAAGAAACATTTCGCTGGCGAAGTCATTGTGTTTTCCTAATAGGGGGTAGTTTTTAGGGATTGAAGTTTGTTGCCTAAATTTAAACAAATTAAGACGTAAATAATGCACACAAATAAAATTGATTTTTCATAATGTCGGGGCCAGGGAAACGTTTCTTTAGTGACGCGATGGTGTTTGACACACAGGGGGTAGATTTTAGGGGTTGAATTTCGTTGTATAAACCTTAACAAATTAAGACAAAATAATTTTGTTTGTATAAGGTTGCTTTAGGATAATATCGGGGCCAGCTAAACGATTCGCTGGCGACGTTATGGATTTTTCCTAACAGGGGGTAGTTTTTAGGTGTTGAAGTTTGTTGCACGAATTTGAACAAATTATGAGTAAATAATTCAGCGATAAAAAGTGGATTTTTGACAATGTCGGAACTAGGGGTAGGTTTTGTTGGCCCTGCCCTGATATTTTCCTAAAACTGGGTAGTTTTCAGGGGCTGAAGTTTACTGCACAAATTACAACGTAAATATCGCACCCAAATAAAGTTAATTTTGGATAATGTGGGGACCAGCAAAATTTTTCACTGGCGATGCCATGGTGTTAAATACTTAGGGAGTAGTTTTCAGGGTTTGAAGTTGGTTGCACAAATTTAAAAAAATTATGACGAAATTAATTCACCCAGAGAAAGTTGATTTTGGACAATGTCGAGACCAGCTGTACGTTTCGCTAGCCCCGCCATGTTGTTTTCCATACAGGGGGTACTTTTTAGGGGTTGAACTTGGTTGCACAAATTTAAACAAATTAGGATGAAAATATTGCACCCATATGAAGTTGATTTGGGGTAATATCGGGGCCGGCGAAATTTGTTTGCTAGAGACGCCATGGTGTTTTCCTAACAGGGGGTACTTTTCAGGGGCTGAAGTTTGTTGCACAAATTTTAACAAATTAATGCAAAAATAATTCGCCTAGAGAAAGTTGATGTTGGACAATGTCGGGACCAGCTGTACGTTTCGCTGGCCCCACCCTAATGTTTTACGCACAGGGATACTTTTTAGGGGTTGAAGTGTATTGCACAAATTTGAAGAAATTATAACGTAAATATCGCACCCAAATAAAGTTAATTTTGGATAATATTGGGACCAGCGAAATTTTTTATTGGCGACGCCATAGTGTTTTCCTAACAGGGGGTGATTTTTAGGGGTTGAAGTTTATTGCACAAATTTGAACAGTCTATGACGTAAATATTGCACCCAAATAAAGTTGATTTTGGATAATTTCGGGCTCAGGCAAACGTTTCGCTGGGAACGCCATGCTGTTTGACACTTAGGGGGTAGTTTTCAGCGGTTCAACTTAGTTGCACAAATTTAAACAAATTAGGACGAAAGTAAGGCACCCATATGAAGTTAATTTAGGGTAATGTCGGGGCCAGCGAAATTTTTTTTCTGGCGACGTCATGGTGTTTTCCAAACAGGGGGTAGTTTTCAGGGGTTGAATTTTTTTGCACAAATTTTATAAAATTGCGGCGAAAATAAGTCACCCATAAGAGGTTGATTTTGGACAATGTCGGAACCAGCCGTACGTTTCGCTGGCCCCGTCATATTGTTTTCCGCACAAAGGGAACTTTCTAGGAGTTGAACTTCGTTGCACAACTTTAAACAAATTGTGAAGTAAATATTGCACCCAAATAAAGTTGATTTTAGATCACTTCTGGCCCGGGGAAACGTTTCGCTGGGGATGCTATGGTGTTTGACACTAGGGGTTAGTTTTCAGGGGTTGAAGTTGGTTGCACAAATTTGAACAAATTAAGACGAAAATAATGCTCCCATATGAAGTCTATTCAGGGTAATGTCGGTGCCGGCGACATTTTTTTGTTGGCGACGCCATATTGTTTGCCGCACAGGGGTTGATTTTTAGGGGTTGAAGTTTTCTGCACAAATTTGAACAAATTATGATGAAAATAATTCGCCCATATGAAGGTGATCTTGAATAATGTAATGGCCAGCGAAATGTTTCGCTTGCCCCACCATGCTGTTTTCCACACAGGGGGTAGTTTTTAGGGGTAGAAGTTTGTTGCACAAATTTTAACAAATTATAACGAAAATAATTCACCCATACCCATAAATTGTTTGCATTCACGACCTAAACAAATTTTATTTCGAAAATCCGAGTTTATAAGACAATCGTCGTTTAATTATAAGTTAAGATAACCTACGGGAGTTTCCACCCTATGCATTAGTGCAACTTAATCAACGTTCAACCTATCCCATAGTACTCCGATATAACACTTGATATTCCTTTTCAAAAAATTATTAAATAATTTGTTTTAAATCACTTACTTTACTCCGTTTTATTTTTTATTTAGGTGGAACGTCCTTCCATCTAGCCGCCTTTCTAATTTTGGTGTGTTCTTCCCTCTTTTTTTTCTTTGCTTTCTTTTACGGTTTCTGTCTCTTCTGATTGCAACCATTTAGAAGTTTTTTTTTCAATGAATTTTTTCACTAAAACTACACTATAAGTAATAGTAACTAAAAACGTGCATAAGCAGCGGTAAAAAATACTCAATGAATACTACGAACGTAGCCTTTAAACAAATTTCTTTATGAGTTGACAGGTAACCATACACGAAGTTAGCATTTTCTATCAAAAACAATCGAGATGAACAATCTGACGTTGCTGCTTAAAGTTTCAAATAGAAGATATTTGAAATGTTGACATATTTCGAAAGAGAGTGAGCTTTATTGATCTTTACTTTCTACAGTGAGAATTACTTTAAATTGATTATTGTTATTAATCATTTTATTTTATATTTTAAGCTTTATATACATATTTTCGTAAATAAAAGCTAATAAAATCGTCAAAAAGGAATTACAACATGTTTTTTTTTTAAATTGACGTTTTTTTCAACTTTTGATTATTTTTTACATAAAAATAAATCATGAAAGCACTTTATCGCTTTTTGATTTATTTTAATGGAAAATATTCAAGAAAAATATATTATGCCACTCTTACTTATAAATTGCAACTTTGACACGATTTTTCGTTCTCGTGGCATTAAATACTGTTCGACACTTGTGAGCACGGTGATTATTTATCGAAATAAATATCTAAATAATAACTAAATGATCACGTTTCACACCCGTATGTACTATTAAGGGGTCATTCGCAAATTGTCCGTAGCACTAGTACTTTCAACCGAACTTGTTTCTCTACAACAGTTTTTGTAATTTCTAAATAAACGAAGAAAATTGTGCAGCAGCTATTACCTCAATTGAACGCAAGTGCCATTGCCATTTCACTGATACCACTAGCACCATATACTTACATGATGCACTGCTTCGTTAATGTCACAGCGTATTTTTTTAAAATAAGTATAAGACGTGCAAAAGTTAATTAATCATCGTTTAATGCTTATTACTTACCTTTTAAATGTTTTTCAGTTTTGTTTGATAAAAATACAGGCGCTTGTACTAGCGTAAGTTGTTTTTAAATTTTCGGCATTTCGAATCTTCGGTAAGACAGTTTTCGGAATTTGGAACTTTCGCAATAATGGTTTTCGGCATTTTAACCTTTCGGTAAAATAAATTTTCGGTTTTTTAAATCTTCGCTATAATGATTTTTCGGTATAATGACTCTTCGGATTTACGGTTTTCTATACTTTGAAAATTCTGAAAGTTGGTTTACGGCTGTTTGAATTTTCGTATTTTTCACTTTCAATATTTTAACTTTCGGGACCTCGATTATCGCAATATTGGTTTTCGATACTTTGAACATTCGGAAAAGTGACCTACTCTCGGCGGAAATATTATGTATAGCTTATGTATTGTGTGAAGTATTACATATAAAACTTTAAACTATATATAAACTATATATAATATTTCCCACCAAGATGAAGAAGTGTAACTCGTTGTAGAATTGATAAAACTGGAACAATATTTCTCAATTGTCGTAAATTGTACACCTGACAAAATTTGCGTTAAACAAATTACAAATATGAAAGGCCAAAATCGTAATAGCATTAAGTACCACTTTTTTAAAAAATCCGTTTCTTTTGTATGATGACGAGGTACAGAAGGTTTCACTCTGAGTCAACATTTTCGCAAATGACAGCGTTTCAAAGGCATCACACTGTTCACACATCTTTAGTATAACTTAAAAAAAAAAAAAAGATTTGACAGAAAAACGGTATTTCTGCATTACAGGTATAAATATTCACTTTTCAACAAACAATTTGCTATGAAAATCTTATGAAAATAATTTTTTTTTCGTTCTTTTTTTATTTAAATATTCCAATTTTCAAAAATTCTCTATTGCTTGCACAACATGGGACTGGAAAATCTAAAAATTGAAATACTGCTCGATGATTCTTTGAAGATCCTGAATTGACTTCGAGTATTATCGGAGTTAAAATAGTATTAGTTGGGAAATTCGGCGTTATTTTGAAAGCTATGGCATCAGAAAAGAGAATAGAAATAATCGAATTTGGAGAATTTTGCCAGCAAACTGCAAAACTTTACGTCAGCTTATATAGTTGGTTCTATATGCCAGTGACAGTCCACAAGATCTTCATACATGGCGCTAAGCTAATTTAAAATGCCCCATTTCCAAAAAAGTCAAAATACCGGTAATTTTCAAAAACATGCAAAAATTACAAAAAAACCTTTTTTGTTTTATTAGTGAAAAAAGTGTTATTGAGAGTGTCCTTAATGCACACAAAAAATAATTAGACCTATTACTGTTTAACTGAATTCGCGCAAAAGGTCTAAAGTTGCGGATTGTAATGGTGTAAAAACTATTCAAAATAGTTTTCCCAATCCATAAAAAATACTCTCAGACCTGTTATTCCTTAACTCTGTTCGCGCGAAAGGTGTAAATTATAGTATAAGTAAGTTGTACAGTCCCGTAAAAACGCCATTTCCATATCTGATGAGTATTTATTTAACACATTAGGGTTTGTAATAAGACTCTGACAAGTGATTTACAAACAAATTTATTAATTTAATACATCTATTGCAGCTGTCAGCTCATTTTAACATTTAATCTGTGCTGAAATAACCCAAGACTCACGGCGATGACGTGGCTGCAAGGCGAGTCTAACCTCCATCCTACCCAACCAACCAACCAGGCTGAATTGTATTTACAATATTTACAGTAACTATTTACTTTGTACTATAACCATCTCAATTATCATGTCCGCATACTTTTTCTCCTGCCTCTGTAATTAGTTTCACACACATCTCAACTGACTGGGTGTAACATGGGAATTTGAGGTAGTTAAACTCTGGGAGAGCTTTGTCTTTTAATAAAGAAACAATGTCTTCCGTTGGCACCTTGGACAGTAGTGGCGACGGTGTTAAATTACATGCCTACAATGAACACATGCATAGTACAAACTAAATAGTTACTGTAAATATTGTAAATACAATTCACCCTGGTTGGAAGGTTGGGTAGGGTGCAGGTAGGACTCGCCTTGCAGCCACGTCCTCGTCGTCAGTCCTGAGTCATTTCAGCACAGATTGAATGTTGAAATGAGCTGAGAGCTGCAAGATGTTGTGTTTGGCTAATCAATTTGTTTGTAAATTACTTGTTAGAGTCTTATTACAAACCCTAATGTGATGAATAAACACCCATCAGATATGAAAAATGGCATTTTTACGGGACTGCACAACTTACTTATACTATAAAGAATTAATTCTTTAAAGAATTTATACGCAAAATCATTACATAATCATGTTACATTTTAAATATTACAGTTTTAAAAAGTTTGGTTACATACCCCTTGCCCATAAATGGAATAATATAGTTAAAAAAGTTAATATATCGGTTATAGTAATATACAGTATAGAAACAAAACCTACTTCTTCTGGCCTGACCTGAAACTGAGGTATCAGGTTTTGTTGTGTGCTTTTGCAATGACTGCGTCATGCTGAAGCCAGTATTTTTCTAAAGAATTCTAAATAAAACTATAGAATAGCGGCTTCTCCCGTTTAACCCTTTAACGTAAAAAAATATCAAAAACTTGTTATTATTTGATGAATTCTAAATGAAAAAGGTGAGGTAGAAGAATTTTTGAACCACATTATGATTTTCTTTATAAAAAAAGCTGAAATGCATCTTGCATACCTGACTAAAATCACTATACTTTTATCACAAAAATTAATCCTGATTGAACTTGTGTACACTCAACTTCTGTAAAATACATGTCAGTCTAACAGTGTTCGTTAATAGGCAAAAAAAACATTTTATTAACAAACAAAAAGCATAACCTCAAAGATAGTAAAGACAAGTGAAAAGTAATTCACAATAGAATGACACGAACTAATTGTAGAGTCTAGGTTATGAGAAAAATTGTTTTTTCTGTATCTATACGTTTAAACAATATTGAATGTTCATGCACATTTATGATAATGCGATCGAGTCTAAACGTACGAATCTGGAAAAGGGAGGGAAAAACTGGATAAGGGAAGAGCCTGTGGGTTGCATGCGGACGTATAGACACAGCCCATGCCGCCTTTCCTTTTTATCTTCTGTTTACCTTTTCTACTATTAACCTAGAAAGTAAAAAAAGAGCTGGAAAATGGAAGAGGGTCGGTTTATGCCCGAAAATATAGACACAATGCACATCCTTTCCCCTCTTCTAGTCAGGTACGTAACTAACATTGCTGTCAGTTTTCTTAAATATTAATTTTAAAAAATCCCGGAAAATGCTTTTCTCCAATCTTTTTCATTTAGAATTCATCAAATAATAACAAGTTTTTGATATTTTTTAAAGCTAAAGGATCGTACGGGAGAAGCCGCTATTCTATTGTTTTACCGAAATTTTCTTCTTTTGAAAATGGTAAAAAGTTATTAAATCTCGGAATAAATTATACCTACAGTTCATAAATTTTCTGAAAAAAGAAATGAAAGGAGTTCTGTATGCCCTGGGTCTAAATTAAAAACTATTTTATTAATTTGAAAGAAAATCTTGAATATATCACTGTATTTGACTACGGGGTGAACGCAAGATTTTAAAGCGATGATTCTACTCATTGATCCATAAATTTTACTCTTATAGATAACATTCTGACATAATGTATTGAAATATAACAATATAAATATCACTGTTTTCAATCATAATTCTACAAAGTTACGTTCTTAGCCTTCTTTGCCCAACAAAGTTCCCAATCTCTGTCAAAAATAGTAATTTCATTTATAAGAATTGATAGAGAAAACGATTATTATCATTAATATATCTGGCATTACTTGTTTATAACAATGAAACATTAAATACGTACACATTCAAACAAAAACAAAGAGAGTTTGGAAATAATATCTATTGGAATGATATACGGATTAAACCAGATGAATTGTAATTTACGAAAAGCCTAAAAATGTTTTCGAAACTATATATGATATTATTATACTTACGAGAAGGCCAAGGATTCCAACAACCCTGACGGGGAGTATCAGGCCAATTTCTAACGGACTGTGAACAGGATTCTGCAAACAGAAATCGAGAATTATTTTTTTAAGGAACAGATATACTTATATATACGATTTTTTATATTATTTAATGCTAATTAATATTATAAAATCCTAAACGCCTAAGACACAAGATCAAAACTAGAGTTTCCAATCGATTATTAACAAATGAACATTTGAAACTATCTTATCAGCAGGCAAATAAAAATAAAAATGAAAGCAATATATATTTTGAGGAAATTTTATAGAAACTTCATTATTATATGTACATATATTCCACAAAAAATTTTGATTACTACAAAGAATATTGCAATTTTTACAACTTTTTTGTTACAACTACAAGTTCTTGCCATTTGTGAGGAAATTTATAGCAATAATATGCTGTGATGGTATGAAAAATAGCTTCAAAATGAGCCTAAGAACATTGGAAAATGTTAATTATTACGGAAGTTATTGAACATTGAAGAAAACATGGAAATTTACACTAGTTTCCTCTAGAAACAAACTGAACGGCATATGACAAAGCCGCCGAACGCGTCCTTGCGTTGCGGATAGAGGGTCCCTGTACCAAGAGTTTCTGCTGAATATGGTTACAAAAATGAATAGGCAGTCGCGGACAATTGTCTAGGGATGGTCCCGAGAGAATGTACCCCCACACGAATGAGTGAAAATCGTGCCAAAAGCTGAGTGGCACCTGGGTGAGGTGTCTAGAACGGCGCCTCTGGGGTATCGGGCGACCTCTTAAAGTGAGCAGCCTTACCCTTGTGTGTGGAGCTCTACAAGGATGGATGAACCCCTTACCCTAGCTTCTCGTGGTAACTACAATGACAACACGAAACATAGTTGTAGTAAGTGCGGTTGAATACAACAGAACGCGCAGGGCTCTCGACGATGTGTCGGCCAACAATGCCGAGCACTCTAGAGCTGGGGGAACCAATGAAGATGGATCGAATGCAATGGATCGGCGGAATCTCATAGCCAGAACAAGCCGGCAACAGAGAAAGAGAGGCGACACTAAGAAAACAGCAGGCAGGCATCCGATAGATGAAGAGCGATGCTTTGTGACACGGAGAAACATCAACACCTAGGTTTCTCTCAAGCCTAAAGATTTGGCTAAAATGGATGAGAGGTGGGTCAGAGAAAATCAACAGTTTTTCTCTGAACCATCTCGACTCTTCTAAGACCCTCTAGTTACTGTCGACCACCTGCCCAAACCAGAGGAGGTCGAAGTATTTTGGAGAGATGTTTACGAAATACAGCAAAGACTGGACGAAGACTCAGATAACATGAATAGCTTCAAGAAGCTGTGTAATGCCCTCATAATACCTGATGAAGCATTCCGACGGATCACTACCGAGGAGGAGAAAAAAGTATTAAGAGGGATGAAGAACTATTCCGGCCCGGGACCAGATGGTATCAAGACCTTATGGTGGAAGGAGTTTCCTTCAACGCATCAACATTTGGCCCGTATTTTCACCTCATGTTTAAAGTCACAAGAACCAATTCCGGAGTGTTTGATGGAAGGGCGCACAATACTCCTGACAAAAATAGGCAACTTAGCTGACCCGAAGAATTACAGGCCAATCACTTGTCTGAACACACTGTATAAGATATTCACAGCTATTCTAAATGATAGGATTGTTCGGCCACATTTTGAGCCGAGGCATTCCCGATAATAGCTACAGTGTGTGCAATGCACGCCCCAAGAATTTGGTACACATACTATCTAGTTGTTTAACTCATGCGGGAACAACCGACACCCAGAGGAAAAACGCGGTACTAAGAGTGTTTTATTACCATCTCTGTAACTCTTTAGGCTTGATCCTTAATATCGCTCCTCTAAATGTTTCTAGGGAAATCGAGTGAATTGTCGAGAATGAGAAGTGCCGCATATACTGGAACTTTGTATTCTCGACAATTTTTTGTGTTGCACACTCGAGGCCTGACATGGTTCTTCTTGACTTCGAAAAGCGAACCATGTTCGTTATCGAGTTTTCGGCGCCAGCTAACAAAAACGTCATAGCCAAGGAGAATGGAAAGAAAGGGAGGTATAGAAACCTCATAAGGGAGTTGCGACGATTGTACCCGAAATTTTCGGTCAAACTAATCATCCTTATCATCGGCGCTCTTGGAGGTGCCAAGCTGTCACTGGTTAGTAGCCTGAAAAGCATCTATGCGTGTGAAAAATATGCTAAAACGCTTGTGGGAAAAATCCAGAAGGCGGTCGTCCTTGGATCGCTCCGTGTCCTCAGGGTGCATAAGGTTTTTGTTGGATCGTCGTATTGATTCCGTTACAGACTGTAACCACCTATTTCACGGTCGTGAGACGTGGTTGTGGTTTAAATTTTACCGCGATTTCGCTGGGATCGGGTGCAGTTTTTCAGCTTAGCAGCCGCTCCCGGGGAAATCCTGCGGTTGTCCTTATGACAATT
>NC_046658.1:170244103-170245301 GCF_010883055.1 Belonocnema kinseyi | reverse complement strand
TTTTAAGAAAGTCTCTTTCCTTGTGCGGCATACCTGATGATATCGCTGTGAAAAGACCAAAAATATTTATCAATTTGTCAAGCAAATAAAATATGTGAATATCTTGCTTAGATGTGAGTTATATTTAAATATCAACATGAATTGACAAGTCAAAGTTTGAAATGTAATAGACTGATACATTTTTAACTTCATTTACAAAATGATAGAAAGATATTGCCAAATTTTTAATTCGGGACGTCACTTTCTCCAATATAACTAATTCATAAGGGATTTAAAACTTGACAGTTTGGCGACAAGCGGTAAAAATTAAATCTTCTGAGGTATAACACATTCATTCAAAACACGATAGAAATACTGACTGTGATAATTATTTTAAGCCTAAAAATTGACTTAATTATTATACTTGAATAGCAAAAAATGTAATAAATAATTATGATTACAGTAAAATTTATGTGTTTTTGATGCACAGTAGAAGTGAAATTCTGAAATAATGTTTAAGTGGAACGAATTCAAGAAAAAATGTTAAAGAAATAGGTATCATTATCAGATAGCTGCACTAATCGGTGAGTACCACCTCTCTCTGATGATAATAAAGATTCCTTAAAAAATGTTACTTGTATCAATACGATACACCTGGAAAAATAACATGTGTATTTCTAAAAAAGGATTCTTTTTTTGATGACGTAATGTGACGCTTTTTGTTGATTCATTCTTGGTTTAAAAATCCTGTACCTCGCCCTAAAAAGGTCCACTTTTGAAAATAATCTTAATTCATTCTTTATATACCGACATAATTAAGAATAACGTCCACGGTTAAGATCAGAGTATAAAGAGTCCTTATTTTTCAAAATGTATCTAAAATAAATTAAGGCGGAGTTTTAAGAGCAGTATTACTAATGAATCTTCTAATGTTTGTTTATATATAAGTATATATAATTAAAAGTTTGTCATAAGGACAACCGCAGGATTTCCCCGTAAGCGGGTGGTAATCTGGAAAACTGCACCAGATTCTAGCGAAACCGCGGTAAAATTTCGGCCGCAACCACGTCTCACGACCGTAGGATAGATCGTTACAGTCTGTAACGGAATCAATACGACGATCCCTTAAAAGTCTCGTGCACCCTAAAGACACGAAGCGACCCAAGGACGACCGCCTTCTGCATTTTTCCCGAACGTGTTTTAACATATTGTTCACATG
>NC_046658.1:170225401-170244003 GCF_010883055.1 Belonocnema kinseyi | reverse complement strand
ATAGATTACTCTAAAATATTTGTGTTTTTGTCCTCACCAAATAAAAATCACGTATATGGATTATTTTCAGGCTTAGTGAAGTGTAAAGTTTTTGATTATTGTCATACTGTATTTCATAAAAGATCAGCTATCGCACGTATACATTTATTTTAGCAACAGAAACTCAAATAATGTTTGTCTTAATTAAAAGTATGTATTCATATAATTCTACCTTGAGAAGATGAAAGACTTTAATAATGTTCAATTAGTGAACATTTAATCATAGGTTTATAATTTATGTACATAAAAAAGCCGAATCTTACTGCAATTATTCGATAATGAGCTAAAAGGTAATTTTTAATTTAGTTTAACTAATAAAACTGAAGAAGTTTAATCTAAAAAGATTGTTGTTATAGTTCATAATATTCAAAAAAATCTCATTAACAAAATAACAAAAACAAGAAAAACTTTGGTGCTATTTGTTTTGTGTGAAAACTTTCTTGATTTTCCAATAGAGGGAGGTTTTCGGATGTTTCCAGGGCGCTATTCTGGTAATTACACAGCCACACCAAAAAATCTTTTTTCTTGTCTGCAGATCAGACTATCTTTACCATATGTTTTTGGGGTTGCGGAATCTAAATCCCAGGTCCAAAAAACTACAGCACGTCAGAGTTCTTACATATCCACAAAAAACCTCACAAATTTTTTTCAGCCGGGACGCCGGACCATGTGTATCATACGTTTTTAAGGTCTGTGAATCTGAATCCGAGGTACAAAAAACCCAAGCATGTCAAGGTTTCGACATATACTTCCAAATACCTAGTAAGCTGAGATATTTAACGCTTTAACGTTTTGACTTTGCTCTGATATCGAATAAATTCAATAAATATAGAGTAGAATTGATGAGATTAAAAAAGAATTTAAACTTCAGATGAGTTTTAGAAACGTAGGATAAACTGATTTAAAAAACTGCAAAACCTAACAATTCTTGTAGAAGAATAAAAGAGATGCGCCTGGAAATTGTGCACAAATATCAGTCTTTAAAATTAAAATTCAAATGATTTTTTTTTTAAATTAATTTCAGCACATTTCTTTTCAAGCAGAATCCTCGTTTTTAATCGCAAGAGGTTCAATTATTTCCAATCAGAACAAGTAATTACATAAATTTTGGAAATTGAAAAAAGAGAACTTGAAATAAGCCAAATGCGATTTAAAAAAAGTTTATTTTAATTACACATAAAATTTGTTGAATTATTTCTAAAAATTTGGAACCATTAAAAATTTTAGTATTGAAATACACTTAACATTTAAGACTTTTATAATAAATTTTAATAAGATATAAGAGATATGCATGTAAAATGAAAAAATAATAATAAAAGACGATAAACGAAGGACTTTCAGATAATGAAAGATAATGAAAAAAACTCCTTGGAATGAAATGTAAATAATTGTTTTGGAATGAATTCTAACAGAAAATTAAAAAAAGATTACCAAACATTACCAAACATTACCAAACATTTTGAGTAAGTTTAAGAGACATTCAAAAAAATTGAAACGATTCGAAAATAATTAAAACTTATCAAGATTTTTAAAAGAATAATTAACATAATTTTTTATTTCCGACAATTAATTTGAAAAAATATTTTTAAACATTTCAAAACATTGCAAAAGATTTCAAATATTCTCACAGCATATGAAAAATTTTAAAGTTATTTTTTTTTTAATTTTGCAGAATTAAAAAGAAATCAGGAAAAATCTGAATAATTTTTCCAGATTAGAGATTGGAAGGTCTGACAAGATTTGAATAACAGAATAGTTTTTCTAATAATCGTGTGAAAGTTTAAAATAACTTTTTTATTTTAAAAAACGTACTTTAAAAAAAATTCAAGCAGATTTTTAAACACATCAAACGATTTCCTAAAATTTAAAAGAAGAGTGTAGAAGATTTTAAAGCAAAATGCTTGAATTTGAATCTAGAAATGTTCCAGGAGAATAAACATAGTTTCTTAAAATGCTTGGGAAAATTTAGAAGATTATAAGAAAATTTTTTTCTACATTTTGCATGATTTTTGTAATTTTTGATAAAAACTCGAGAAAGTTACCAATATCTTGAAGAATTCAAAACATTTTAAATATATAAGAAGTTTTCCTAATATTTTTTAAAATCCTATAAAATAAAATGTCTTTAAAATCTCCTAGGATCTTTTCTGACACATCTGATATATTCGAAAATCTTTTTTGTTAATTTTCTTAAAAATTTTATAATAATTATTTACATCTAAATTTATAAACAAACTCATAATACTTATTTTATTGTATATGAAATCTTTCAAAAATCTTTAATGCCTTAAAATACTTACCTCAAAATTACAAAATTTAGCTTTTACAATTTTATTTTAATTGTGAAAAAATTATAATTGGAAATTGATTTAAATAATTGTAAAATAAATACAACAAAATTTATTTTATGAAGAAATATCTCATGATTATAAAAAGAGAAAAAAATTGTAAAGGTAAGTCTTTCTAGCACTTTAATAACTAATCAACATATTTTTAGATTATTTTTCCTTGATTCTGGCCGAGAGTCAAACATGGTACAAAAATCCGTCGTGTAATTTCAAATAAAAACTGTACTCTCTATACATTAATTTTTTTAATTATACATAATAATACTTTTATAAATATTTCCAAAATTTATTTGAATATGATACACATTGATTTTTATTAGAAAAATTCCTGTAAATAATTGGTGTTTTTTAAATTTTACGATATTTGTGTACCATGTTTGACCTCAGGGAATAGATTTCAGGAATAAAGTTATACAAATATATCCATTAGTTAGTAAAATACTATGAAGAATTGCCTTTCAAATTATAGTTGAAGTTGAAGAAATAAATATTTCTCTTATCGTTTTTCAACATATGATTTTTCACTAAACGTAGAGCAGATTAAAATATACATGCCTAATGTAGCATAAAAAGATATGCATCAAAAAAGAACCTAGAGGACTTCAAATTTTTTTATTCTATTGGATTAAAAAAAATATAAGAGAAATTCGAGTCTTTTTAAAAGATGCTTAGGGTATTTAGAAATTTGGAAGATATCAACGAATAATTGATAAATTTTGAGAATTTTTTAAAGGAATTTCAAGAAAAATAATTCTATCTTCTTGAAACCTTTCAGAATTCCCTTAAAGCTTCTAAAGTTTATTTTTTTGAAATCTTTGAAAATCTACATTTCTAACAAATTTAAGTTTAAAATTAGATTTGCATCTCTACCATTCTTCTAAACATTTCTTGTATTTACTGGATTACTCACGTTTTTTAAAACTTTTTAATTTTATCAAATTGAAACTCTTTGCTGTAAAATCTTCCACACTCTTCTTTTAAATTTTAGGAAATCGTTTGATGTGTTTCAAAATCTTTTTGAAATTCTTTTTGAAGTACGTTTAAAAATTTCTGAATATCGCGAAAACTTACTAAAATTTGCAAGCAAATTTTACAAACCAACATAAACATAACAAAAAATGGTACAACTAAATTGCGCAAGAAGGCTTAGTAAGAATTAAAATTCCTTATTATTTATCAAATTATATAATATGGCAACATTACCAAATCATTTTAAAAAATTGTGATCTTTTTTTTTTAATTTTTTCTCAGAATTCATTCCATTCCATTTTTGGTTGAAACATAATTTTTTAAATGAAAATATAACTAAACTGTAAATAGTTTCATGTAATTTTACCACAAAGATCATAGGACATAAAAATACAAGTGATTACTGTGGGAAATTTATCAAAATTAGGTAGAAATAACACGATAGTGTAAAATCGCAATGACCATCTCGGTATTTTGAATCGCTGAATGTATGTTTTAATTAAATCGACTCGTAAGAATGATAGGATATATAAATAAAAGGAGTCATCTTTTTATTAAGCAGAAAAAATTAAAGTTTTTGTTTGGTTTGCTGTTACAAAACGAATACGTATCAAACAAGGTGTGATGAGTGGGCGAAGTAGGCGCAACCTAATTTATATCAGCTGTTATCGAAACAGCCGCAACCTTCCAAATTTTTTTTTTCGCAAGCATGCTAAACATGCGAACAAATTTATTTAAGAAAAATACATTGCGCTAAAAATTTGCACAATCTTGCACTGAATTTACTCGCAGGCCTCGCAGGTTACCAAGCTATCAAGCGTTCAGCAGCGGAATTACAAGGATTATGGAATTTTACATCGCTGCTGTAAAACGTATTACACTCTGCGTGTGAAATTACACTAATCGTTGTAAGCTTACATAAACGTTGTGAAACTACATTTTTATTTCAGTTACACTTTAGTGTAAAATTCCCACAAAAATCACTGGTATTTTTATGTTCTATGATTGTATGGGAAAATTACACGTTCATTGTAAATTTCATTCATTTATGGTAAAATTCCTTTAACAATCACTGTCAATTTACAAGAAACGTGTAATTTTCCCACAACAATCATAGGAAAAAGTTACAGAATGAAATGTAATTTTCAGCAATATTTTTTACAGTGTATGTCTTCAAAAATTGAACTATTCTGCTCTAAATTCGATTGTTTTTTTAATAACATTTTTCAGTTGAAAATTCATTTCTTCCATCGAAAATTAAACGACTTTAAATGAAAATTTTTTAAAAAATAACTATTTTGTTTGATAATTTTTCTGATTTGCAAAGGCTGGGCTTCGCAGCATTTAACAGAGCCGACTCACCGACACGCAAATTTATTCTGGTTTTAGAATCCTGAGTTACCATAGATTCATCAGATTTGTCGCGAAGAGGAAAAAATCACTTACTGTATGTAAATATACGTATAAAGGGGACAAGATTTTAGGGCCTAACATAAATATAAATATATTTTTAACTGCAAATTTTAGTTTATACTTAAGTTTCCAGTTGAAAAAATTAATTTTCAACCCGAAAAAACACGAATTTTCAACCAGACATGAATTAATGAATAAAAAAATTAATTTTTAGGAGAAAAAATGCATTTTCAACTGAAAAAAAAATTAGACCAAAAATAAAACAGTTAAATTTTAAATTCAAAAAGTTAATTTTGAACAACAACAAAAAAAATCGAATTTACAACAGAATAGTTATATTTCTAAAGACAACAGGAAATGCATAAACAAAGTGAATAATATTCTAATAAAAAGATGAATTTTCTACCAATGAAATTAATTTTCTTTAAAAAAAATCAATTTTAAGATAAACACGAAAGCAATTTTCAACTTTAGAAATGAATTTTAATTAAAAAAATAAGTATTCAACCAAAAATTGAATAGTCAAAATTTTCGCATAGAAAATTAATTTTTTAACAAAGTAGTTCTATTCTCAATGAAAGAAGTTAATTTTCAACTAAAAAATATACATTTTTAACCAAAACTGGAATAGTTAAATTTTCAGTTAAAAAAATTGATTGAAAAAAACGAATTTACAACAAAATAGTTATATTTTCAACCAAAGAAATTAATTTACAAACATGAAGAATAATATTCTTCCAAAAAAGAAAAATATTAATCAAAAAACATGAATTTTCAACCACACAGGCGAATTCTCAACTGAAAAAAAGTGATTCAACCAAAAATGGAATAGTTATATTTTCAGTAAAAATATGACTATGAACCAAAAAAAAAGAAGTTATAAAAAATATTGAAATTTTCAACGAGAACGAAATTAATTTGCAACGGAAGAATGATTAATTAGAAAGAAATACGGAGAAGGGGTTGGGAAGGATTTAAGATAGGGAAGGAAAAGATATATACATTGGCCTACGTAGACGACATAGTTTTGATGGCAGAAGATGAAGAAGGGATAGCGGGATTAATTACAGGATTAGAGAAATACTTAGATGGGAAAAAGCTGAATGTGAATGTAGTAAAGACAAAGATTATGAGGTTTAGAAAAGGAGGGGGAGGAAGAAAGAATGGACGGAGAGATGGAAAGGATTAAAGTTAGAAGAAGACAAAGAGTATAAATATTTGGGATATATCTTGCAAACGAATGAAGATTATACAGCTCATATAAGAGAAAGGAAAAAAACAGTAGGGGTAATGAAACAGATATGGGGAATAGGAAAAAGAAGGTTAACAGAAATTGGAGAAGGAGAATGTGATTATTTGATACGCTGGTATGGCCGGTATTAGGTTATGGAGCAGAGATATGAAGAGGGAAAGAAAGAAAAGATATTAAGAGTTTACAAGGAAGGTATATGAGGTGAACACTAGGGGCAGACTGGAGGACGTCAGAATATATGGTGAGAGAAGAAACGCAAAGGGATAAGTTAACTTTGAGAGTGGGAAAGAGGGCATGGAAATTTGAGACGAAGCTTTGGGAGGGAAAGGGAGGGGAGTTGGCGAGAAAGTGTTTGATGGAGGTAGAAGAGAGTAGAGGGGGGCGATCGAATTAACGAGATGGGCAGAAGAAAGGAGGGAGTTCTTTAATGATAGAGAAATAGAAGACGGGGCTGGAGTAAACTATGGAGAATTTTAAAAAAGGGAGAGGGAAAGGCAATTTATAGAAAGATGGGGGGCGATTGAGGAATACAAATACAATAAATGGTATAAGATGATAAAAATGAAGGGGTGCAAAAGTATTTAGAAAAGGGATAGGGAGAGAGAAGGTGGAACGGAATAGCAAGATTTAGATTGAGAAGAATGTAGGAGAGGAATGGAAAATGAAGGAAGCTGGCAAGAAAATGTGGTTAAGATTCTAGGGGAAGATGGATTAGGAGAAGAATGGATAAAGGAGTTGGAGGGTGCTAGAGGAGCGAATGGGAGAGAATGAAAGAATGCATGTGAAAAAATGTAAATGGAGGCATAAAAAAGTGAAAGAAAAAGAAAACGGAAGTAGCTTAGATTAGAAGCGTAAAAATTGTAAAAATCGTTCGCGCGCTCACTTGTTTGCTAATAATTCCTAAATTTTGCTATCGCAGGAAATAGAAATAAGGAACTAGATATAAGACTTAATGTAAACAGTTGTAAAGAATTGTATATATAGAAAGGATAAGATTGTAAAAAATATAGATATAAACGGAAAGATTGTAAGGAATGGAACTCATGTAAACCGTTAGGGGACATATTATGAATAAAGAAGAATGCTCAATAATTTTCGCGTACAAAATTAAAGGTACTAACATTTTTCAATATTTTAAATTGGTTTTGAATTTAAAATTATTTTTGAAATTTTTTCAGAACTTCTAAATATCTGTAAAAATGAATTTAATTTTTTCTACCATTTACAGAAAATGTTGCATATGTAGAAGTTTTGAAAAGATTGAAACTTAATGTAAAACTTGAAATGATAGCTTATTATAAAACAAAATGTATATTTCGTAGATTTTAAACAAAAAAATTAGATTCATTTCACGGATTGTGAAAGGCTTCAAAAGAATAAAAATATTTTCTTAAGATTCCTGGGAAAATTGAAAATAACTTTTAATTTGAAATAATTATTTTAAGAGAATATTTAAAAACTTTTTCAAAGATTTAAACAAATTTTTCAAAGAAAATGACTCTTCAAGGCTCTTCGAAATTTTGAGGTCTCCATGTTTTCTATGTCAAACAATTGAGTTAAAGGTTCTTCACTTTTAAATATTTGGTTTCAATTTACTTGTCTTGAATAAAAATTCAAATATTGCTAAATATTCAATAATTAATCTTTTTGTAAATGAAAATTTTCCAATTGAATGTGTTTAATTTGACTATTTTAGACTGAAGCAATATTTTAAATTTAATAAAATCCTTTAATTAAAGATATATTATTATGAAGTTATTTTTAAGTTAAAAATAATATATAAACTTTCAGTCAAACGTTCACGCTGTATAATATATAAATATTTAATGATTTAAAATCGTTCTGTTAAATCTTTTTTATTCAATTTTCAGTACTTAGAGTACATATTTTGAATTACGCATTGTAAGCTTAATAATAGCATAGATGTCAAACATAACAATTCCACTAATTATGTAAAAACTGTTATAATCGCACGTGGACAGATTTTTCTTCTACAAATTTGTAAAATTCCCGGTCAAAAAAAAATTCACTGTCATTTCCCGGTTTTTTGCGGTCTCAAGAAATTCCTGGTCATTTCCCGGTTTTTTACTATTTATATCTGTATCTGGTAATATTTTTCCTAATTGCACATCATTAAGTGTCCGTAAAATTTATGTTTGTAGACATTGGAGAGATTCCGCACCCATTTTTGGGCTGGTTGTAAATTTAGATTATAGGAAAATTTAAAGTTAATGTCAATGATGTCATATGGTTAGAGAGAAAAGGGATTAATTAGTATAGTGAGGGCAGTACTCGTAACGAGTGTCCCGAACTCTTCTACGCATACTTTGCGCTCGGTCTCTTATTCGTTGCTGTTCGCGTGCAATTGGAAATGTTAAAAAATAAAATTATTATTATTAATTATGGATAATGTCATTTTAACTTATACAAATTCTTATTAGAACGATATTAATGAATCTTGATAAAAAGAAAAACAAAACAAATTTTTGAATAATGAACAATGTGCAAGAAAAATACAAGTGAGTACCAAAGGATAATTTTTATTTATACATTATGAACTTTATAAATTTTTATCTTGATCAACATTCATTAATATCGGTCTAATAAACATTTGTATAAGTTAAAATGACATTATTTATAATAAACAATAAAATTGTTATTTTTTAGCATTTCAAATTGCGTGTGAACAGCAAAGAATCAGATACCGAGCGCGAAAAATGCGTAAAAGAGTTCGGGGCACTCGTTGCGAGCATTGAGTGAGGGAAATCATGATGTGAAATCAAAAGTCCCGAAGAGTACACCAAAGAAGTTAGATATTCAGTGTAATTGGAATTGAGATTTATGTTTGTGTTTAAATCTCCAGTTAGAATAATGCTATTAAAGTTAGAAAGAAGTAAAAAAGTTGCTCTGTACCATAGGAAATATTGGCTCGTTTATAAACTGCTTTACTTTCAAGTAAAGTAAAATAAGCAAACTTCATGCTACCCAATATACACGTTTGTGAATTTTTAGCGATGGACTCCTAAAATATGCAAGTTTTCCAAAAAAAGAATTTCGTTTTTTATGAGTAATGAAAATTGACCCTACCCCCTTCTCCAGGCTTTTGTATATAACTCAGTTTGTGAAAAATTGAAAAAATCGTTATTTCGTCCTTAAAAAATGCTCCAAATCCGTGAAATCACAATTTCATTCAAATTGATAAAAAATATATATTTCGGGTTCCGGAATACTCTCTACTTGTATGTGATTGGCCAGAGCGCCCCACCCCATGGTATGGTCAAACCTGATTGGCCTATCAAGTTTTTTTTTTAATCCGAGAGGACGGAAAGCCAAATTTTATTGGTGTTATGTCCATGGTTCCTATTGATGTTATTAGGGTGTTTTAAGATTTCGATTGCTAGTGCTGATTGCGTGAAATCTTTAACCTGACTTTACTCTAATGTTCCTTTATACGCTGGCTCACTGCTCTCCTGGGTTTACCAATATAGATTTTCCCACAGAAACAAGCAATTTTATATACACCTGAATAACTGAGGGGTGCCTTTTTGTGTTTAGGGTTACTTAGTATTTGTTGTATTTTCTATTGCTTTATCAATTTGTTTGTTTTTGAAATCGTTCTTAATGAGGATTTGTTTAACGTTTTGTAATTTCTTTTGTGAGTTACCTTTACCTGTTATGGAGACAGCTCTGTATAGAAGGGACTCGATGACCTGATATTATCAGATCTTTGGTAAACTAATACATCCAAGAAAAGTAATTTTCCGTTTTGTTGAATTTCCATGGTAAACTTAATTTTAGGATGTAATTGATTGATAAAATCGTAAAACTTATTTAGTCCATCCCGTCCATGTCGACAGATGACAAAAGTGTCATTAACGTAATGGAATCAAAATTCCGGTTTAAGCTTGGCTTGGTTGAGGATTTTAGTTTATTACAGGTGAGATTGGGGAGCCTATTGTTTCCCCTGAGGTTTGTTCGTAGAATTGGTTGTTGAAAGAGAAGTAAGTATTATTGAGATAGTGTTCTATCAAAGGTATCAGCTTGGAAGGGAAGTTTGTAAAAGATTTAATACCATCGATTGTATTAGAGATTGGTACTTCCGTAAAGAGAGACACTATATCGAAACTCACTAAGAGGTCTTGGGGCTGAATGGGAATCTGTTGTGTCTTTTGATAAAGACCAATAATTCTGAGTGGAATATTATCTTTGTGGATTTCTGGGAGCCCGTAAAGTCTTGGTTGGATGCGGGTAGCAGGTATTGATTTAGATATTGTTTGGCTGTCAAGTTTAGAGTCTGTGAAAAGGGTTTTTGTTTTACTGACTATTGTTTTCATACGGTACTACTTAAGTTTTGCGTATCTATCACCAGTTAGAAAGTCCATGATTTTATTGTTATAGTCTTCTTCATGCATTATTACCGCGGTGTTGCCCTTGCCTGCGGGTGATATAATAATGTCTTTATTCCGATTCAGTTCCTTTATAGCTTTTTTTTTATTTTGTTAAGTTTGAGGAGGACAGTTGAGCTTAGCGTAAAAGGTTGGCTATCCTGCGTCGTATGCTATTCGCTTTTTCGGGTAGAAGAATATATCTTGTGGATTATAAATTGCTAATGATTTGTTCTTTCGGGATTGTCAAAGGAGCTCCTGCAAAATTATGTCGTTTAGATAAGGCTGAAATCATGTCATTGCTGAGACGATGGTCCGAGATGTTTTTTACTGTATCTGCTAGTTGTGTTTCTCTTACTGGAAGAAATTTGTCAAATTTTATTTTTTGTTTTTGAGTAGAAAGATCTTTAATTTGTTGGGATTGGTCATAAGATATGCGGACCAATGTAGACCAAATGTCAAATCTATAGGTATTTGATCGGAAAAGGTGAGGTTTAAATAGTTTTTTGGAGGTAGTGTGCAAGAGAAATTTGGTATGTTGTATTATTTCGTTTAGGAGAAGAAAATTTGTATTGTGCAGAATTGATTTGGATTTATATGTTCCAAAACTATTTTTCGGTTGTAAGAATTTTGGGGCGATTTTGTTGTCCCTGTACTGTTTCAACAAAGCAGAAGATGTTAGTAGCTTACTATGAGAAGTCCTGAGCTTACTAAAGGTGTTGGTTTTAGTAAGACTACAAAAACTACGAATTTTGGAGACGCTTCGCAAATATTGCAGTTCCCTTCTTTTGGGCTGACCTGAAACTGAGGTATCAGGATATGTTGTTCTTACGTATACTCTCTACGATGCCTGTGATTGTCAGAGCGCCTCATCGTAGGGCTTGGTCGAACCTGATTGGCCAATCAAGTCATTTTTTTTAACCGAGAGGACAATTGCTTCACTATGTTTTCTTTTAAAAATATTGTGTGCTTTTGCAATGAGTACTTTATGCTAAAGCCGGTATTTTTCTAAAGAATTTTTCTTATTTTGAAAATGTTCAAAATGTATTAAATGTCGGAATAAATTATACAGTTCATCAATGTTCTACAAAAAAAAATGAAAGGAATTCTGTAATTTTTGCGCTAAAGTAAAAGTGTACATCCTTCAGAAATTAGACTCCAATAGAACTCTTTTATTAGTGTTCCTTCCTCTCTATTAGTCCTTTTTAGCAGCCTTGATCTTTCTTTCAATAATTATTAATCTCTATAATCTTAGACTAATTATACCATTTTTTTAGTTAAAAATTAAATTCTTTTTATAACCTGAAGTGTTACAGTTATTTTCTGGGACTAATAACACAATTACCTAATATTGCGCCCTTTCACAGAAAAAGTCGAGAAAATTCTAAAATAAGGTTAATTTCTTATCTTTGTTCAGGAAGATCAAATATTGAGCACATGTTATACATATTTTCTAAAGCAATTAACTTTTTAAAGAGAAATTTGTTAAGATCTGACTACACACATATATATAAACGTTTACTTGTACTAGGATTACCTTGGTGATTCACAGGATCACTTTTCTTCCCAAAATTTTTAAGAAAATCCCTTTCTTTGGGCGGCATACCTGATGATATTGCTGTGAAAAGACGAAAAATATTTGTCAATTGGCCAAGCAAATACAAAATGCGAATATCTTGTTTTAGATGTAAGTTATATTTAAATATCAACATGGATTGACAAATCAAAGTTTGCAATGTAATATACTGATACATTTTAAACTTTATTCACAAAATGATAAGAGGGTATTGCCAAATTTTTAAATTGGGCACGTCACCTCCACCAATATAAATAATTCACGAACAATTACTTTGATATGAAACAAAATATATTCACAAACTTAATTCATATTGGTTTACTTTTAAATTCCAATAAAAATATTAATCTTTTTTCCTTGGCAAAACAATTCACATTTGTTTATGGTAAAAGCTAATTCATATCCTGCATATCCCGAATATTATGGTTTTTCTCCCTAAATGATATTTTTATCTAAAATTTGGACAAATTCAAATGATGATTTTAAGTATTGAAAAAATGGCATATTTCTGCTCAAAAACTTGACAGTTTGGCGACGAACGAACAAAATTGAATCATCTGTGGCATAATCGAGGGGCTATTCACTCACGAATTTAACCATATTAATGATTGAAATCTTCTTAAATCTCTTATATGTAACGCAAGATAGTGAGAAATAATTAAAAATAAGATTCGATAAGCATCAGTCAGCTAGAGAGTTTTTTAGAATTAGAAATCAGATTTTAAGCAAGGAAATACATATTTAGCTTACTCAGTGGCACAGTACAGTAAGAATAACGACAAATAAGGGCAAATAAGAGAAATGAAATTATCAATGACAAATTTAAAAAATTAATTTTGTCATTTGAAATTTTGACGATAAATAATATATATAAATATAGATAAAAAAGGATTCAAAATTTTATCACAATAATTAACGAATAATAAATTCTAAATGAAAAAAGGCGAATCATCGATGTGGAATGTAAGAACAATCTAATTGACCATGAAATGAATTTATTTTAAATTCTGTTTTAAAAATTAATGCTAAATCACATCGGAATAATTAGTAGAAAATTGATCCTAAGAGAAAATGTAATCTCGAAAAAATGTTCTTATCTAATAACGAAAAATTCTCAATTTAAAAACAAATAGTATATTAAAATATGTATAATAACTTAAAAATAAAATAAAGAATGATTGAAAATGTAAAAAAAAGAACAAAATTTTAAGTAAATTCAAAAATAAGTTTTAAGCTGCTAGCCTTTTTGAATTAAGAAATTATTTTTTGATAATTTTGCCAATGAAATTCCATGAAAATTATTTCTGACATTGAACTTGAAACGAATTCATTCAATCATGCTTTAAAATTTATTTACGTTTTCAATCGATGATTATCCTTCTTTCGAGTAAGAATCACTTGTTTGTTGAATAAGACCTAATTATTATACTTGAATAACAAAAAAATGTAATAAGTGATAATGATTTCAATACAATTCATGTATCTCTGATGTACAGTAGAAGTGAAATTCTGAAATAATGTTTAAGTGGAACGAATTCAAGATAAATTGTTTAAGAAATATGTATTATTATCAGATAGCTACACTGATCGGTGCTTACCACGTCTCTCTGATGATAATAAAGATTCCTTAAAAAATTTAACTTGTATCAATATTTAACACCTGGAAAAATAACGTGTGCATTTCTAAAAAAGGATTCTTCTTTCGATTTCTTGAGTAGCTTAAGGGAGCTTAAGTGCATGCCCGGCAATCAGAAGTTCTGTTAACTTGCTAGAGCGTGACACGTTACACTTAAGCATGACGTAATTTGACGCTTTTTATTGATTCATTTTTGGTTTTAAAACATGATACCGCTTGTGCTGAGTGCACAAGAAAACAGAGAGAATGTAGCGCTATCGCGGCCTAGGCTTTGGCCACATGGAAGCTGGTTGTGAGGGCCCCGACCTAACGAAGACATGCTGGAGATGTGGCAAGGAGGGACATATAGCTGCAGGTTATGAAAGCACTCCACAGTGCTATTTCTGCGCCGCGAAAGAGGAGAAGCTCCGGACAGACCATCTTCCGGGGACAATAAGGTGCTTGACCTTCAGGGAGACAGCTTCGTTAAAGAAGCCTCCCGGACGTCCAAGCTAAAAAAGAACGCCCACGCAGGATGCTGAACACCGACGAGCCCGATGTGCGGTATCACCGCACTACGGAGGATGATGCAAGCATCTTGTTTTAGCAAAGTGAAGAGCAGTTGTATGTCAAGCAGGCAAATAACGAACGAAGCCGAAGCACGGCTTACTAGCCGTGAACTTGCTATAACCTTGTACTCTGAAGTAATGCGATAAGTGGTTCCGGAGTCCTAGGTTAGCCGGAAAAGGAGTTAAGGTTTAGTAGATAGGTGCCGTTTGGTAAGTCCCACACTCTTATTTCCAAAATTAGTCATATAGTACAGTTTGCAGTTATAGATATTCTTTATTGAGAATCGTTCAAAATAGTATAATTTCAAAGTGCAAGTCCTAACAGGTTAAATATTTGCAGTGCGTTTTTTCGAAGCTATCAAAGGCTTCACATTTTAATAAAAGTTTGTTCCAAAAGTTATAATTCAAAAAAGAAATTTGCAGTTATTTCAATAAACTTTCACCTTAATGGTTACAGTTTGACATTTCAAAGCATTGAAAATGATAATCGTAGTATTTTAAAAGTTTTCTTTTCATAATCTTAATTTTTTTAGTTCTAAGAGCTGGAATTTCAGATTTGGGTTTAGTTGAAACCTTGCCTTTTTGAAAATATTTACTTTAAGTTTATGATTGTATTTTTATATTGTTTTCTTTTTACAGAAATCGTTTTGAAGACCATTCGAAAATGTATCATTAGGACTTTAATGCCTATCTATCTCCCGCTGGTTCTGTAATGCAGAAGATTGAGAAGGCGGGAAGAAAAATCGAAACAAAAACTAATGACGAAAATCTAAACAAACTGTGACAAAGTTAGAACTGCGAACAAAAGTTTATTATTTTTAAACAACAAGTTCTATAATCTATCCTAAGTGTCGAATAATATATTCATTTATAGATTTTAAAAGTTCTTTTGTTTTCTACCAGTTCTTACCAGTACCGCGCCAGTACCAACGGTATTTAGTTGCCCCGTATTTTACATCAGTACAGAACTTGATTATCCTTATGGTGGTTGCCCGTAGGGCGCCAGTACCATAAGTAGGTATTGGCCTAGTACTGCAGATTAGTACAAAATTTAAATATCATTAGGCATTCAGCCCTACCGCGCCAGTAACAACAGTGTACACTGTCCCAGTTTTGTGATGAACTTCAGTGCTGACCCAGTACTACAGGTCAGTACCTACATACTCCAAGTCAGTACGGAACATTGTTATTATTAGGGGTTTTACCGATAAAAAGCCAGTAGTTCTGTCAGTATTCTAAAAGTACCGTGCCAGTACCGAACTGCGCCCGTCGGTAATAGCGCGTTACTGCGCCGGTGGTAAACTTCCCCCTCGCTATTTTTACTTTTCAAATATTTTTGCTTTTTTTGTAAACGTTGGGAACTACAGACTCATGTGATTGATCTGGAATTGCGTTGCATATTTTTGTTGAGCGATTTAAAGTTTAGAAGTTAATATGCTCTTGATATTCTCTTGTATGCTATACAGAAGTGCACTGTTAGAAATTCCTGCATTAGGTTTAATACACATGTATCAGAATCTTTTTTTCAGATACGTATATTAAATTTAAGCAACAACAAATTTGAAAGTTGAAACGCACAGCTGAAATTTAATACATATGTGTATTATATTTTATACAAATGCGCATTAAATTTAATACAAAACTATATAGAATTTCATATTTGTGTTTGAACTTTGAAATTTGGTGGTATCTTAAATTTAATATACGTATTTAAATAAACTTCTAATACATGTGCATTCAACTTAATACAACAATTTCTAACAGTGTAGCTCTGCACAAGCGTAGAAGGTTACTATATGTGCACGTCTAAATTCTGACGTGCACCAATGGGCGCGTGAAAAGTTACCCGGCGCTGATTGAATCACAAAGAGACAGATTTGCGTAAAGCTTAAAACGAATTTGTTTAAAATTATAGATATATTATAATATAACATTTAGCAGTGGAATTGAGAATAAGCATCAAGGATAAGACAAGAGTAAAAAAATAACAGTTTAAATACCGCGGAAATTTTGTTCGGGAAATGTTAATAAATATTAAAGGATCGTTTGTGGCCTTGCAAAGAGTTGGAGGGAGGAAGAAGTTTATTTATGCGAATAACGATTATCGACGGACACATTTAGGTTTTACAGCAGAAGTTTGACTTTTAACTTTCTCTGACGGTAGTCATGCAATCTTTTTTACCCACAGACCCCTGGAAGTTCGAAGCTGTCTAATCGCTGCGCTAGTGCTGCTTTGACACAGCAGATACCAGACTGATACATATGTCAGACCAAATATGTTTATTTGCCTTTCAAGTGCAAACATTAGTTTTTGCACTATTTGTGCATAATGTTTGTGAGAGATTTCTGTTGTTTTGTCCCACTTTGATCAATATAAACCTCATAACTAGCCTATTGACAACATTGCAAATTGCCTGCAGGGTTGGATGACAGCACGGTCGGTATTTCTCCAAAATAGTCATTAAAAAAACTTTTTTTACTATTATAATTATTTAGGTCCAGAGGAACATTCATGCATGCTTTCTATTTATCGTGCCAAATTTTTAACGGGATATTTCATTCCGTGTGGACGTAAGTTGGGAAAGAAAACTTTCACTGGTATTTTCTTCAAAAAAATTTTTTCCCAAAATTTCCAGCGGAACAAAGAAGAGACGTGGACTTTATTACCTTCTCTTTCATTTCCTAAATTTTTAGAGCGATACCCTTATTTCTTTTAGACGTAAGTTGGGAAAGAAAAATTAAAGACCAGGTTTGGTCACGTGACTCTCGTCACATGTGCACACAATATTTTCTGTAACAAACGTATGACTTACAAGTTTATAACGTCTGCCTTTTAATATTATAGCTCGATGCAGTCGTAACCTCTCATAAAACAATTTAGGATACATTAATCATTAGTATTCCATATTGCCTGTAAATAAAGGACATATTAATTATTGTTTAAAAATCAAATACGCGTTCAAGTGTATTCTGAATTTAACACCGAGGAAGGCTCTTTGTCTCTCTTTGGCTCTCTGTCTTTCTTTTTTAAGTTTTCGATCAGACAACGAAAATATTTAGATTTCAATGTCATTCAAAGCCGATCAGATCTGTCATACGTAACCTGAAATAAATTAAAATTGCTATTTTAGTTTAACGCACTAAAGGCTCTTTATTAGTATATCACATCACAAGTAGGGTTATGTGGACAATCCTTTGCGGGCAGATGAATATTTGCAGGACTAATTAGCAGACGTGTGTTACCTTGCGAGTAACAAATACCTTAGCATTTAGAGAACGTTCAATTTAATTTATAAATTAATATTTAAGAGGAATAAGGCGCTTTAAACGGCTATCAAATTCGCAAGGGCCAAACTAAATATAAACGGTTGAATTGTAGAACGTCATATTTTGACCACATAACCTAAAGGCAATTATATCGGTCGGTTCAGATCGGTTTTTCCCGAAAAGATCAACAAGAAAAGTCCTAACTACATTTCGAATGAGTCCCCTGTCAACCTAACCGAAATTGGGATGGCCGGGGGCACATGCGAAATGTTGTTACGACTTTTCTTGTTGTGAAGGCAGTATAGTTGCCGCGTGAGGCAGGAGCTGAAAGTGGGGGACTCGCCTGTATTCCTGTATAAATAGAGGGGTATGTGCACCCGCCATTTTCGGTCCATGGATGAGAGGGAGTATGTGTAAAATGTGTGCATTAAACGCGAGAATTGAAGCTACTGTGGTAAAATTATCTAATTCTTTCTAGATATATATTTTATACCGAATTATCTTTATCATCTTTTCAGTGACTTACTCATTCTAAATTTATATAGCACTAAATTCTAATTTTTTGAATCAATACGAATAAATTACTTATACTGAGAATATGTTGAAATACAGAAAACCTATTTTTGGTTGAGAGAAGAAATAAATAATCCATAATAATTGAAAAATTTTAAGTTCCCTCTCGAATAAAGCTGAGTTTATTGCGCCGCTTAAAGGCATGTGGTCAAAATAATCCGTTTAAGCGCAGCGGCATTGCCGAATTAGGTCGAAAAGTGCCGGAAAAATCATGAGCCACAAATTCGACGATAGCGCCGCTCTCGTGACATGTGGCCTAACTAGAGCGTTGCCACATCTATGTAAAATATCTTTGGTTATCTTTGGTTTGTATTAAAAATTGTTTTCTGTGTAGATTGGCCGTTGTTGTCTTAAAAAAACACTCCCTGAGATTTTCTTGTGTGTTCCCTGAGATTTCCCTGCGCCCTTCCTGAGATTTTCCAAGGGTTTCCCTTGTTTTTAGGTTAGTATCTTGCGTAGTTTTCTTTTGTTTATATATCAATATGTCCGGGATATATTAAATCAAATGAGATAATTAACTTATTTCGCTAAATATTTTATATTTTAGACGATTGTAGGAGCCTGGCTGGTGCCCAAATTTCTAAAGAATTATATAC
>NC_046658.1:170210230-170225301 GCF_010883055.1 Belonocnema kinseyi | reverse complement strand
ATTATACAGGGGTATTTTCATATTTCGCGCCTTTAAAGTTGCATTCGGATCGGCCATTCGGTCAAGTCCGTGCATCTTCGGATCAAGTTTATCATAGTTTCCGTGGATGCGTTCGAAATTTCAAATGGATACAAGTGTCAAAAAGTGTCGGCAGTAATAATTTAAATAATAATTACTTATAAATAATTTGACAATCGTTACTTATTAATCATTTCAATAAGTTAATCATTATTTCTGAATCTAATAATTGATTATAATTCTTTTTTTCACAGATCGATCCTAGAAAAATCACACATCAGGACCGTATTTTAAAATTTTGTTTCATCAAACAATAAAATAAATTAAACAATTGTTGGTGATAGGATTGTATCAGTAATAAATCTATAAGAGAAATTTTAGGTCGATATTTATATTCCAATTTTTTTAAATTATTCTATTTTCGAACTTGCTATGTCTGGATCTGATTTCCAAATTGGCATTTGATCATCACCTAAAATAAATTTTAAGTAATTTTGAGGGTTTCGGTATATAATAAAAAAAATCTCGAAGCAATTAGACTAGCCCAAATTTTAATTATTATGTTCTTAGGGACTCTTTTATTTTTGAAAATGTTTTCTCTGAGCCTCATCTCAAAATTTCGTTTCATCAACTACTGAAATAAATTTAAAAATCTCTGAGTTTAGTAGTGTATCGGAAAGAAATGTAGAGGCGAAATTTTAGGTCGGCATTTTTATTCCCATTTTTTTTAGAAATTATTCTATAATTATCTATTTTATCAGGTCTAAAAATTAAATTCATACATTATTGGTATCTTATCAGAAAATAAGAAAGTTTCAGTTTGATTCAAAGCTACTCGAAATGTTATTTTAATGTGTTTGTTTGAGGCATCGTTCAACTTTAAATTATGTTGTTAGAAATGAAGACACCAATTCTGTAAATTTTATTTCCGATGTAATCTTTTCAATTGGAGGTTGTCCTATAATAATTATAGATTAATGAAACGAAATTTTGAGATGACATCCAGAGAAAGTATTTTCTAAAATAAAAAAAACTCCCTAACGACTTTAATAATTAAAATTTGGGCAAGTAACATTGCCTCGAGATATCTTTCTGATACACCTATACCATTAAATTGACTTAGAAGTAATTTCAGGGACTGAACAAATTCCAGTTTGAAAACCATATGCAGAGATAGCAATTTCGAAAATGCAATAATTTAAAGAAAAGGTGGTCCAGAGAAAACATTTTCTAAAATAAAAAAAAATCCCTAACAGTTTTATCAATTAAAATTCGGACAAGTTAAATTGCTTCGAGTTATCTTTTTGATACACCTATTCCACTCAAATGACTCAGATAATTAATGTTAGGCTGATGAAACCCCAGTCTTGGAATAAGGTCCAGAGATAACGATTTTTCAACAATGTTGATTGAAATGCATCAATTCCGTCTGCATTTCCTCATGTGTATTTCTTCTGGGATCGATCTGTGAAAAAAACAATTGTAATCAATTACTAAATTCAGAAATAATGTTTAACTTATTGAAATGATTAATACGTAATAATTGTTAAATTGCTAATAAGTAATTATTATATAAATTATTACTGCCGACACTGTCAGTGATAAACATACAAAACCAAAAAACATTTCTTTGGTAAAGAATAATTAATCGAAAGTATAATAAACATGCCGCACCGATCTGTCATTATTTCGAGGTTTTGTTCAGATTCACCTCTTTGCCCTGATCGCTGTAAGTAAATTTAGGTAATGTCAATTCAAAGTTTACGTATGTAATATCTCATTCCCTTTGTTTAAAACATATCCTGTATATTCATAACATACCTTTTTTATACAGTAAAAATAAGCGTTAAACGCAATTCACTCTTCGCCCACTGGAAGCGCAGAATATTATTACTATTTTATAGTATTTGTTACTCAGCAGCCATTTCATAATGTTATTAGTAGAGAAAAAAACGACGTTTACTTCTTACTTCACATGTCTCACTTCATTATTACTTAAACACTTTTATTATTTGTAATTACTATATAACATAACCTATATTGTTTTGACACTTGTATCCATTTGAAGTTTCGAACGCAACCACGGAAACTATGATAAACTTGATCCGAAGATGCACGGACTTGACCGAATGGCCGATCCGAATGCAACTTTAAAGGCGCAAAATATGAAAATACCCCTGTATAATGACTTCTCACCTGCTGCTGTGCAATTCGGGTAGCATTCAAGTCACCATGTGTGTGAGCTCCAACGTGTCCACCCTGTATTATATTATGAACGAACTGCAATTTGAAACGTGGAATAAACCACTATCGCAACACAAGCACAGTCCACTCGTTGACGCAGAAAAATGGAAGATTATTTTGTTACTCAGACTTTCAAGAATAAGCGAGAGAGTGGATTTCAGAGCAAAAACTGGCTGTCACGGAAATTCACGAGAAATACCCCAGACTCCAGTTTGTACTTTTGTTATTTAATTAATAGTTCTTCGCTGTGATAAGTGCGACGTATTAAAAATAAATCTCATCGTGGAATTTAAAAAACGATTTAAAGTGATGTATTAGAAATAAACATTTGCGTTACGGATATTGGCGCCTCTCTGAAAGCGTCTCATTTTTGACTAATCAATTAGTACATTTTGACTAACAAATTGGTAGCTTTTTCTCTTACGAATTAGTAGTTCTGCCATACTCCGCCATAGCTACCGGTGGCGCGCCAGTTCTAGCGTTTGACTAATTAAATTAGTTGGACGAAAGTAACTAATTCAAGTAGCCATGTCTTACCAATTATCAATTACTGAGTTCTTGCTTCTACAGTTGTCAAATTTGACTGCTCATTAGTAAAGTTTAACCAACTCAGATGTAGCGAGTAAATTTAAAGTTTAATTACCCTTCAACATATATAATCAATGTTTTTACTGAATCAACTATTGACATGACTTTTTAAACTTGTGAGTTTAAAAGATTATATAGGAAAGAGGAAGTGGAACCGTATTTGTGAAACTTAATTCTTTTGGCTGGAGAGTCCACTTTTATCAATTTCGTTTAAAATTCATGTTTATGATTAAAAATGTAACTTTTTGGTAGACAGGAGAGGTAATGTAATAGAAGTATGCAATCTGACAAGAGGAACAGTCCTTTGTGGGAAATCACGTCTGTTAAGGTTAAACGGTAACTTCCTCCAAAGTACACGGAGAAACTCTGGAACGAGCGGTTAGTGTTAAAATATATTTTTTTTCATAGAACTAGCCACAGCTGCCAATACACTGCCCGCTCGTAAATTCACACTTGTTCTAATGGCAACACCAGCGCGAGCTTGGCAAGTGTTGCGCTTAGCACGGTCCGTTGTTGGGATTGGCAACAATCTATCGTGTTAATTTCCAATATCGCGTGATGTCAAATAGCTCCAATGTTTAGTGACAACCGCGCTTATCGGTGATATCATTCGCCGCAATATACCAACTGTGCTATGAGCAGCATCAGCTGATCGAGATGAATGAACCTGCATATGCACATCGTAATTGTTTATAACGTCAGAGTATATAATTTTTCATCACATTTAACCTTAAAAATCTTTTGAATTTGTTTATGCTTAAAACAATGATAATATTTATGCGTTGATAATACATTTCATAAATGCAGAGGATTACGAGACATTCTACTTTCGCCCATAAGGAAAAAAATGTTGTCAAATTCAAACCCTACCTTACTTAACCTTCATGTACTTTTATGACTTTTAATTCAATATTTCCACTAGTAAAAAGTCCAATTCTAATTCGAAAGTTCTGTTAAAAAATATTTTCTTTAGATTGTATTGCGAACATTAAAATGATCTGAACGATTTTCACTTAACGTTAGAGCTATTTGACACCAAACGCTATGGAAAATAAACACGAGCGATTGTTGTCAATCCCAAGAACTGGCTGGGATAAGCGCAACACTTACCCAGCTCGCGCTGTTGTTGCTATTAGCACGAGGGGCTTGTGGGAATTATTGAGTGCTCACTGCGTTGACAACTGTGGCTCTGGCTATTCCAAAAAATTTTATTTTGACACTAACTGTTCGTGTCAAAAGCAGCGGCAGCTCTTGCCCCGGTCGTTTCGTGTATTTCCAGCAAAACACACGCAATATAATTCATAAATGAAATTTTTTTTGCATTGTAAAAAGTAAACGGAAATCTATGGCGGGCTTGTATTCAAAAAAAGTTAAAAAAGTTCTTTTTAGTTTTTATTAACAAAATTTCAGATCATCTAATTTCGAAAATTTTGGATGCTCAAAATTGGAGAAGTTGCCAAGCGGAAAGTAATAATGAACATGATATACATAAAAAAGATAAAATTATTCATTAATTTAAACAAGGGTTCGCTGAAAACATAGTAAAATAAACCAGGAATAATTCTGCGGAAAACCGATTTTTTAGATCCCGGATTCACCGCTAGTGGTCATTACTGATCTTTTCTTGTTACGTACATCGATAGCTGGGTATATATGATAAATTTTCTTTATTTCAGAAGTAATGACCTGGTACTGAGTAGTTAAATATTTATATAATCCATTTTTAAATTGTACTTTAAGTAATAAAAAGCAAAACTGAATTTGAGCCTATCCTTGCGAAAACTGTAATGTCGGTAACATTGGGGAACTTATACCTGCATATACCTCAGCGAGACGGAGTCCTTGCTTATGATTGAATGTTTGAGGAAATATAAAATTATAATAAAAATATTGCTGTATTTCCAAAGTTATTGAAGTATTTTGATTTATTTTCAGCGGAAGAATATGCTAATTTTACAATTTATACCAAATCAAATTATGCAGGATTGTGTAAGAAAGGTTTTCTTTCAGCCAAACATCTAGAAAAATAATGAAAAATTCACACTGTTCTTTATGAAATGTTGATTGATATAATTTATATATGGCGAGATTTTCTCGAACTCAAATTATATTGTAAACTACACTTTCAATAATTAATAAATAAAATAGAAGTGATTATTGACCAATTTATCTCTTGGTAGATTTCAGTAAAAAAAGTTTTTTTTCTACCAAAATACTCGAAAAATAATGAAAAATTTGCACTTTTTTTAATTAAAAAATTTTAAGAAATTCTGGGAATTAGATCATTCACGCCAATTTAAAATGTTCCAATTTGAAAATTCCTAAATAATAAAACTTCCTAGAGCTTATGATATTACTGAATTCGAAAAAGAAGGCCAATAAAAAATTTACATAATATAATTTCTGACACACATAAATTCCCGATTTGTAAACTTTCTAAATCCGTAAATTCTAAGTCCGTAATTTTCTTTTGAGAATTATCTATTCTCAAAAATTTTCCAATTGGGTAAAATAATACAGTTTGGAATTTTCTAATTACTACATTTTCTATTTGGAATATTTTATTTTACGGGAATTCGGGAATTCAGTTCGTGTTTAAGCCGAAAATGCACGTTCAGGTGTATATAATATGGATATTATTACTATTATATATATTATTGATGTTAATATTATCATTATAAAATATTATATTAATATTAATGACTAGTTGACTATCTCTTAATAGAAATATTTCAACTTTCAACTATACAAATTAGTTTTATGCACTAAAAAAAATAAATTTTGAATAAAATACATAAATTTTTTAAAAAAATTTAAATTTTTTTAACAAAAAGTTACGTTTTTATCCAAAAGCCTAAAATGTATACTGAAAAAGGCATTTTTAATAAAATAGATGAACTTTGCAAAAAAGAGATTTATTTTCCATCAAGTCTAATGTTCTATATACAAAACTTATTGTTTAATCATAGTTAAATTTTCAAAAAAAAAGTTTAATTTTCTGATACTTAAAAGAAATAAATTTTTAAACAAAATAATTTTTTTCTAAAATATTAACTGAAAATTCTTTGGAATGTTTTAAAACATCCTAAAATATTTGAAATCCTTTAAAATCTATTAAAATTTTGCAAATCTCTTGAAAATTCCTTGCAATTTTAAAAATGCCCTAAAATATTTCAAATGCTTTAAAATCTCATACTATGTTATTGAAATCAATGGAAAATTCCTTAGAATCTCTTTAAATATCCTAAGATACATCAAATTATTTAAATTATCGTATTAAATTACTGCAATCAATTAAAAATTTCTTGAAGCCTTTCAAAATACGCCTAAATATTTCGAAACCTTCAAAATCATCCTCAAATATTTAAAATCCTTTAAACCATTTTGAAATCTTTTGAAAATTCCTTGAAAATTTAAAAATACCCTAAAATATTTCAAACCTTTTACAATCTCATACTACATTATTGAAATCATTTGAAAATTCCTTCGTATCTATTAAAATATTCTAAAATATATTAAATATTTCAAAATCTCATATTAAATAACCGTAATCAATTGAAAATCCCTTGAAATATTTTTTAATATTCTCAAATATTGCTATACCTTAACAATATTTTGACATACCTTGACCTTTTTTTAAAGATTTTTAAAGTACTTCTTTAAAATTCTTTGAAATTCCTTACATTTATAAAAATAAGATGAGAATTCCTTGAAATCTTTTAAAACATCCTCACATATTTCAAATCTTTACAAATCTGTTGAAATCTCTATAAAATTCCGTGAAATTTTAAAAATACCTTGAAATATTTGAAATACTTTAAAATCTCATATTAAATCACTGTAATAAATTGAGAATTTCTTGGAACCTTTTAAAATACTCTCAAGTATTTTGAAACCTTAAAAATATTTCGAAACACCTTGAAACCTCTTAAAGATTTCTGAATTACTTTGGAATTTTTTTAAATAACCCAGCTAAAATTTTTTTAATTCTTTGAAATTCCTGCAAATTATGCAAATAAATTGAACATTCTTCGACTTCTTTCAAAACATCCTCCAGCATTTAAAATCCTTAAAAAACTGGTGAAGTCTCTTCAAATTTTGTAAAGCTTCAGATTAAAGTTTAAAAAAGAGAAAAGTTTCAAAACGTTAAATATTGAAATGTTTGTAGATTAGACTTTTGAAACTGGGATCAATAATAATTGAAAGCTTTCGAAATTTAATTTTTTCAAATTTTCAACTATTTATATAAATAATTTTCAACTCGATGGGATTCAAGACTTCAAAATTTGAATTGTAAACTTAGAAGTTTATTTACACAAAATAAGTAATAATAAATAAATTGAAAGCGTTCAATGTGTCTGTTTTCTAATTTTCAGTCTGAAATATTTTCATTCAGAGATTGCCCTAATTGAAAAACGTTCACTTAAATTTTGAATGCTTTCTATCTCCATGCGGGGCATCTCCAGCCGGGACATTGTTGGCAGCTCGCAGCGAGTTTCGCACTCCTGAGAACGGGGATTGATGGTTATGCGCAGGTATACCCACCTTAATCAGGCATTTGTATACAGAAAAATTAGTTTTTTCTATAGCAACTTTTTAAATTAGGATATCAAAAGAAATTTTGTTGATCGACAGATGCCCGCGAATAATGAATTTGTTTATTGAATTTATTTTTGAAAAAATATATAATTTATCGACCAATTATGATTTATGCTGAAATCATCATGAGGTTCTCCATTAAAAAGACTGACATCGAAAAAACGAATTGTTTCGTCCACACATGCCTGAATAACGCATTTTCTTGTTAAATTTGTTGTCAGAAATCATAAAATTTAACACATCATAATAAATGTTTCCGAATTTATTATGATGGTCTAAATTAAAATTCTAACATCGAAAACAAACAGAATTTTTCCGTCGACAGATGCCCCACTAATGCAGTTATTTATTTATTTTTTTTAAATCAAAAAATTGATCAAAAAATTAAAAATTATGCTGAAATTGTCATGAAGTTCCCAACTGAAATGACTGGCATTAAAAAACCAAATTTTTGTGACAAGTGCCGGAATAATGCATTCGTTTAAAAAATCATAAGATTAATCAACGAATTATGAATTTTGCTAAAATTACCTCAAATTTTCTATTTAATGCGAACTTGACCTTTAGTTTAGAACACTGAATGAGTATACCAAAGGCCAATCTAATCTGTCAATTCTTTCAGAAGTAATCGTGCTAACAAAATAAAAACCGACAGACGCAGACACACACAGTCATACCCATTCCTAAAAACCTTCTTTTCGGAATCAGGGGGTCTCAAAACGTATGCATTTGACAAAAACTGGGGGATCAAATTTAACTCTAATACCTTCTCTCATGAGAATGTAAAAATACAACAGAATTAGGTATTCGGTATAACGGGGGTTCCGTGTTCTTTTTCAAATAGCGAAAGGCACTATTTTTTATTTGTTGAAAAAGAGGCGCTTGCTTTTATGAAAAATTTGACTCAGTCGGTTTACATCAAAGGTTTTTTCTCATACATTGTGTTTCTTTTATTTTCAGGCATCGAAATATCTCACAAGTTACGCATGTCAGGAAAGAATTTAGCTAAATACACTTTTTATTTTCGAGAAAGGACGTTCTGGACTGTTAAAGAAATGTGAGTACATATTAGTTTGTTAAAGTTCCTTTTGTTGCTTACATTCGTTTAGGTTTGATTGGGTACCTTAGTTTCTTTGATTTGTGTGTTTTGGTTGTCTTGCCTACGTTCGTCTCGATGAGATGTGTTGATGACGTTCATTTTAGATCGCTTTCGTTACGTTTATTTGGGTTGATCTGGTCATTCGTTTTATCTAGATTGGGTTGGATGTACTGACCAATACTGTTAATCAAACCCAAACGAACGTAACCAAAAACACTAACCTAAACGAGCGCCATTATTACGAACAGCCCAACTGCACCTAACTAACAAAACCCATAAAATGCACGAAATCAACAATGCGAACACAAACGAACATATAAGTTCTAATTTTTTGCTAACTCCACGCCGTTTAGTACAAATCAAAAGCAATTTTTCAAAGAAAACTGACGTAGTTTTTTATAAAGAATCTTAATCTGTGATAAAAATGTTATTACGGACATTTGCTCGTACTTTTGAAATTAAAATTAAGACCTTTTTTTAAGGGTATCACTAAAAGATCATATTCTTTCTTATATAATATAATTATCAGAATTATTTCACTTTTATTTATATATATTACTATTCACATGCCTGCAGAAAATAAATATGTTTTTGCATTTAAATATATATTATATTATGCTATTCATCAATACAATTCAGGATAAAGGCCAAGGAAAAGAGCACAGTACAGAAAAACTTTATCTTTTTTAAATACAGGATAAAATGATTAACATATTAGTTAGAAGTTTGTATAACAATGTAGATGATAAATATTTTTCAGCTTTATTAGGCTATACAACGTATATTATAGTCGTTATCTATAATACCGAAGGCGTCAGCTTTGTCCTTCTGATATATTTTCATTTGATAAGATCAAAGCCCTAGTTAGAAAACTGTTTCGTGGGGGGGGGGGGCTATACAACACGAAAATTCTTTGTGGGTGAGGGATATACAGAAGCATACAGCCTGTGTAGGAATCCAATCAAGGATCCGGCCGGGTCCCGGACGGATACCGACGGTTTAAGTCAGGCGCTGCTCACGGTAATCTGGTCGGAAAATTACTGAGCATCTATGCAGACGCCAGACGCAGTAGACGCTATATGCTGCTGTAAAATTGAAAGTGTACAGGCTAAACATTGTCTGAAAATAAAGAAGTTTATAAAAATGGTAACGTTTCTGTTGTTATACATGGCAGAATCGATAACAGTTTCATTTAAAAAGTTAAATCATTCGAAAGAATTGGATGTATTTTTTAAGAATTTAAAAAAGCTCAGTTTTGTTTTACTGATCTAATAAATCTTTAAAGTACAATTTTCAAATGATAATTCGTCTAGCATCCATAATTACGTCTTTGATAATATCAAGGCTTTTAAAAAATGTGTAATTTCTACAAAAACATTGACCTGGCCAGTGCCCGGCAGGCTACCGACCATGGGATATAACCAGGGTTGGCCCGCCCAGTAACCCTCCAGCTCCGAAATACGTGATTCAAGGAAAATGTAGCCCGGCCGGTTCCCGCCCGTTTCCTGTCCACGAAATCCAGTCAGAGGTAGCCCGACCGAGACCCGGCCAGAAACTTGGTTGTACTAGGGCCAACCGGGGAAATTTCTACACGGAAGGAGAGTACATGTATATTATGTACAGGGTTCAAAAATTGGAGGGGGTGGGTGTCAAATCCGAATCATCCCCTCCTCCTGGCTATATGCTTGAATAAGATTCAATTTAATTGAAATAAAGTCAGGGAATCCAAAAAAATATGTGAGATGAGGAATATACTTAGCTACAATCATGTATGTATTGGAATCAAAAATTTTCAATTTGGATTTTAGTCGCCAACGGCCAAATCTGCCACTATATAATGAATCTACATCTTGTTCTTGCATGGGGATGCCTAACTAATATAATTAATAAAATAAAAATTGTTAAAGAAAACAAAACTCAGCTGGGTCAGGCTTACGTGAAATTATATATCTTTAAGCATTTTTTATAATATCAGCAAAACATATTCATCCCTGTGGTTTACACACATGATATCCTATAACTCTTTTTGAGTGGTTCCCTGGAAGACACTGGGCATTCCGCGATTTCTTCTGGTGTCAATTTCTCAACTGCGCCGCTGTTCACGTTTATTTTTGCCCGCACTGGTTGCCCAAAAACAGTTGTAAACATTGCACGAAGAATTGTGTGTCTGGAAAATGTTTTTTCCAATATTGCGCAGACGTCACCATTGTATGTTGATAAGACAATCTGTTCTCCAGTTGGCATTGGAATAAGGTCTTGATGTATTGTTCTCAATTGAATGGGTTTGTCCGGAGGAAAAACATATATTCGGAGTTCGAATATGCGATTCGGATTCTTGTAAGGAATAAGTCGAATAAACGCAAGATCTTTAAATAAATATCCAAACACGCTTGGAAAAGTTTGCTTGAGAGTAGGACACCTTGACCTATCACGAAGAGGTGTTTCGGCAGGTGGTGAAGTCCTGGCAGAATGATGAAGTGTTGCATGAAAATGAAACGGGCCTGGAAAATGTCTTCTAGGAAAATAAGAAGAAGAAGATCCATAGCCATGAAGACCAGGATTAGGCTCAACATCAGGCAAATCCTCGGGCTGTGAACTTAATTCTGAAACAAGAAATACAGGATAACATTTTTGCTTAAAGTACCTACTACTAACTTTTATCTCGTTCAGGTAAGAAGATACAGAAAAAAATGATTTAATAAAAAAATACTATTTAAATAATCAATCCTCGCAAGTTTTAAACTTCCACATGACAACTTCGTTCAGAAAATTTCTGTATTTTCTTGCTTTTTTTTAAACTCTTGAAAGCCTTAGAAGTGTTTGTCTTAACCTTTCAAACTCTGTCATTCGTGCACTATTAAAAAAAGTATCTCGGAGCGTTCAGCCTTCTTTTAACACATTTTAATTTCTGGAAAACATCTCTGGACATATTTCTCGAAATATCTCTTGTTATCAAGTAGAAACTAAGTCATTTAAAATTTTCCGAGATATCTGGTTCCGAGTATCAAACGTTTTTTGAACTAATTCCCAAGATTAAAACATAATTTAGCATTTACATTGTCTCGTACTGGGATTCACGTTAGGTCAGTATCCCCAACAAGCAAAAAATATTTTGTTTTCACTTTGAAGTTTAAAGGAACAAGTAGCAGAGAAAATTAATAGGTTATTATTCTACTTTTACATAAAAATTTTCAAAAAACTTATTGGTTTCTTACAACTCGTATAAAGAAAGAAAACGAAAATTTGAGACCTCTAGATAGGGAAGCAAGTGTTCCCTTATAAACCAATTCGCACTGAATTTAAGTTTTTTTAGAACCTTAAACTGCCTTATTAAATAGGTTATATTGACTGTCAATATTTATTGAATTAAAGAAATAGTATAAAGCTATGATAACAGCATTGTCACATTTGTTTAAACAGCAAGTGTATGTTTAAAAATGGAAAATTTTCAATCTAAAAGATTTTAGACTCAAGCATTGTGAACTGAATGCTATCATAATTGAAAAATTATGTAAGTGAACTTGACTGAAAAAAACTTGCAATCAAACTTGTTTTAAATGGCAGAATATCAAGTAAAACGTTTATATTTAGTGTAATATGACGGACTTTCTTGAAACATTTTTGTGAAATCTAAAAAAGGATTATGGGTAATTTAAAAAGTTATTCTTGAATATTAATTTTAAAAAGTCTGTGCATAAACGCGGGGCAAACATAAAGGTGGAGCTCAAGCTCCTGGCCCAAATGATAGATTCATTAAAAAAAATGTTAGCGTTTTGTAGGATTCTGGTTTACATACTTGATATCTCATAACTCTTTGTGATTGGTTCCTTTGAGGACACTGGACATTCCGCGATTTCTTCTGCGGTCAATTGCTCAACCGCGCCGCTATTCACGTTTATTTTCACTCGTACTGGTTGCCCAAAAATAAGTGTGTATATTGCACGAAGAATCGTATGTTTGTTTGATGTTTTCTGTAATATTGCACAGACATCACCATTGGGCGTTGATAATACAATTTGTTCTCCGGTTGGCATATGATAGAGAACAGCATTGCTAGTTCTCAATAAAATTTGTTTACGCGGAGGAAAAACATATCTTCCGAATTGGAATATCCGATGTGGGTTGCTGTGGGGAATAAGTCGAATAAATGCAAGATCTTCAAATTTATATCCAAGTACTTTTGTAAAAGTTTGGCTTAGAGTAGGAGGCCTGGGTCTATCACCAAGAGGTGGCTCAGCCTGGGGTGGAGAATCGGTTGAATGATGAAATGCGGCAAGAGAATGAATCATGTCTGGACAATGTCTGGCAGGAGAAGAAGAAGAAGGTCCACATCGATGAACACGATGATTATGTTCACCTGTAGGCAAACCATGGGATCGTGAAATTAATTCTAAAACAGAAAATACAGGATAGCATTTTTGTTTTAAATAGCTACATAACTATAAATTGGTAAACCACTGGTTGTAAATGACAATGTGATTGAGGGCACAATTCTATGAAAGTCTGTGTTTTTTATCGTTTAATGAATTTGATCCATGAAAACTTTCAAAACAAATGGCATCCTTGAAAAGTATATATTCTTATAAAAAATCAATTTTATATCTTTTTTTTTGACAATAAGTTTGTACGCGACGAGATGATACATTCGTGCGAATAAACCAGCCAGAAATGCATTTGGGCGAGAAGTTGTCTCGCATCTCGTGATTTTAGTCGAAAGTTGTAGAAAATGAGCAAGAGCTTTGGAAGCTTCGTGGTCATTTAACTAATAATTTAATATTAACTAAAGCGTATTTAGGAAATATTATTCAAAACATCTGACGCATAATGTATGATTTATAATGTATCAAATAAACTGAAGGAATATGACACACGCGTTAAGGATTTTTAAATGGTGGCTTTTTTGGAATTATGCAACCGATATATAATTTTTTTCGGCTTCAACTGAGAGTCAAGTCGAACAGATACAGTAAAGTGATTGTTTTATTAAGTAGAGAAAATTTATGATGCGTTAATGAAAATAAATTAAAACTCCGGAACACCTATCTGCCCGCAATTAAGCGCAGTGTTTAGCTACTAAAATTAAAAGCTTTTAATATGTACCGCAGTTGTCATTTGGCACGAAAATATTTCCGAAAAGGAAATGAGTTCATCAAATTTACAGAAAATATTCTACATGATGCAATACAAGCATGGGTAAAAACTACCCGAGTCGAAATATAGGTCCTACTTAGACGCTTCAAGTGGAAGTATTGTCCCTACTTTGCGGCTGTTTATTCTACTAGCTTCTACGTAGCCCCTCCTAAAGATATTTTCATTCTATTTTTCTTCTGTATAAGCTGCAGCCCCTACATTGAAGGTCTTGCCTCTATATTTTTGAGTGTTACTTATGTCTCATTTAAAGCTCCATATTCTCCGTAGAATTTTTAAATTCTCTTTTAAAGCTCTTAAATTTTAATGCACTAAATATGTGGCCTCGTCGCCTCGACGCCTGCGCCCTCATGACAGATGCTGTGTTGTTTTCTCTAAGATTTTATCGCCACAGTTTGTGAAAGAAACAGTTTAATTTGTTTTAAATAATAAATATTTAAGTGATAACATCGAAATGGCTTTAAGAGGAAAGAAGTTTTCCCTAATCTGGTGGATGTGAGCAAAAGGAAAAATGAAAAATAGCACCAAGATTTCAAAGATAATTATAAAAAACCCAGATCCACCCCCTCCCCAGAAGAAGGTATCAAATACACAAGAATAAACGTCAAAAGAAAAAGGTAAAAAATATTCAAATCTTTTGTATTGAGTTTTTTTTGTACCACAAACCATAACTCCAAATTAGTTACCATAGATTCTGAAGAAATAGAATTTTCTTTTAAATTGAAGAATCACGAAATCGAATGATTTCAGATTGAAAATTTAGAAAATAGAGCAAGGACAAAAACTTAAAAGTTGAATATTTTGTAATTAGATCATTAAAAATAATTTATAGTTAAGAGCGTTCAAAATTAAATAATTAAAAATTGCAAACTTTTGAATTTGAACAATTATAATTCCAACGCGATCAAGATTTAACAATTGAATATTGAAAACTAACTTGAATCCTTCAAAGTTAAAGCTTCTGAAATTCTAGAATTCAAAATCGTTATTACAGAACATCATTATAATTTGAACTTCATGCTGATTAGGCGAATTTTTATAAAATCAATAAATGAATTGGAAAAAACAAACATATTTCGCTCTCGAGAAATTCCGTGATTTCAAGTGTAGCTCCCTGCTGATTTCAAATGGATTCGGTCAGCGATGATTTTTATTCGTACGTTATTCTCTAAAAAACGTGCAATAAAAAATTGTTTCTTCAAAACGTCATATTTTTAAACCCATTTATTTCTATATGCCGAGGGGTCGATCATTTCAATCTTCCTGATGCATTCACTAAATACGAGGGTGGATTGATAAGTTTCCGGCCTGACCAAGAGATGGCGCCACTAGGCCTACCTTGAGGTGGCGTTCTATAGTACCATCCTTAGATAGC
>NC_046658.1:170199014-170210130 GCF_010883055.1 Belonocnema kinseyi | reverse complement strand
ATCAGCCTTGGAGGAGATTATGTTGAGAAATAAAAAAAAAATTCTTAAAAACGTTGTTTTTCTTGGTCAGGCCGGAAACTTATCAATCCACCCTCGTATTGCCATACACGTATTTTTTCAATATTTATGGTATTCTTGATATTCTGTATAATCTCAAATATTCTTGATATTCCCAAATATTTCGAAATATCCCGAAATATTCACAAAATATTCGGGCATATTTCTCCATTTGCCTTTGCGCTCAACAAGTTTTTAAACATTCCAAATGATTTAAAATGATGTTTAAAAATGCCAAAAAAATTAAAAATAGTTGATGTATTATAGTGTAATTTCAAAATATGCTCAAGTGTTTAAAAGAATTTCCATGAATTTCAAAATAATTTAACAGGATTTAAAAATGATTTTAAAGTAAAAAAGATTAAAGTTTATAAATGAACTTCAAAAGATTTCAAGTAATTTGAAAAAATTTAAAAAAAATTTAGAAGAATTCCAAAAAGTACAAGAATATTCCAGAGATATTAAAGACTTTAAAATACTTTTTATTAGTTTAAGAAATTTTTAGTGATTTCAAGGGATTTTGTGGCATTTCAATCTATTTAATATAGTTTAAAAAGTCTGTAAAGTATTTAAAATATTACAAAGCATTTTAAATAATTTTCTAACAATTTTAAAGTGTTTATGATTTTGAGTATTTCTGAAGAATTTGTAATGAATTTCGGTAGAATTTAAGTGAGTTTTAAGATTTTAAAGTAATTTTGAAATATAAATAATATTCTTGAATTCTTTAAAGTCCGTTAAATTTTTTGAAATCTTCAGAAATTTGGGGGAATCCTTTCAAATTTCATACTTCAACCTGTAGGCTAGCCGAGAGGCTTCAGGCATTAGGAATGCGAAACTGATAGGGTTCGAACCCTCGCAGCAGTTTAATAGTAAATAGTTGTGTGCTTAAACATGTGAACAAATATTAGAGTATAATAGTAGTGATATAATAATACAAAAGATTAATTTTTTTGGCGAACAATCGGTTATAATTTTATAGAACTATTCTCTATAGTTTTGGGACTAGAATAGATTTGTGCGCATAAGAGCGCTATCGATGATACTTAGTTTTTTAGGGTCGCGTGTTACAAATCTGATGTTGTTTTTTATATTAAAATTGGCGGACATGTATTTGCAAAAGTGTTCGGATCTTGATAAGATCGGTGAATCCTATGATTTTGGGGTTGTTGAATATAAATCAGGTATTATGTTTAGAAAATTAAATATGACGAATCCAATATTTTTATATTCATGGTGTTTCAGTTAATAATGTCGAGTTTGCTAGTAGGTCACGTTACTATTACGTTTGTCGATTTTACCAGTTTTAGCTTCCGACGGCTTTTTTTCTAGAATAATCAATATTTTGTCTTAAAAATTTGGGAAATGATAGCGAACATGCTAACGGACGTCCCCGCACACTTTACTTGTGTTTTTTTTTCAAAAAATTTTTTGATATTGCTAACAACGTGTGTACATTTGGAGGTTATGTATGTTACAATTCACCCGAGCGTTACTTCCGAACTACACAATATTTTTGGCCAAAAACTTTGGACTTGCAAATAAACATAGTAAGTAATTTCCCGGAACTAACCCTTTTTGCAGGCAATCAAAAAAGTTTATTTCATAAATAATTTCCAGATTATCGGAAGTCAGAGATGAAAAACGACGTAACCTCAAAATAATACACATGCATAAAATTTTTATTTAGCACAATAAATTTTTTTTCTTATTATCCCTCAAAAAAGAGTCCGGGGACGTCCGTTATGATATTTTATAGCATCTCCGAATTCAGTTTTTAAAAATTTTCATTTTTGTGGAAAAAAAGCCGGCGAAACTGTAAGTATTACATGCCCTTAAGGTACGACATACGTCACGAAAAGCCAGTTTGTTCCGGATTGTCATTGTGCAAAGAACATTTCTTTTTGAAACTTTGAAAATGTCGAATTACGTACCTGAAAAAGCCGTTTTGCGGGGAAGTTTAATAACGCTCTTTCATTTGACGAAAACGGCTGCTGAAAGTTATAGATTATTGGTTGAAGCTTATGCGAAAAATTTTATAACCCAAAAAACTTGTAAACGATGGTTTCAACGGTTTAAAACTGGTGACATCAATATAGAAGACAATGAACGTCCCGATCAGCCCAAAGAGTTTGAAGATGAAGATTTTTAAGCTTTATTGGATGACGACTCAAGGCATACGTTGAAGCAAATGGAAAATGCATTGAATGTTGCCCAATTCACCATTACCGAAGTCTACACGCATTGGGAAAGGTCCAGAAGGTAGGGAAATGGGTTCTATATCAATTAAAAGACAGAGGCATTGGAAGGCGAAAAACCATTTGTGAAATTTTGCTAGCCAGGCAGAAGAGAAAAGGTTTTTTGCATCGAATTGTGAGAGGTGATGAAAAGTAGATCTATTTTGACAACCTCTAAGCAAAGAAAGTCATGAGTGGACGCAGGCCAGCCTTCAACGTCACGACCAGTGCGCAATATACATGGAAAGAAGGCTTTGCTTTGTATTTGGTGGGTCAATAGGGGAGCTGTGTATTGCGAATTGCTGAAACTTATTGAAATGATTACTGGCGAACGGTACCGACAACAATTAATTAAATTTAACAAAGCATTGAAGGAAAAACGAGCAGAATACGCGCAAAGACACGAGAAAGTCATTTTTTAACATTACAATGCACGGCTTTATGTTGCGAAACCAGTCCAAAACTGGTTGGAAAACATTAAATGGGACATCCTACCCCACCCGCCGTATTTAGCGGACTTGGCCTCATTGGACTACCACTTATTCCGATGGATGCAACACTGAATTTCAGAGAAAAATTTCCAGTCTTACCAAGAAATGAGAATTTGGCTCGATGAATGGTTGGCTTTAAAAAATCAACAGTTGTTTTGGGAAGGAATCCATGCATTGCCAAAAAGATGGGAAAAAGTTCTAGAAAACGATGGCCAATACTTTCATTATTGAAGTAATTCTTATTGTTATGTAAACAAACGGCCAAATTTGGAGAAAAAATTGACATTATTAACCGAAACACCTATACTTACATTCAGATTACGTACACCATCCAACAAGATTTCGAATCAGTGATCTCAATAAGCTAATATTCATCAATTTTATCAGGGTCAGAACATTTTCAATAAGTTATGTCCACCATATTGAAGTTTGAAAATCTAATGTCAGATTTAATTAAAGAGACCCCAAAAACGTACACATGCAATTTTTTTTATATTAAATCAGTTATTTAAAATTTTTTAAGCAAACATCGTATTGTGATTCAGAGACCCTGAAAACTAATTTTCAAAATGCAAAATGGCTAGTCCCATATTGATTCGGATATTGATAAAATTAGTGATTTTTAGGTTTCAGGGTCTCTGAATTATTATCAAAAATATTTATAGCTTAATCTGATTGTTGGTATTTATACTTTCGGGTTGTTGGAATGAAATCTGATGCTGGATTTAAAAAATTTAATATGATGGGAATGAATCATTGAAAATTTTCGGTCCTTGATAAAAATTGATGATACTTAGGTTTTCAAGATCGCTGAAACGAAGTACGATGTTGGATGAAAACTGAATGTGAGTAATAAATAAAAAAGTAGTATAAATATGCGCTAGCGTGGAATGATCCTAAATAAACGATAAAGTTCTAAACTTTTTTTATAATTTTATTTCACCATATTGCATCCGACATTTTGCATTTTGAAAATCCAATACCAGATTTCTATTAAGCGACCCCAAGAAACTAAAAATAAAAAATTATATCAAGATCCCTAATTTTTGAATAATTTATGTCTGTTATTTTGAATTCGCTATTTCGAATTCTGAAAATACTACATCAGATTCGAAATCAGCGACCGCCATATTTGATTCGACATTTTGAATTTTGAAAATCCAAAATCAGATTTGAAATCACCAAATCCAAAGAACCCAACAGCTACCAATTTCGTGCACATCTAAGCATTTTTACTATTTTAGGTCTACCGTGTAGGCTCCTTTATTTTTAATTAAAAAAATCCACCAACAGACTGGATTTCAGCGATTCATGGATTTTGGGCTAAAAAAGCCAATTCCCACATAATATTGTAATTAGAAAAAGAAGCATTTCAATTCTTTTACCAAAAAGATGTATTATTTAACAAAAGTCTGAATTTTCCTATTAAAATTAAATAATTCACCTAATTATTCACTTATTATTGATAACTATTATATAATTAATATTATTTAATAATTAAGGCAATCAACTTTCAAACATAGAAAAGAATCATCTGCCAACATATTTTTGTAATTTTCAACAAAATAAATGCATTTTTAGCTTACTGTGTGGTCTGGGCACAAGTTCCTGTTCTTGGTTAGTATGTTCTGTAGGAGTCGGATGTATAGAAGTATGGTGTCCAAAATCCCCGCCATATAAATTCTCCGAAGAACCAAAATCATTTAATAGCGTGTTTATGTCATGTACATTAAAACCGTCAATACTTTCAGGAGAAGGTGGGATCCATTCGTTTTCTGGCCTTCTTGATGATTCTGTAAAAAAACTACTGATATATACAAAACTCATCTTATATAATCTAAATGATACAGGTGTTGATTGACTATCTACATTAGCCAAGTTATAAGGAAACTATTTCACTCTCATTCTTTTATTGATATGTCTAGGTTTCGCGACTGTTCAGCACATTGCGTGCGAGTGCAGATTCATGCAATACGAATTTCGGACCTCCAATTATTTTAAAGGATTATTGCCATTTATTATTATTTTCAAGATTTTGAGCTACTTTAAGCACTTCACTGCCAGTTTCACATATATGGCTAAAAAAAAACGCTGTCACTTTTGCATCCTGACACACAATTGGGCATTTTAAAAGAAAATTATTGAATGTCATCTGATTCCATTGTGTTTTATTTTTTTGGTGTCGTTGTATTAAAATCTTACAATAGGTCTTAAAAATTAAAATATGAGGTCAAATATGGCAGAAATAAATTTGCTTAACATGTTTGGAATTTGTTGAAATTGGTGATACTCAGGTTTTTGAGATTGCTGATTTTAAATTTGATGTTGCACCCCAAAAACTTAACGATCATAAATTTAATTCAGATCCAAATATGTTTCCGATTTGATGTCAGCCATAGTTCGTTAGTTTTTAAACGAGACGGAAGCAAATAAAGAACTACTCATATGCTAGAGCTATTAAGCCTATTGTGCAAAACCTCGGCTTTGCCTTAGTTTGGCAAAAGTCTGACAGGCGACCGAATCCTATGCATCCACACAGCTTACCGAGAGCAGCAGCGAAAGCGAAACACATTGCGCGGTTCTACATGAGGTGGCCGGAAGGGCGCGCTGATGCAAAACACAAGAGAGAACGTATAGATATAGATAAACATATAGCCAAGAACAAGTCTGCAGCCGAGAACGTATTTTATTCATTCTCATTAATTATTAAACTTCCTTTTGGAAATAAAACTTTCGGGCCTTGGGTTGTAATATACTATTCTCTATTTTATTTTTAAACTTTACTAAACAAACTTGAGCGACAGGGGGGTCAGACATAGACAATAAGTACACGTGATTTGATCAGTGACCATTATCTATTTATTTCAAAAACATCTAGTTTAAACAATAAATAAAATGTCCGAGGACATGTTATTACATATTTAATACTGTAAATCAATATGCTGGATATCGCTGGTAGCAGGACGATTGCCCTCTCCATTTTTCCCGCGTCTTAGCATTTTTTTGACATATAGGCTATTACCTTGTCAGGCTATTAACCACTAGAGTTTTGATACCTTCAGGAGCACCGATTATAATGCTTTTCAGCTTGAAAGAATATTCCACATATAAACATCGTAACCCCTTATTAGGTCTTTATATCGCTCTTTATTTTTATTTTCCTTGGCTATAATGTTTTGTCCGCTGGTGCCGAAAATTCGATAAATAACAAGGCATGGTTTTTGAAACCAAGGAGAACTATGTCAGTCATCGAGTGAGCAACAGAAATAATTGTCAATAATCTGCGTCAATAATCTGCAATTTCAGCAAAAGCGGCACTTCTCATCCTCGACAGCGGTGGTAATAAAATACTGTAGGTGACGCATTGTGTTTTTGCATGTATATCGTTCCTGCATGACTTGACTTGTACAACTAGACAGTATCTTTCGTAGATACTCGGGATATACATGACACGTTCTGCAGCTATATGCGGGAATGTCTTATAACCCCGGAAATGAATGTCATGGCCGAGTGTTTTATCAGCCTGCTCCACTGCTTTCTGCAAAAACGCTCTTTTTGTTCACTTCTTCGTGCTTTTTGACCATTTTAAGAAAAGGGTCTCGTTTATTTGCGACTATAATTTCTGTACTGAGAATAATCCTGTTGGTAAATACATTCAAGATTCATCATTCCGTGACAATCTGGACCTTTTGTGAGACGATACCAAGGGATCTGAGCTCGTCATTCGTTCATGTGCCCATTCTAAATAAATAGAATACTATCGAAACGGCCAGAATGTTCGTTGCAGATACTTTGCTCTTCACCCCTCTATGCACCTAACGCTGTGTAGATAAACCTTTAAGATTTTCAACAGGCAGGGGATAAATCTGTAGGACTTTAAATCGGAAGCATTTCGGTAATTCACCGAGGCCATCGAAAGGAAGGGCAGGTATGATGCTAAGCCTTGACAACACACATCTCTCGATGGGCAGGTATTTCCGACATTCTGCTACGCCCTGCTTTGAGTCCGGTAATATGCTGCTGGGTTAAAGGAACTTCTTCTGGTAAAAGGTCTTGATACTATTTGGTCCCGGAGTAGAATAGTTGTATATGCCTTTAAAACTTTTTTCACTTTCTTGGTAGCAAAAGGACGGCATTTTGCCTCAGGTGTTATGAGGTGTCTGCACAGTTCCCTGAAGCTATTTATCTTCTTTGAGTCTTTTTTCAGTGGATTCTCGACGTTCAAATTGTTTAGAAAATTCGAAGTGGGTCATAGAGAAACTGTTGGGGTTCAATTCCTTTGGAACTACGCTTGAGATAATTATCCGCATCAGCTGGTTAATTTTTGTAACCATACTCAGCAAAACTCTTTGGTACAGGGACCTCCTATCCGCATCTCAAGCACTTCAGTGACCACATAATTTTGTAACAGGCCGAGAACTAAGCATAATTTTTAAAGGATTATAATTACGGGTTTTCGGTGTTATATTATTTTTTATCTCCGGGTTGGACTTATTCTCGCGGATAACGAACTCCCGCAAGTGAAGACAAAGGTATTCGCGATCAAGCAAAATTGAGCAATCACGATGCGTGGGAATCCGATACCTTTTCCGGGGAAATAACATATTTCCGATGAATTCCCTAAAGTCTAAAGTATGCGACAGTTCAGTGTTCCTACGTTGACTGCTAAGAATCGTCCAAGGCGGTGCTATGACGCGAGTCTAGCGAGTTAGTTTTTACGCGAAAGCAACCGTGATTCTTCGCCTCGATTTATATATTTTTACTACCCTAATGCAGACTCGTAACCGCCGTTAGGATTGGCTTCTAGTACCCAATTAAAAGAAAATGCAAACAATATGTTTTAAAAATTGATTTCTACCATTCATTTAAAAAACCAACTCTTGCCAGATGGGCGATGTGCTCCTCTGTCTCGAGAAATGGGATCAAATAGGTGACCCAAAGAAAAATACTTACTATTCCCATTTGAAGTGGTGATTGCCGTAGTGGGGTCAGATTAGGACTGTGATAGCTGTCGCTGGCTGACGTGGTTTCACCATATATTTAATACCCCTATAGGGTGCACCACGTAAGTGCCCTCTGCGTCAAAGACCAGAATGCAGACATATATTTCTGTCTCATACAGCGAACAGAAATCTCGTAGCATTTCGCGTGCGCTGCTAACTATGGTGGTGGTGGAAGAAGGAAGAATAGAAAAGAATATTAAAGACGATGGAAGGTGGCCGTACTTTGGGGATCAGTTGTGAGTAAGTCATTGTTAATAAGATGCTAATACTACGTGTAGTTATGTTGAAGGTATTAATATTTTAACTAATTGATATCTGACTCCTAAGATATTACGATAACCATATACAAGTGTTAGTGAACCAAAATCATGTTTAAACGCAAGAATGCAGACTTTATTAAAGTTATAGAAAACACTGCACGCTCTCAGTCGAGTCGTGCCAGCGACGCACAGTTTTTGCATAATTATTCATTTTATCCCTAAATTAATATTCTGATAGAGGAAACTGACATTTGACAATATTTTTCATTTTTATTCACAATTCTGATCGACAAATGCAAATAATAGACGCTTTCAAATAGGAGAAATCTCTTCCTTGTTTAAATGTTGATTAAGTCAAAAAAAATGAAACTCCTACGAAATAGACTGACATTTAACAACATTTCTCATCGTTATAAACAATCATGATCAATCAATTCTTAAAATAATTCTGTCGTATAGAAGAAATCTGTTTTTTGGTTTCAATAGGTAATGTTACCTTGAAATAAGGAACTGAATCTTAAAACGTCTAGATTTAACATCTTTTTCGAATATTATAATCAATGAGGATGAACGAAATTATGAAGCTTAACCATTTTTAAACGAAAAATTCTAGTATTCAGCAGCGTTGCCTACTTTTCTCTCAATCATCTGCAATCAGTAGATCCTGAACTTGTGCATCCATGGGACGAGGAAGCCTCTCCTTGAGTGTTCTGAAGTTTTTTATGTAGGAATCAGTCATGATCAACAACTTGTGACACAAATCTTCATTGGTTGCAATCCGACTCATCTTACGAGTATTGAATTCCCTTATCTTCAACCGGAATAGGGACATATATGTTTCCATTGTGAAGTAAGACAGTTTCCAAACTCCTCACTGATGAATCAGTAAATAGTCGCCAGTCACTAGCTACATATGGAACAATTTTATACTCATTTATCAGTCTTTCAACATCATTGCAATAAACCAAACCTTTCGCTTTAGAGAAGAATTTCCAGAATGGGCGATCTCGATCACGATACAAACTCACTCGAGTACCTGGAGCTAAAAAATTCTTTTCTTTTAATCTAGAAGCTACGAGTTCAGAAATTTCTTTCCAGAGTCCTGCGTCTCGAACCTAGTCACTCAACTCGTCTTGAATAATACCATGCGAATTTCTGGGCTGACCATCTTCTGATTTTTGCGATTCATTCAGCTCGTTATTTTGCTGATCTTCGAATTCTTCAAATCACATTCTACTATCTGTATCATTAGTTTCTGTTTCAAAAGAGACTTCGTCAGTAAATATCTGATGTTCACTTTCAACCTGTTCAATGCTGATGAAAATATCATGAGTCACAGATTGAACAGAAGCATATAATATTGTAGAATTATTCTTTATATTGTACCCAGATGTATTGGTTAAGCAGAAATAGCAATCAGTGTCTCGATGTTTTGACTCTCGTCAGATCCTATGAGAAACAAATATCTGTTTCTTCTTTTCCGTGATTCGCAGGGAGCAAGTGACGCATAATATTTTTGGGGTCAAAAAATTGTCCATTCCACTGGTATCTATATTGAAATATTTTTTGTAATGTGCTTTCAATGTATCTGCAAATTGCCTCCCCTGATTCGTGATGACATATTTCCCACAAATAACTCAAAAGTTGTTTAATCGACGATAACATGGGGTTGTTGATGAACTTTTAGCATTAGACTCTAAAAGCGCGGTCGCATGATGACGACGATTGCGGGCCTGCTTGCTCACCCTGACCAATCACCGATACTGGGTTACCGAGTGCCTGTATCGTACGGCTACTTTTTCTTGTGCCTTACATGACGACTTAAGCGCCTTCACCCAGGTACTTTGCCGGTGACCCGTTGCCCACCGTCACGACTTGGAGGTGACCTGGGAGCAGGCACAAAAAATGTCGATTCACGATGTCCCTTCTTATAGCATATTATGTAAGTAATAAATCTTGGCCTCTGTTTGACCTGGAGAATGACCATGTTGGTCAAATCTAAGGTCATCCCTTACGCTGAAAATGCTCAACAGTTGAATGTGATTTCGTAAAATGATAGGCCTAGTGTTTGAAATTCAAAGTCGGTTGAATGTAAATACTCAAGCTTGAAATTAAACATTAACTCATTCAATTTCTCATTTTAGACTCTTAACCTATCATTGCACGAAATCACATCCACCGGGATCGTGATTAGCGACCACAAAAACATAAAGGTCCACTGGTTCGAGGCTCATTCCTAGTTAAGAAATCAACCGAGAGATTAAAAGAAGGATTTGACCTCTAGATGACCTCCAAACGACCTTTAGAGGTCGGTTCGACAAACAGGTTAAGACGTATCCGAACGTAAAATTTTTCGCTCTTTCAGAATCCGGGGTCAAAAAAATTGCATCAATCGAATTAAGGTGTTTGACCTTCATTTGGCCTTGATCTAGACATGATGGGATCATATGGACAGCGGGATCGTAATCAGCGACCGCAAAAACATAAAGGTCAGCTAGGCTAACAGATGCTCCACCATAATTTCATCTTGTGGCCCTGTGTTATTTACGACTCTTCAGTCATAGGAGTTTCATTTTTTAAGATATAATCAAGATTTCAGCAAAAAAGAGCTTTTTCGTCCATCAGAATATTAATTTAGGGATAAAATGAAGAATTATTTTTAAAAATTGGTTTTTTCTATTAAAGAGTGACCGTTTGATGCATTTGTCAATCAATATTTTTTATAACAATGGTAAAGATTTCGACTTTCCATTTCTGTCATGGAATTTTCATTTTTGACGGCAAAGCTAATTATTGCGTAGGGAAAATGCATTTTATATATACAGAGGCGCTTGTTTATTAAATTTCTTAATGAAATTTGTTTCTAACAATCAAAAAAATTATACTTTATTGTTTGACTTCAACAAAACATTAATTTCGCTCGATTTCGTGGTGAAAAACGTGATGAAAGGAATTTATAGGCTTCAATGTACGAGGGTAGTTCAATAAGTCCTTAGAATGAAGTATAAAAACAATTTTTTTTGGGTAAATTTTTTTTTATTTTTCAACATAATCTCCTTGGAGCTTTA
>NC_046658.1:170193025-170198914 GCF_010883055.1 Belonocnema kinseyi | reverse complement strand
CATATATCTAGTCGGGAGTGGTGCTGACTGAAAACAGATGATTTGGAGGGATTCGCGCGCCATCTGTTGGTCATTCTAAGGACTTATTGAACTACCCTCGTACAGTAATAATCGATTTTGTTCACAAATTTGTTTATAACAATTGAGCGGATTCCACGAACTTCATCTAAGTTATTAGGATTTGTCAATCGATTGTAAATCTATCAGTTTTTCACCTTTTTGAGGTAAAATCAATGAATGCTATAGAACAGGCGGCTCAAATATGAAAAATTATTTTTTTTTTGTATTTTGCAACTTGAATAACAAACAAGCATAGCCTTTTCAGCAAAATAACCCTCCACAGACCTGTTCAGAATTTAATTAGGTTTAATTTTTAAAAATCAAACTCTAGGTCAAACTCTAGGTCAACATTTTTGCAAATCACAGTGTTTTAAATCAATCGCATTGTTAATCTTTTTTTGTCCTCTATTTTTATTTGAAAGCTCAAATTTTTGAAATTTCGAAACAAAATTTCTATTGCTTCGACAATTATGGCGATTTTTTTTTTATTTACAGTTCTTTCTAGTGAATACTAGTAAAAAAATATAATTCAAGGAAATGATTTCCTTCAGAAAATAGGGAAATTTGTTGGAATTTTCAAATATTTGAATTTTTTAATAAAAGAAAACAGAAGATATTAATAGATTTCAAATCTTTTTACTGTTATTAGATGTTATGGCGTTAGATTAGAACTCGTGGATGCAATTCTATAATATAATCCACTTTTTGAAAAAGAACATGAAAATTTACATAAATAATCTACATAAATTTTCATGAACATACATGGAAATAATCATGTTTTCCCGTCATTCTGAAAAATTTGGAAAATGGCACTTAAAACTGTTAAGATTTCTGCCCTTCATTTGTTGCACGATTTTTTAAAAATAAATAATGTCTGCACAGGAAAAACTAAAGTTAAATTTTGTTGCATATAAAAATTCCCGCTGTTAAAATTTACAGGTTATTTGGAGAACGTTTATCCTTCAATGTAATAAAAACTGTCTTCTGTTGAGGCGTTCTGAGCAGCAATTAGAAAACCGAAAGATATGATTGAATTCGAGCTATAAATCAGAGCACCAGATTTAAAACAACACAGGAAAAAGACAAAATAAAAATTTCTTGCAGGTAAAACTTGCCACGATCCAAATTGAACATATTTCTGCGAAAGTTTCACCGAGGTTACGAGAATAATTCTAATTCCGTCTACAGCGTCATGCTGAAGTGAGAAAATTTCGGTGAAACATGTACAATAGGGTGGCTCAAAAAGGGTTTTATTTTTTAGGGGGCAACAATCCCCCTAATTTAATTCCAAATTTTAAAAAGAAATTCCGTAATTTTTTATTTTTCTATTTTAACAGGTGCCGGTTTTGACTTGAAATTTCCGATGTAAAATGCATGGGGAAAATTCACTTTTTTGAGTCTTTGGAATAATTTTTTAGTTTTTGAGAAAATGTGTCGTGAAAGTATGGGGGCCTGTAGAGAATTATGAGACAAAGAATTTCATGTATTTCACCCGTAACACACCATTATAAGTACCTCAAAACTTCCCTCAAAACAAAAAATGCCACTTCTTCATGAAATTGACATTTTGAGCACTGCATTCTTGTCTTCTTTACTTGAAATTATTAATGTTGCTCTAATAGAATATCTATTATCATTGGTCAATTAATTTTTTATCATTTAAACAAATGGACTTTTTAAAAATATTATTTTGGAAAATTAACTTTTTTCCCTTAAATTATTACTGTTGAAATAGTGGGATATTTAATAACATTGGTTAATTAATTTTTAAATCTTTAAATAAATGAAATTTGTTTAAATACATTTTTTAAATTCGTTTTTTTTTCTTAAAAACGATTACTATTGGGCTAATGGAATATTGATTACATTAGATCATTCATTTTATTTAAAAAATTTCTTTTCAATACAATTATTTAAACAATGTTGATAAATATTCTAATAAAGATATATTAATAATTTGAATAAGCAAATTATTTACAGAATTTCCATTTGTTTGAACAATTTAAAATTGATGAACTAATGTTAATAAATATTCCACAAGACCAATAGTAATAATTTTTATAGAAAAAAACGAAATTTCGAAAAAAATTGTTTAAACAAATCCCATTTGTTTAAATAACAAAACATTAATTAAAAATGTTAATAAATATTCTACTAGACTAATAGTAATAATTTTTAGGGGAAAAAGGAATTTTCAAGAAAAAAATGATTTAAACATATTACGTTTGTTTCAATAATTGAAAAGTAATTAACTAATGATAATAAATATATCCACTAGAATAATATTAATAATTTTAAGTAAAAAATACGAGAATAGAGTGTTCAGTTTCACATTTTTTCAAACACTAAAAAATTATTCTAAAAACTGAAAAAAGTGATTTTTCCATATGCATTTTACATGAGAAACTATAAGTCAAAACAGGTATCTGTTAAGATAAAAAAATAAACTAATAAAAAAGTAGGGAATATCTTTTTTCGGTTTTGGTATAACATGGAGGGGGGTCGTTGCCCTCTAGCATGCAAAAAAATTTTGCCGTGCATTTTTGGACGACCTTCATGTACAATCAGCAACAAAAAACACGAAAAAAATTTGTTCTTACTGATTTATCTCCTCCGAAATAAATTAAACTATTGTAGACGAATTAGAACTTATTTAATGCCATTTAGCAAAAATCGCAAAAAAGCAACTGACAGGTGGAAATCCCCATTTCTCTCCAATTTAATAAAATTAAACGACGATAGATAGCGCTAGCATTTTAATTACCGCTACATCTAGAATAAAAATGGAGCAATTATAAGGCGAAAGATTATCCAGGCAACTTTAAAAATCGGATCTTATCTTCGATTTATGTAAAGATGATCCGGCACGGTTAATTTGTGTTGCGGTAAATCTTTCACCTGGAATCGATGTAAACTTTATCTTTTGTGTTTTTTCTTCTGTGTGGTCAAACAGGCCGCTACGATGACAGTACTAAAGTCAAAGGTGAGCACACAGGTTTTCAGAAGAGATAACACATCGTTCAATAAGTCCCGAGATTAACCCAGAGATGGTGCTAGTAGTACCAACTTGCCACGTTTTCCTAGAGTGTGAACCTTCAGATGAAACGTGTAAAAATTTCACGTCGATTGGACCACAAACAGCAGAATTATCGAGGTTAGAGTAAAGTCACTTTGTAATTTGTTTTAAAAATGGAACAAAGCGAGTTTCGCGTGTTGATTAAACATTGTTTTTTAATGGGTAAAAACACCGTAGAAGCCCAGCAGTGGCTTGAAAAACGTTAACCGGGCTCCTCTTCATCCAAATCAACGATTTGTCTTTGGTATGCTGAGTTTAAACTTGGTCGTATGGATACAAACGATGCGGAACGTTCGGGTAGGCCATTGGAAGCTGTCACACCGGAAAATGTGAGTAAAGTTTTAAAAATCGTAATAAAAAATCGCAAAGTAAAGGTTCATGAGATTGTAGAAATGACACAGATATCATCTGGAAGCGTATTTACAATCCTTCATGAAAAATTGAGCATGAAAAAGGTTTTTCCCAAGTGGGTGCCGCGATTGCTTTCAATGGAACAAAAAAAGCAACGTATCGACGATTCAGAGAGCTGTTTATCGCTATTTACTCGCAATAAAAAGGATTTCCTGCGTCGATACGTGACCATGGATGAAACATGGATACATAATTTCACTCCGGAGTCGAAGCGGCAATCATCTGAGTGGCGCAAGGCTGGCGAAAGCCGCCCAAAGCGTCCAAAAACTCAGTAGTCTGCTGGCAAAGTCATGGCGTCTGTTTTTTAGGATACACATGGCGTCATTTTCATTGACTACCTGGGAAAAGGCAAATCAATCAATAATGATTATTATATTGACTTTTTGGTACGTTTGAAAAATGAGATCGCAGCAAAACGACCGCACATGCAGAAGAAAAAAATCCCTTTTCACCAAGATTATGCATCATGCCACAAGTCCATGAAAACAATGGCAAAAATCAAAGAGTTGGGCTTTGATTTGCTTCCCTACCCCCCGTATTCGCGAGATTTAGCCCCTAGCGACTACTGGCTCATTGCTGATCTCAAAAAAATGCTCCAGGGAAAAAAATTTGGCTCGAATGAGGTCATTGCCGAAACAGAAGCCTATTTTAAAGCAAAGGATAAATCTTTCTATAAACATGGTATAGAAATGTTGGAAAGGCGTTGGAAAGATTATATCACTCTAAAAAGAGATTATGTTGACGAATAAAAATGATTTAAAAAAAAATGTTCTTTTCGTTGTTAGTCTCGGGACTTATTGAACTATGTGTTTCTCGACATTGACCGAAGAGAATGTTACGTTCCTTGCTCACTTCATGATTCAGATTTGCCTCTAAATGATTCTGAAAAATTTAGCAATGACGGTATTGACTTTTCGGAATTATACAAAGGTATATAATTTTCTTTCGGCGTTAAATTAAAAATGAAAAATTTGTAATAAATCTGTAAGGCAATATTTGTTCAATTTTTAATCACTAATAATTATTAATAATATTTAAAATACAATATATCATGATAATCAGGATAATTCCTTATTATATTTTTCATAATTTATTTGAAATACTTTTGAGTAGTCTATTGGCAAAGAAAATACTAGATTTTGGGGGGAGGGGACGATTTCACGCTGCACCCCGGGCGTCGGATGTCTAGGAACGGCCATGGATATTATGTGGATTGTATATTTATTTGCATATTGATGCATTGATAAAACTTGAAAAAATAACGGTATTTTCGAAGAGTTATATACTATAGGAACGCTTTATATTGGAAGTTTTATGTGTAGATCACACTTTATCAAACAATAATATCGATAGTTGTTTATTCTAATTATGAACAATTCTCACAATTCAAATTAAATTTTCGGTTTTGTTCAACGAAGTAATTATTCACATCGAAAATATTTATTCCACGCTTACAAAATTTTCATTATAAAAATGTTAAAAAATAATTTTTCTGTTGAAAAACTTAATTTTTATTAGTTTTAATTCTGAAAATTAAGTTTTCAGGCATTAACCTGAAGCGCAAGACCATTTTTATGATGATGATTAAAAGCTTATATTTTAATATTCTCAATCCGATAAGGGGTATAGGTTTTATTCAAAAATGAACTCAGTCGGTTTTCATCACGCGTATAGAGGGAATAATCTTTTGGACGTTGGAAGACGATTCTCAAATCTCAAATCGGTAGGAACGGGAATATGATGATAAGCCGTGTGAAAATCAATCTTGCAAAATACTCTCTTACTGAAAAGGATGATAAAAAAATCGATCAAATGCGGAACGGGTTATCGGTTTGCTATAGTTGCGGCTTTTAGCTTGCGGAAATTTAGATGTTAGGCACTTAGGCGTCGGATTTCTTGGAAAGGCCCTGTATATTATGTGGACTGTATATGTATATTTATGCGCTGATTAAAATTGATAAAACTACGGTTTTTTTCAAGTGTTATACCATCGAAATTCTTTGAGTGGGACGTTTTATGTATATATTACACTCTATCAAATCATAATATCGATAGTTGTTAATTCTAATTAAAATGTTTTAAAATGATTTTTCTTTTTAAAAACTTAATTTTTATTAGTTTTGAACGTACGCATAAACGCCATCAGCAATTTCAGGAATTACCAGAATTATTCCGATAGGCCATCAAAAAATACTGCAAAATTTATTATTCTGTGTAACGGGGTTGTCAAGTTTTTTCATCGCAAAAGGCACAATTTTTTATCGCGAGAAAAAGCGGCGTAATTAACCCTTAACTTTTGCCAGTTAAAGGGTTAAATACATTAGAATATATATACTTTTTAA
>NC_046658.1:170190285-170192925 GCF_010883055.1 Belonocnema kinseyi | reverse complement strand
ACTAAATGGCACTGAGTTAGCAAAAAATATAAACCCAAACATTCGTTTGGGTTCTCTTGGTTGATTTCGTGCATTTCATTTGTCATGTTAATTGCGTGCAGTAGTGATGATGCTGGTTTGACCCCTTCTTCCCCGTTATACTTAAACAATGTACATAATATGCATGTAGTCTCCTGTGTGCCGCTAGTTATCTCGCTACCCCCGAAAATTTTTCCTGCTGTATATGCCTCCAACCGGAACATTATTCTGGCTACGTCCTTGCTCTTATCAGACATAATTATCTCAGAAGGACAGATTTGACGCCTTTAATCTAAAAGATAACGAATGTATATACATCTCATACCATAATAAGACAGTAGAATATTCATGAGCTACATTTTAAAACAAATTTGTAATTAGTACATCAATTATTTTATCCCACTTAGAAAAGATGAAGATTTCCTGTACTGTGCTCTTTGCATTAACTGTTTTCCAGAATTCTATCGGTGAATAAAACAATATAATACATCTTTAGTTTATGGAAATATATATTTTCGGCAGGCGTGTCAATAGTATATAAATAAAAGTTAAGTAATGCTGATAATTATATTCTATCAGAAGGAATATAATCTTTTAATCATGAGATTGAAAGTAAAGATCTGAATTTGAATTTTGAAAGTAGGAAAAAATATGTCTGTTATAAAAATGTTTATTTTCGAGGTGAAAAAGCAAACCCGCACAAATTTACCCCATCTCCCGGGTGCGAACTATAGGTCAAATTACATTTTTCGGTTTAAAATCTAATATAACGAAAAAAAAATAGAGATAAGTTCAGAAATTTTTTTTAATAAAGTTGATGTTACATGGATTAAAGTAAAATATATAAGAATGTCTATGTTGCTCAGTTTAGGGGTAGAAGTAAGAGGTGAAGCTGAGAATGTCTAAATAATCGATGACATTTTGCTTTTCATTTGCTAAATCTCAAAGGGAAATCATGATATTGGTAGACATTTTTTTTTAAATTGTAGTAAATGTAATGTAGTTTAAGGAAAAAATTAGTGGGATAACACTAATCCCTTAATTATGCGTTGAAATAAGGGCTAAGTCGCTATTTCCTATAATCCACGTAACATGAGCTTTATTAAAAAAAAAATTTGTTGAGTTATCTCAAGCGCGTGATGGCGCTGCATTGGCGGAAAATAAGATCCTTGACTGTTCAAGGAATGCGCTTTAAAATGAAAGATAAAAAATACAAACGGTCGGTATATTTGGGTTGATTATTATAGGCTGATTTATTTAGGTTCGTTCTGTTGCTTCCTTTTTTTATTTGAATGATTTGTTTGCAATTTTAAGGTTCTTATGAGTCGGATTGGTTGCGTTGCATACGTTCGTTCCGATTAGATGTGTTAGTGACACTCGTTTGACTTCAATTTGTTGATTTCGTTCCATTGATTTATTGTGTTAGCTGCGCGCAATTGGGTTCGTAATGAACAATACTAATCCAAATGATACGATAAACCCTTATACACGCAACTAACACAAAAAACCGGCACTAACCAATCCAAACAAGCCGACCATTTGTCTTCTTTATTTCTTATACACACACACACACACGTGTGTGTTTATACACTGACATTTCTTGACAATTCACTCATATTACAATATCGATAAAAAAACCTCCTCCTTTAGACACACAAAAATCAGCGCTTTTTTAAGCATTTTCGATTGTTATTGGCAACATTTGGGGCGTTATAGCCTTACAGAAAGAAGTCCGGTACCGTCAAATCCGGCGAACGAGGAAGCCAATCCAAATCACCCTTTTTTGATACAACGCGTCCCGGGAATTTGCTCTGCAAAAACTTCATAAAAGCGACTGCAACGTGACAAGGTGCACCGTCTTGTTGAAAATAGAAGTTCGTCAGACCGTGTTGACGCATTCACGGACAAACAAAGTGCGCCAACATCCAACGATAGCGTGCACCGTCGACGGTTTCTCCACCTTTATAAAAAATGGTCCAATAATCGTTTTCGAGCACACTCCGGCCCAAACAGTAACTTTTTCGTCGTGCAATGGTGTTTCGTGAATGATGTGTGGATTCTCTGTTCCCCAAATTCGACATTTTTGTTTATTCACCCCGCCAGAGAGGGTAACATGAGCTTCGTCCGTCATCAAACTTAGGTGGTAAAAGTCAGACTCGGCATCCATGTTTCTTGTGATCGTATTCCCATATGCAAGGCGACGCTGTTTGTCCGTTTCCAACATTCTTTGGGTAAGTTGCACTTTGTATGGAAACAGATGGAGATCATCCTTCAAAATTCTTCTTAAAGTGGTTTACTCACGTTCAGCGCCTGAGAACGACAGCGATACGACACACTTGGATCTTTGGCAACACTCTCTTTAACTGCTTCAACAACTTCATTGGAGCCTCGCGGACGCGGTCGAATGGGTCGAGGGCAAGTAGCTACAGACCTGGGTTCATAGAAATTTTTCGGCATTTCGCCAAAGTACGAACTGTCTTGGTGGAAGGCGCCGACTGTCTCTCATATTTCTTACCATAATCACGCATAGTTTTCACAGTTGAACGATTGTGTTAAATGTACAGTGCTGAAGAATGGCGGAGTCATTCAACATTGAAATAGGCCCTGTCTAGATTGCGCACC
>NC_046658.1:170184681-170190185 GCF_010883055.1 Belonocnema kinseyi | reverse complement strand
AATCGAATCATTGCAACCGATTTGGTTATGCATTTCTTTGAAACACATGTCAAAGAAATCTTCTTTCTACGTTTCTGAACACCTTTTTTCCATAAAAATAATACTATAAGGAATATTTTCTCTGAACCTTATGAATAAATTCCGATAACTATGTGGACTTGAGCACGAGTTGAATACAAAACTTTCATTAAAAAATCACTTTCAAAAAGTCTCGGTTTTTGACATTTCTTAAAAACCTGAAGAAGATAGATTCTCATGAAAAAAGATGCATAATGGAATTCCCTACACTAATGTATATCTTAAAATTCAGAATCTCCAATATGGATTCTTAGTTGCCAGCGGTCAAGTCTGCCGCGCTAGAATGAATCTCCGTCTTGTTCGTGCATGAGAGATCTTGTAGCATTTTTCATAATTAATAATACAAAAAATGTCCAGTAATCAACATGTTTGTTAACATAATTTTAGGAAATTTAATGAAAAATTAATAGACAGATAATGAAAAAAATAATGAAAAATCGAAAATTCACATTCTGAACTATAATGTTCAGTTTTCGATTTAAGAGACTTCAAAAAAATATGGACCTATTTTTTGCGATTTTTTGTCGCACGAAAACTGAAAATTTTTCAAGTTAAAATTTTGTTTGGTTATTTATTGTTTCTAACTTTTTTATTTTTAAAAAATACGTTTATAATTTTGTATTTTGTAATTTTTTGCATGTGCTTATACACACACGGAAGATAAAAAGGGAAATTCTTATTCATCGAAAAAATACTGTACGTGTATATCTATAATCAAACCGAAGGGCCTATGACAAAGTCACCGAACGCGTCCTCGGGTTGCGGATAGAGGGTCTCTGTACCAAGGGTTTCTGCTGCACATGGTTATAAAAATAAATAGGCAGTTGCGGACAATTATCTAGGGGTGGTACCGAAGAATGTAATCCCCAAGTTGATGTGTGAAAACAGTGCCGAAAGCTGAATTGCACCAGGGTGAGGTGTCTAGAACGGTGACTCTGGGATACCGGGCATAGTTCTAGTAAGTGCTGTTCAAAACAACAGAACGCGCAGGGCTCTTGACAATTGGTCGGCCAACAATGCCGACCACTAGAGCTGGGGAAGCCAATGAAAATGGATTCAATGCGGTGGATCGGCGTAATCTTGGGATCTTTAGGTAGGCGGAGTGACTGAACCATTACTTGCTAGAGTCAAAGAAATCTTCTTTCTACGTTTCTGAACACCTTTTTTCCATAAAAATACTACTATAAGGAATATCTTCTCTGAACCTTATGAATAAATTCCGATAACTATGTGGACTTGAGCACGAGTTGAATACAAAACTTTCATTAAAAAATCACTTTCAAAAAGTCTCGTTTTTTTGCCATTTCTTAAAAACTTGAAGAAGATAGATTCTCATGAAAAAAGATGCAGAATGGAATTTCCTACACTAATGTATATCTTAAAATTCTGTTCAAAACAACAGAACGCGCAGGGCTCTGGACAATTGGTCGGCCAACAATGCCGACCACTCTAGAGCTGGGGGAGCCAATGAAAATGGATTCAATGCGATGGATCGGCGTTATCTCGGGATTTTTAGGTAGGCGGAGTGACTGAACCATTACTTGCTAGAGTCCTACGATGCGAGTGTGGTCCCTAAACGGGATACATGGCACGGCTGCATGCTCTGTGGTGCAAGAAACACCCGGAGCTATCCCACTTTTCGCATCGACGTCTGCGAAACCATGCCAAAGTGCTCCAAAAAAGGGGCTATGCAAGCAAAACGCCTACTTTACCACAGCCAGAACAAGCCGGCAACAGAGAAAGAGAAGCGACACTAAGACCAACAGCGGGCAGGCATCCGATAGAGGCAGATCGATGCTTTGTAACCCGGAGAAACATCAACACCCAGGTTTCTCTCAAGCCTAAAGATCTGGCTGAAATGGCTGACGAGCTTCCTGGATATTTTTCCGAAGAATCCGACCTCTGGATTATCAATTGTTGTGTGTATAATGTAGCGAAAACTTTGGCCGATACAAACCCTAAAACAAAACCAACGGTTGATCATAAGACCAAAACACGAATGCATCAGCTTACCATAAAGGTAGGATGGGTAAGACAGTACGCGTCCCGCATTTAGAGTGTGGTTGACTACATCACATCTGGCAGGAATTTTACCGCCAAGGTTCGAAAGTTCGCGCGCGAACTCCGGACCCGTTATCACACACCTAACAAGTCAAAGCTGCTGACCATCAGGCAGCATATTGTTGAGAGAATACGGATACTACTTGACCTTTCACCTCATAATTAAAGTCGGCAGAGCCGTTTGCGGAGTGGTTGTTGGAACGGCGCACAATACTCCTGCTGAAAATAGGCAACTTAGCTGACCCGAAACTTTTAACCACCTATCTAACTTTCGTGAGAATATTCAAATATTCAAATATTCCTCCTGTAACGTTTAGTTTCTTATCCTACCTGTATGGTTTCCCTCCGGACGCTTCAGTCTCTGTCAGGGTTCTGGGATTTGGGACAGGCTTTACGAATAGAACTAACATGTGAATTTTAATACAAAATATATTCTCCCTATAAAGTACAAATCTATTTAATCCTAGGCTGTTGTGTAGTACGGTGTGTGTATGCGTGTATATGTTCGTGTGCGTGCGTCCGGTGACAATCTTAAATGTAAATGTAGTGTTCTCGTGGTATACAGGTTTGTGCGTGTGTGTAATCGTGAGAGCGGGTAATGCAATTTTAAGCGAGCGTAAGCGGAGCGGGAAATAAGAAGAGGAAGAGTAAGCGCGCTGGTGAGTCTAGTCCGACTCTTACAAAAATTACAAAAGAGAGAGATAGCGATTGGTCGGTCGTACCGGTACGCATATCGGTGGGCTGGGGCATGCAAAGACGCGGGCAATGTCTCACTGGAGGGGGGGACTACGGGTACCGCGGATGCCCCACGGGAAACCTGACGGTATTCAGGCGTCTGTGACGGGTGGTCGTGGCAGTCGGATTCGTAGATCGGGTCGGTTGCTGGGGTACTACGGGTAACGCGGACGTCTCACGGGAAACCTAACGGTATTCAGGCTCTGTGACGGGTGGTCGTGGCGGTCGGATTCGTAGGTCGGGTCGCTTTCTGGAAGGCTACGGGAACACGGACGTCACACGGGGAACCTCACGGTATTCAGACATACGCGACGGGTGGTCGTGGCGGTCGGATTCGTAGGTCGGTCGGTCGGTTACGGGACGGCTACAGGAACATGGACGTCTCACGGGGAATCTACCGGTATTCAGGAATCCGTGACGGGTGGTCGTGGCGGTCGAATTCGTAGGTAGGTCAGTCGGGTCAGTTTATGGGAAGTTACGGGTAAGGCGGGAGCGGGGCCAGGAGACACGCATGTTGCCGCGGGTAGATCAGTCAGGGGCACCTGACGCCGACGTACCCTTGCCTCGATGGGTGGGCGTAGGAGCGCCAGTCGGCCACTAATCGAGTCGGTTCCGGGGAAGGGGATCAGGGAGTGACGGAAGTTATCGGGTAGCCTACTGCGAGTGTAGGACGGCCAGAGGAGCCACACCGAGGATAGCTCCTCGATGTTAATCGGGTCGCCGTGCCCGAGGAACTCCCCGTTGTCTCGTTGCGTGTCCTTTTTATACTCCTGTCGAGTCTGGTGTTCTGGTGGGGCTGCGCCGGCGCACAATTTGGTTTGCGAAAAAAACGGGGATAGTCGGGCCGTGTGGAATGATGACCTTTAATCGTTCGGACCAGAGCTGCCAGATCGTGGGTAAAATTTACCCCCATCATACCTACCGTTTGGGAGCCGCAAAACAGAAGGTGCATGATTACCACTGTGAGTTCGTATGTAAGCCGAAAATGCACGATTCGACTTCGGAGTTCTGCTATACGATGATTGCCGATCTGAAGGCTTCGGAAGACTTCGTTGGTCTTCTATTTATATCTCGCTCCCCATTTGAAAGAAATTGAAGAAATTGGCGATTTTCTGCAACAAAAAAATTTTGAATCAAATACATAACTGAACAAAACAAATTTTTTTAAATTGTTTTTAACATAATAGTAAAATTTTTAACCAAAAAATTACATTTTCATCCAAAAAGCTAAATGGTATACTAAAAAAAGGTTTTTCTAATAAAATACATGAACCTTGCACAAAAGAAATTTATTTTCCATGAAGACTAATTTTCTGAACAAAAAATTAATGTTTAATCATAGTTAAATTTTCGGCAACAAAGATTAATTTTCTACCAAGAAAGAAGAGTATTCAATAAAATAAAATAAATTTTAACTAAAAAGATCACTTTTCATTTAAACATAGAATAGTTAAATTTGTGGTTAATAAAATTAATTTTTAATCAGAAAGAAAATAAATTTTCTACAAAATAGTTACAATTTCAGAAAACAAATTTATCCAACTAATTGATGAATCATCAACCAAAAAAAAAATATGAGAAAAAAAACGTTAAAATTCTTTGAAATCGCTTGAAATTATTGCCATTAATTGAAAATTCGTTGGAATGTTCTAAAAATATCCTTGGAACGTTTTAAAATACTCTCAAATATTTCGAAACGTTCAAAATATTTTGAAAGACCTTGGCATCTTTTAAAGATTTCTAAAGTACTTTGGAATTTTTTTAAATAAACCTGCTAAAGTTGTTAAAATTCTTTGAAATTTCTTTAAATTATAAAAATAAGTTGAAAATTCCTTGAGATCTTTCAAAACATCCTCAAATATTTAAAATCCTTAAAAACCTTTTAAAATCTTTAAAATTTCTTAAAGCTCTTGAAAATATCTTAAAATTCAATAAATACCCTGAAATATTTCAAATCCTTTAAAATCTCACACTAAATTATTAAAATAATTTGAAAATTTCTTGGAATCTATTAAAATATCCTAAAATATAGATCAAATCCTTTAAAATATCAATCTAAATTACTGTGATCAATTGAAAATTCCTTGGAATCTTTTAAAATTCTCTCAAATTTTTTGATTCCTTTAAAATCTTTTCAAATACCTAGAACTTTTTATAAAGATTTCTAAAGTATTAAAATTTTTTTTAAATAACCCTTTTAAAATTGGTTTAATTCTTTAAAATTCCGTTAAATTATGAAAATCAGTTGAAAATTCCTTGACATTTTAAAAAATATTCTCAAATATTTAAAATCCTGAAAAATCTTTTTAAATCTTTTAAATTTGTTAAAGCTCTTGAAAGTATCTTGAAATTTGAAACATACCCTGAAATATTTCAAATTCTTAAAAAGCTCACACTAAATTATTGAAATAATTTGAAAATTACCTGAAATCTATGAAAATATCTTAAAATATATCAAATCCCTTAAAATATATCAAATCCTTTAAAATGTCATATTAAATTACAGTAATCCATTGAAAATTCCTTGGAATCTTTTAAAATTCTCTAAAAATTTTCAAATCCTCTAAAATCTTTTGAAACACCTAGATGGTTTCCTTAAAAAAATTTCAAAATACTTTAGAAATCTTTAA
>NC_046658.1:170182999-170184581 GCF_010883055.1 Belonocnema kinseyi | reverse complement strand
TTAGTGTGAGCTTTTTAAGGATTTTAAATATTTCAGGGTATTTTTTAAATTTCAAGGAATTTTCAAGAGCTTTGAAAAATTTAAAAGATTTCAAAAGATTTTCAAGGATTTTAAATATTTGAGCAATTTTTTAAAAATGTCAAGGAATTTTCAAATGATTTTTATAATTTAAGGGAATTTCAAAGAATGAGACCAATTTTAAAAGGGTTATTTAAAAAAATTTTAAATTCTTTAGAAATCTTTATTAAAAGTTCTAGGTACTTGAAAAGATTTTAAAGGATTTGAAACATTTTAGAGAATTTTAAAAGATTCCAAGGAATTTTCAATTGATTACAGTAATTTAGAATAATATTTTAAAGGATTTGATGTATATTTTCGGATATTTTAATAGATTTCAAGTAATTTTCCAATTATTTTAATAATTTAGTGTGAGATTTCAAAGGATTTGAAATATTTCAGGGTATTTATTGAATTTTAAGATATTTTCAAAAGCTTTAAAGAATTTTAAAGATTTTAATAGGTGTTTAAGGATTTTATATATTTGAGGATGTTTTGAAAGATCTCAAGAAATTTTTAACTTATTTTTATAATTTAAAGGAATTTCAAAGAATTTTAACAACTTTAGCAGGGTTATTTAAAAAATTACAAAGTACTTTAGAAATCTTTAAAAGATTCTTTCAAAATATTTTGAACGTTTCGAAATATTTGAGAGTATTTTAAAACGTTCCAAGGAATTTTCAATTTTTAACAGTAATTTAATATGAGCTTTTAAAGGATTTGATATATATTAGGATATTTTAATAGATTCCAAGGCATTTTCAATTGATTTCAATAATTCAGTATAAGATTTTAAAGGATTTGAAAACGTTTAAGGTATTATTAAACTTGTAAGGAATTTTCAAGAGCTTTCAAAAATTTTAAGCGGTTTTAAAGGATTCAAAAATTTTCAGGATATTTTTAGAACATTCCAACGAATTCTCAATTCATTTCAATAATTTCAAGCGATTTCAAAGAATTATAACGTTTTTTTTCTCATATTTTTTTTTTTTGGTTGATGATTTATCAATTAGTTGGATAAATTTGTTTTCTGAAAATGTAACTATTTTGTAGAAATTTTATTTTCTTTTTGGTTAAAAATTATTATTTTTTTAATCACAAATTTAACTATTCTATGTCTAAATGAAAAGTGATCTTTTTAGTTAAAATTTTTTGTATTTTTTTTTAATACTTTTCTTTCTTGGTAGAAAATTAATCTTTGTTGTCGAAAATTTAACTATGATTAAACATTAATTTTTTGTTCAGAAAATAAGTCTTCATGGAAAATAAATTTCTTTTGTGCAAGGTTCATGCATTTTATTAGAAATGCCTTTTTTTAGTATACAATTTAGCTTTTTGGATGAAAATGTAATTTTTTGGTTTAAAATTTTACTATTATGTTGAAAACAATTAAATATTTTTTTTGTTCAGTTATGTATTTGACTCAAAATTTTTTTGTTGCAGAAAACTAATTGTTTTAGTTGAAAGTTTAACTATTTCTATTAAATTAAGTTATTCAACTATTCATTTATATTAATATAATATT
>NC_046658.1:170175088-170182899 GCF_010883055.1 Belonocnema kinseyi | reverse complement strand
ACAATAATATCCATACTATGTACACCTGAAAAACATAACCTGAAAATCGACGCATGCATGAAATTAAGAATCACTCAAAACATCCAAATCGCCAATTTCTTCAATTTCATTCAAATGGAGAGCGAGAAATAAATAGAAGACCACCGAAGTCTTCCGAAGCTTTCAGATCGGCAATCATCGTATAGCAGAACTCCGAAGTCGAATCGTGCATTTTCGGCTTACATACGAACTCACAGTGGTAATCATGCATCTTCTGTTTTGCGGTTCCCAAACGGTAGGTATGGTGGGGGTAAATTTCATCCACGATCTGGCAGCTCCGGTTCGGACAGTAGTGCCGTGTGACAGTTGAGACTCACGGTCTAAAGTACGCGCGCCTATACACTCGCGTTCATACATACAAATGCCTACATGTACATGCATATATGTAGCGAGCTGAGATATTGCTCATTACACTCCTCTAAAAATACGAACACTCGCTACGCTATTATTATCCATTTAAAGAAAATTTGCAATGAAATGTATTTTAAATTTCTGAAATTTAATTTTAAAAGGATTCTGCATGAAAACATAAAAATTTTTACTCAAATAATGGTTTGAAAGATAGTGGTTTAAACACGTGAAATCACATAATTCTTTGTGATTTGTTCCTTGGATGGCACTGGGCATTCTGCGATTTCTTTTCCGGTCAATTCCTGAACAGCACCGTTATTCACGTTTATTTTCGCCCGTACTGATCGCCCATGAACTTGTGTAAAGATTGCGCGAATAATTGTGTGTTTAGATAATGTTTTTTCCAATATTGCGCAGACGTCGCCACTGGAAGTCGATAAGACAATTTGTTCTCCGGTTGGCATGGGATTCAGGACATGATTTCTTGCTCGCAATCGAATTAGTTTGTCTGGAGGAAAAACGTATCTTCTGAGTTCGAATATCTGATTCGTATTGATGTGAGGAGTAAGTCGAATAAATGAAAGATCTTCTAATTTAAATCCAAGTACGCTGGGGAAAGTTTCCTTCAGAGAAAGAGACCTTGACGTAGCACAAAGAGGTGGCGAAGAAGAAGAGGGTCCAAATCGATGAACACCAGGATTAGAGTCACCATCAGGTAAACCCATGGACCGTGAATTTAGTTCTGAAACAAGAAATACAGAATTACATTTTTGTTTTCAGTACCTACGCAATCATATGTTGGTACATGTTTCGTTGTGATTGGAGCTGTAATTCTAGGAACCAATTCGATAAACGCCTATAATTTTATGTTGTTCAATAGCTTACGAAAACATTTTTGAATCAAGTAAATATATTGAAATATTATTGACTTATTTAAAAAAAAATACAAACAGAAGTGTCGTAGAGAATTTTTTTCCTACAAAAATCAGCTAGCATTATATAAAATTCAATAGTTTGGAACAAAAGTTATTATAAATAGACAGGAAGAAAAGATTTAATTTGAAAAAACATTATTTATATAAATTATTATCATAAGTTTTAAATTTCCGCACGACTACTGCCTTAAGAAAATTTGTGTGTTTTCTTCATAATTTTCAAAACTCTAAAAAGGATTAGAAATTGTTGTCATAATATTTCAAAATTTTTTAATCGTGCACAATTAAAAAAAGTTTTTCGGAACCTTTCGGCCATTTCCCCCCCATATCTTGATGCATTAAAAACTTCAAATTTATTTAATATAAAGTAAAACCTAAATCATTAAAAATTTTCCCAGATATCTTGTTTTTGGTATCAAATGCTTTTTGACCTAGTCCCTAAGATTATTAAATCATTTGCAATTCAATTTGTCTGCTTCATCAATAATGTTTAAAATAATTCAGAAATATTAAATATGAAAAATTTCAAACATTGGTGAAACGTAAAAAGTGTTATGAAAAGTGTATAAAGTACGTGCAGACACGCATAGTAAACATAAAGACCGAGCCCAAAGCACTAGATCTGACAGACGTGAGCATTTAAAAAAAATTATAAATGGTTAAAAAATTTTTGGTGTACATACGTAATACTCTGTAATCCGTTTTGATTAATTGCCCTGAGGATACTGGACATTCCGTGGTTTCTTCTGCAGTCAATTCCGTAATCGCGCCACTATTCATGTTTATTTTAGCCCGTACCAACGGCCCAAAAACAGAGGTATATATCGCACGAAGAACCGTGTGTCTGCATTGTGTTTTTTGCAATACTGCACAGGCGTCGGCATTGGACGTTGACAGCACAATTTGTTCTCCGGTTGGCATAGAAGTCAGGACACGATGTTTTGACCTCAATTGAATTTGTTTATCTGGAGGAAAAACGTATATTCGTAGTTCGAATATCCGATGCGGGTTGTTGTGGGGAATTAGTCGAATAAATTCAAGATCTTCAAATCTATATCCAAGTACGCTTGAAAAAGTTTCCCTGAGAGAGGGAGATTGGCTAGGGGAGGAAGATGAAGAAGATCTATAGCGATGAATATCAGGATTAGGGCTACCATCACGCAAACGCTTGGACTGTGCAGTTAGATCTAAAACAAGAAATATAGGATTAAATTTTTATTTCAAGTAACGAAACAATCGTATGTTGGTAAGCACTAGTTGTAAATAACGTTGCAATTGAGGGTGACAGTTTCATAAACGTCGATGTTGTTTTCTCGTTAAATGTCTTTGGCCCATAGAATTTTTTAAAACAAAATTGCATATTTTCAAAGTATATATTCTTATAGAAATCTAAAATGTACATTTTTCTTTTGTTGACAAGAAATTTGTAGCTAGTGTCGTTTTTGCAACTTTCGCAGTAAATATACAAAAACAATTTTTTTGCTTGCCTCAAAACTGTACAAAAGTTGTCCAACCATGAAACTTCGCAGAAAAATGTTCATGAATTTTTAGACAGTAACATTACCCATTTTTGTCTAATTTAATAGATTTTACACAAGTTAATAATGAATCTGTTCGGCCATTTTCGTCCAAAAACAGTGCTTTTTGTTACAGTGTGAAAACCGTTAAGATGATAAATACCTGCAAACAAACCAGCCAAGCAGCTAAAACTAAACATTTTTATTTTTCATAATGAGGATTCATTTTAAATAATTATTTGAGCAGAAAGTTTATTTATACTGTAAAAGTAAATTACGATTTTCAATAACTTTTCCGCTAGAAGGTCTTTGTTGCTCGAAATACGTTCGACTCCCCTTAAGCTTACAGATATGAACTCATAATTCATGAAATCTTTTAGGAAAACAATTATAACCTTTGTTTAAAAAAAAACATGCTCATATTTTATTTACTCTACAAAGAGAAACTGTGACGTTGTGGCTTGCCGCTCGTTACGAATCCTTTCTCAGATTTACCGAATTATCATTTAAATCTAATATCGCAGAGTTACCCATGGCCAACAGTAGCTCAAACTAGATTAATTGAGTATGAGTGTAGAAGGATGCAGAATGAGTGTGAATAAAGCAATCATAGGTTAGATTAGCACATTCTTCCATACACTTCAGGAAATTATTTAGATTACCTTTTATTTTTTATCCAAGCTACATCAGAAAGCCGAAGGTTGATTGTATTTAGGGACCAGGCGTCTTGTCTCAATCGACGGAAGTATCCCTTGCTCCCTCAAAATCTCAAAAAAAGCAGATAGCACTTTTCACCGTTCAACACTCAACCTCACCACTGCACACTGCACCCAGTGCCGTTGCACCTCTTGTCACGAAGCTACTATAAACACACGGTGGAATCGTCTACTGATTCCTTACCGACTCTAATGAAGTAAAACAAATTTAATTACGACGTACGGAACCATACTCAGGCCGGCAGATGTCAAAACAAACCGGCGTAGCCATCTTGCCAGGAAACATCGAGCCGGCAGACCACCAGGGGAACATTTAGTCCGATACACGGAAGTAACAACCGGTAGTGGGGATAATGAAGAGATTGAGACTTTAATATTTACAGATTTCGATGCTGGCGATTCTCATGATTTGAATACTTCGCGCGCCTCTTTATATGCGTATATTTTGAGGTTACGTTATTTCAAGTATAAAATATAAATTATATAAATATTAATACTATTATATATAAATATATATGTATATTATTGATGATAATATTATAATTTTGTTATATTATAATAGTCTTATTTATACCTTGATCCGCATTTGAAAGAAATTAAAGAAATTGGCGATTTTGGAATTCATCTCGTTTGGATAAAAACTCAATTATTTGATTGAAAAATTAATTATTTTGTTGAAAATGTAACTATTTTGTAAAAAAGTCCTCTTTTATATCAAAAGTTCAACTACTTTGTTTAAATTTTAATTTTTTTATTTGAAGGTTCATCTCTTTCGTTGAAAATACATTTTTGAAACTGACAATTAATCTATACGATTTTTGGTTGAAAAATCATGTATTTTTTAAAAATTCTTCTTTCTTTCTAGAAATTATATTGTTTAATGGAAAATTTATACTTTTTGATTCAAAATTACATTTTTTGGTTGTATTACCAACTGTAAATAATTTTTGTTGCAAAGTCGTTTTGTTGTAAATGAAACTATATTGCTAAAAATTAATATCATAATTTTTGGGTGGAAAATTTGATTATTCACTTAAAATTGAAGTACTTAGTAATAAAATTAATTTTTTCTTATTAAGGATTCAGAATTATAGTTGAAAATTCAACTTTTTGCCTTCAAATTAAGTTTTTTGTTTAAAATTTGTACTGTTTTGTGAAAAATGCATCTTTTGGGCGTTAAAAGTCAACAATTTGATAGAAAGTTAAACTATTTGGTTAACAATTAAAATTTTGGTTAAAAAATCATATTTTTCGTTTAAAAATTTAGCTTTTTTGTAGATAATACTCTTTTTGACTTTAAAATTAAATAATTTCGTTCAAAGTTCATGTATTTTGTTGTAAATTGACCTTGTTTGGTAGAAATTTATTATTTTTGCTTGAAAATGTATCATTTAACAACTTTGTTGCAAATTTACTTTTTTCGGTTAAAAATTATTTATTTTAATCTGAAAATTTAACTATTCTAGGATTGATTAAAAATTAATCGTTTTTATCTGGAAATTGAACTATTCCATTTTTGGTTGATACTTTATTCTGTACATTGTATTAGTTAAAACACCAATTATTTCATAGAAAATTAATTAATTCTGTTAAAAAGTAAACGTAAGACGTAATTTTATTTTTTTGTAATATTTTTTAGAAAATTGCGAATTTCTAGGAACATTTGTAAATACCCTTGTATGGAATTTTAAGAAAATCCATATTGGAAAATATAGATATACATGTAGGTGAAAAGTCTGCCGAAAGTCATAAGGCTCTAAATTTGTACAGGTGCTTATTTTTAAATTGATGTGAAAGGTTTGCTATATGTAAATAAAGCCTAATCCTTCATGCAGTTAAAATTGGAAAGAGAAAAAGTTTTTGATTAATCAGTGAAGAGCAGTATCCTAGTAGTAAACTATTAAACACGGTACAGTTCATATTTCGCTACCACCTTCATTTGAGTCTTGCGGTTGTGGACTGGTAGCTTAAAAAAAAATCCGCAAGGGCGCGTCGTGCCGCCTCTCGCACAAAAGAAATGACGCGTCGATTATTTAAGACAGCAGTCCACGCGTAACGAAGCCTAATTATCTAGAGCAGAGAGTACCGTGACCAACATGGCGGTTCCTTCAGAGCGAAGCTCTTCCATTGCTGCTTTCCAGTTGAAGTTTTTTTTTTAAATTAATATTCCACAAATTTTGGGGAATATTAGTTACATAAATTTATGCATTCTTAAGCGTAGAATAAGTTCCCCATTAAATTTTGGGTAAATTTGAGCACTTTCAAATATTTCAAAAAAGTTTATGGAGATTTTCGTAAATAATAAGTATTTTGACAAACTTTTGGGGGATCTTTCACAAATTTTGGGGAGTTTGGTTAATATTTCACGCGGATATATTATACTATGACCGCTAATAGTACCCGATCAGGCCCCGACTAGGATAAGTCGGTCACCTGACTAGCCCCCGACTAATCTACCGTGACGCTACTGGTAGGGGGCTATTCAGGTGACCCGAATACCCCCCGACTTTAAGTGGGGTCGAATGGTCAGGAACCAGACTAGTTCCCCATTTGAATTTCTACACGGGTATTGCTGATAATTAACGAAATTTTCTTTTTTTAATTAAAAAATTTCAAACTGAATGGGTTAAAAATAAAATTTTTGTAGACTGAAATAATATTTGAAGTCATAATTGAAAATAATTTCATAAATTAATACCTATTAATTCTTTAATTTTAAACGGATTCAGAATCATCTTGTAAAATCAATTATTTTTTAATTTTTAAAACCTTAAGTTAAATTTAAAACATGGTTTTTTTTTAAATTCTTTCAATTAAAAAAATTATAATCGAAAACAAATAAATTAATTTCCTATCAAATAATGGATGCATTAACTAATACAATGTACAGGATAAAGTATCAACAAAAAATGGAATAGTTCAATTTCGAAATAAATACTGTGATAAAAAATTGAATTGAACAAGAAAAAAAAAACAACTTATTTTAAACAAAATTGTTAAATTTTCAAGGGAAAAGGTAAATTTTTGACCAAGAAGATTAATGTTCTATAAACAAACTATTTTTCAACTTAACCAATATATACGATCAATTTTTATTAATCCTATAATAGTTACATTGTCAGATGAAGATAAATAATTTTTAACAGAAAAAATTAATTTTTAACATAGTTGTTAAATTGTCAACCAATCAGATGAATTTTCGACCAAGAAAATTAATGATCTACAAAAAAAGACAAATTTTAAATAAAATACATGAATTTTCAACGAAATTTTTTAATTTTAATGTCAAAAGGACGAATTATCTACAAAAAGTTGAATTTTTTAAGCTAAAAATATGAGATTTCAATCAAAGATTTAAACTTTTAACCAAATAGTTAAATTTTAAACCATAATTAAAAAAGCTTGATACAAAAAAACGTATTTTTGTTCAACTCTTAGTAAAATAATCGACTTTTAAACCCAAGAAGATGTACAGTTGATATTTCAACCGAACAGTTGAATTTTTGACCAAAAATGATAGATTTTCAAATAAAAAGATTAGATTTCTACCAAATAAGGTCAATTTCCAACAAAATACACGAACTTTCAATGAAAGTATTTAATTTTAAAGTCAAAAAGATTATTTAATAAAATTATCTACAAAACAGCTGAATTTTTAACCCAATTTAAAGGCAAATAGTTGAATTTTCAAATATAATTATGAATCCTTAATAAGAAAAAAATTAATTTTTTTTACTAAGTAGTTCGACTTTAAGTGAATAATCGAATTTTCCACCCAAAAATTATTATTTTAATTTTTAAAAATATAGTTGCATTTACAACAAACTGACTTTGAAACCAAAAAATATTTACAGTTGATAATTCAACCGAAAAATGTAATTTTTAATAAAAAAATATAAATTTCCCATAAAACAATATAATTTCTAGAAAGAAAGAAGAATTTTTAACAAAACACATGATTTTTTAACCAAAAATCGTATAGATTAATTGTCAGTTTGAAAGGTGCATTTTCAACGAAAGAGATGAACCTTCAAATAAAAAAAATAAAATTTAAACAAATTAGTTGAACTTTTGATATAAAAGAGGATTTTTTTTTACAAAAGAGTTACATTTTCAACAAAATAATTAATTTTTCAATTAAATAATTGAGTTTTTATCCAAACGAGATGAATTCCAAAATCACCAATTCCTTTAATTTCTTTCAAATGCGGATCAAGGTGTAAATAAGACTATTATAATATAACATAATTATA
>NC_046658.1:170173768-170174988 GCF_010883055.1 Belonocnema kinseyi | reverse complement strand
TGAGTGGGAGGAGCCGCCATCTTACGATGTGCCATTTGATTATGCGCACAAACATTTTTGTCGACAAACTGTGCATGAAAATATAAACATGTGGGCGCTTCCATGTTTTTCGCGGGACATTAAAAGGTGGCGGACCTGCCCCCTCATTGTGTCACCCCCGCAATGGCATGCCTAGTCCCTTGTTTCCTATATGCATGGTTCCGAACGGCAATCGTGCACCTTTGAGTTTTCAAATTCAGAAGAGGAGAAATGGGTTGCGCGTGCAACCCGGTCATTTACATCGTCTTCTACTATATTCACACGGACATAGACCTTTGATAGAATTGGTCAACGTCTCGTTTCAGATCTGGGATCACTGTGCTGTAGTGGCTTTAGACGGCGGCTGTGATCGCCGGCGTTGGCTGACGTGGTTTGAACATTTATGTTATATTCCTATACTGCGTACAGCGTGAGTTTCCTCTGGTCAAGAGACCAGACTAAAGCACATATTTCTGTATCACACAGCGAACAGAACTTTCACAGGATTGTGCGTGTTTCACTAACTGTGGTGTTGATGCAAGAGGGGGGAATGGCGAAGAGTAATACAGAGAGTCGAAGGTCATTTTACAGTGTACGTTACCGCACTCCGTCGCTTCGCAAAAGAAGAACGGGTATTTCGAGAGCAAACTCATTTTTATAAAGCATTTTTTCTGACTGTATGAAAATTCACTAACCTGATATGAAAATTCACAAAAAAGAAGAACAAATTCTAATTTTAAATTACGATTTTAAAGAAAAGTGCTTTAAAACTTTCTTTTTCAGAACGTTATTACATCGATGTATTGTTGCTACTGTTTAAGGCGCTGGAAATACGAGGGTAGTTCAATAAGACCTTAGAATGACCAACAGATGGCGCGCGAATCGCTCCAAATCATCTGTTTTCAGTCAGCACCACTCCCGACTAGATATATGGTGCAGTCACAGTCCACATCTTCTGAGTTTACGTGTTTTTATAACCAATTGAAAAAAAAAATTGTTCTTAAAGAAAAATGAAAAAAAAAAACGAGTTCAGAGCGGTAATCAAACATTTCCATTTAAAGGGTTTAACTCCATATGAGATAAAAAATGAATTTGACTCTGTTCATGGCACATCTGCCCCTGCCTTAGCAACGGTTTATAACTGGGTAAATGAATTTAAGCGTAGTCGTACATCAATAAGTGACGAACCACGTTCAGGAAGG
>NC_046658.1:170152132-170173668 GCF_010883055.1 Belonocnema kinseyi | reverse complement strand
GCTCCAAGGAGATTATGTTGAAAAATAAAAAAAAATTTACCCAAAAAAAATTGTTTTTATACTTCATTCTAAGGACTTATTGAACTACCCTCGTAAGTATAGGAATAAAAAGACTTCTGCAGCAGCTAAATAATTTTAATCATTTACCTATTATAAGTAACGATGTTATTCTATACGACTAACTAATTTAGGCTTTCTGTAAAAAAAAAATGCAAAAGATTCAGATGTCAGTGAATCAAATTTTAATTGTCAGTTATAACAACCAACGTACCTTTCGTCCATCCATTGCGTCTCTTCTTTAGTGGTGCAAATCTTGGAGTGAACATGTATGAAAAATATCTTTGTGCGATGTCTGAGAGATATTTGAGAGAGATTCAATACAGGAATAGATTGGAATTATTTAAGATAAACATTAAAATGTGTAATTTGAACCTTAAGAAAATTGAAGAGGCTTTAATAGATTGAATGTTACTACATTTTATGGAAAAATAAAAAACGAAGTGTCAGATTTCTGAAGGATACACATAGACTATGTTTGTCCTTTCCAAATACGATACTTCTTTTTCTGTTTTTCATTAACACATAGTTCAATTAAACTCATTAAAACCTCATAAATATTCTTGAGGTTTCAATGAAAATTTACAATTTTCTTGTTAACTAACTACAACTTTCGATTTGTATCAGAAAGGATCTTTTTCTCTTAAACATCGTATAAAAACATACTTTATACGTGTTACTCTGAAATTTTAATTTTCATAAAATTTCTACAATTTTAAGTGTTACTTATTTGCAATAATACTACAGTTCATGTTATACCCTTGAAGAAAAACCACAATGAATGGTTCAAACCTACGTTGGTTGTCAAATTTGACAATTAAAATTTTGTTTCACTGGCATCTGAGTATTTTGCAATTACTTCCGTAGTTAGGGGGGAGGGCACAAAGGGCTCAAGCACTTCCCCACCCTGTAAAACCCATGAATAGTTGCCCTTTCCGTTCTTCTGTATGAAAATACATTTTAGGATCGGTATTTTGCAGTGATGTTTCGATTTATGGAAATTATTCATATTGACCCCATAATGACCGTAGTAGGGCGGAGTTTTATTGGATTGACTTTTGCACCCCCATCACTACGATAAAAGGCCTTATACATTTTTTCATTCAGAGTTGACACTTAGAATGCAGGAAAATCTATTTTACTGTTTCAAACTAGTTACACAGCCTATGTATTAGCTGTTAAGACCCCTAATTTATCTCTTCAAGATTAGCGCTATAACGGTTTCTTAAATTTATACAATTGAACGAGGAGTGTTAGGTTCAGTAAGCGATCTCAAAGTTGCCGTTGATTATCAAATCTTTTTTTAATTCTATTTATGAGAAATTTTTCAAAACAAATGGATTAATTGAGATTTTTTACCCCTTAATAAGAGATTGCATTAAGCGTTTTGAAATGAAACATTATCGTAAAACTACGACAGCGTATTGAGGAAATATCATTCAAAATAAAATAAGAACTGTGATCGCGGATCCCATGCGGAATTATTATGTATAGCTTATACATTGTGTTAATTATTATATATAATATTCATTTGCTTTATATATTTTTACATTTTCATTCATGATAGTGTAATGTAATCGTCCAAATTTTCGATCTCTGGTTTTTAACGGATCTTGACGTTTCCGCATTCACAGAATCGAAAAATCATAACATTTTATCGGTGTCTGTCAGTCAGTCTCTCTGTCTGTATTTCTGTCTGTATGTATGCATGTATTCATGTATGGTTACCTGAATGTTGTAGCCACGCTAACTTTTGAAGGATTTCTCCAATCAAGTCAGCCTTTGATACACTTCTTATAGTTCCCAAAATGAAGGCTATGTTCGTTAAGCAGATATTTTCAACCAAAATTAAAAAATGTAGAGCATTTTCAAAATTTGAAAAAAAAATCTTTAATATTAAAATTTTTTTTGTCAAAGTTTCTTATAGATACATAGAAGACTTGCAAATTATCCAAATAAAAAATTGTATTCTAATGGAAATTAGAAAAGTTATATACTATTTAAAAATTTTGAAAATATTCAGAGAAATAAAAAAAAATATTTTTCTAAAAGATTAAACAATTTTATTTCAATTTGTCACTAGATATAAAATATATGTGGAATCTTTGTCAGTTACATTATTCGATCAGACAAAAATGAAAAAACCTTGAGCTTTTTCAAAATTTGAATAACAATGTTTTATGAGTTTAAAAATTTTTGTCAAATTTTCTGATGCGCGTCAAAAACAATTGTAAATTATCCTAATGAGATTTTTAAATTCGATAAAATATCAAAAAGTTATATGCTTTTCAACATTTTGAAAATTTTGTAGAAAAGGACAAAAAAAATTGTTAATAGGTTTAGAGATATCAATGCAAATTTCTATTATATGTAAAATATATGTTTTTCTAAACTATTACCATGACATTTTTTAAGTAGACAAAAGTTCCATAATTTGGATCATATTCAAAATTATGCAATTTTGATTTTTTAATCGAAGTTTCGTAATGAGAATGTAATCGTCAAAGCCGTAGGTGCTTTGAGAACTTTCTTTAAAATCAAATCGAAAAAAATGCAGTTACAATTTATGGCTGTAATCCCTCAGAAGTTTAAACCAGAGTTTTCGATTTGAGTTATAGTATTTACAATATTAAAAAAAAAAATTACTTAAAGTGTGCGCATTAAACTTATGAAAACAAGCGCGAAGGGCCGCGCGCTCAGCGCGCAATAAGACTATTCCTGCACGGCGAGCATATTTTTTTATAAAACAAATCAATCTTATATTTAAAAGTATATATATAAACGACATACAATTTTTCCGCCCAAAATGAGGCAGTGTAACTCATTATAAAATTGATAAAACAGAAAAAATATTTCTCAATTATCGTTGATAACGGTTTAAATAACTTTAGTATAAATTCGAACAAAAATATTTGCCAGGAATGCGGGATTTCTGCATCACATGTATAAATATTCACTTCTCAACAAACTATTTGTTATGAAAATCTTATCAAAATAATATTTTTTTGTTGGTTTTTTTATTTAAATGTTATAATTTTTTTAATTCCCCCCAAAAAATTCAGTTCCTTCTAGTGAATAATAATAAAAAGTTATAAATTGTAAAAAGAATGCAATGAGAAATTTTTCAATATTTGCAAATATTCGAATTTTCATTAAAAAGAAAAACAAGATATTAATTGATTTCATTTTTTTTCTTTTGTATACTAAATACTATGATTATTATGAATATTAATCATTGTATTTTTTATCATTTATTTTAAACCGTGTTTAATAGTCTATTGACAATGAAAATACCAGTTTCGAGGGCGCTTTCGAGGGTTTTTTTTTAAGGAAGTAATTATTCGCACTAAAAATATTCGTTCTACGCTTACTAAATTTTAATTTTAAAAATGTTAAAAGATGGTTTTTCTTATTAAAACTCAATTTTCATTAGTTTCGGCCGTGCGCGTAAACTCCACCAACAATTTGAGGAATTACTGGCACTATGGGTAAAAAATACCTGAACAGATTTTTGAGCTCGAATTAATTAACTGCAACTAAATTCGATAAAATGGATCATGTATCATGTAAATTAAATTGAACTGATGGCTAAATAACCGATTCCACTTTTTAAAAAATATCTTAAACAACATTAGATCATTTTTTGGTGCAAAAAAATTAAATAGCGACTGCAATTCAATACACGTTATGCCAATTACGTAATAAAAAGGAGTTGTTCCAGTTTGGGTAAAATTTTACATGAGGACATATATACCTTTCTCTCATCCTAATCAGAAGGTATTGGTTTAATGTAAAATTGTACTCAGTTAGTCTTCATCAATTCTCCACGATTTGAGAGCCCCTGAGCAAGAAAATATGATTATACGAATGTTTCTGTATATTCGTCTGTAGTACGCAGTAGGTACGATAATTCTTTAAGAGAAAAAAGATTTACCCCCTCAGCGGGCAAATTTTCTTGTTATTTATTCTGTTTCTCTTAGCTTAAGACATTGAAATATTTTAAGAAATATGCATGTATTGAATAGTATGTCTGTTATAAAACCTTTTATTTTTGAGAGGAAAAAGCGACCCTGTAAAATTTTATTTGACACGAACCCAAACGAGCTGATCCATTACGACCTACCCAATGCAGGCAAATAACACAACAAGCTAAATGAACGCAGTCAACAAAGTGAGCCCAAACAAGCGTAACCAACACATCTCATCGGAACGAGTGTATGCAACACAACCAATCCAAGCCGAAAGAACGCGAGCAGCACAAACAAATAATCGAAACACAGAAAGTAAGTTCTGCAATCTAAACGAATGTAAAAAGAATGTAAAAAACAACCTGTACTAAGCAAGCTAAATATATCGAATGTTTGTTATTTTGCATTCTCATCCTGATGAGAAGGTATTGGTTTAATCTGAAAAATCACTTTCGTGGATTCTATCAAATGTCGAAGTTTTGAGGCCCCCTGAGTCAGACACAATAGTTTTTTCATCGCTGCTGCATGATAGAGGAGACAGTCAAGAGAAGGAAAACGTTACTTTTTCGAGGCCCTCCAAGATTATCTAAATACAACTTTTAAAATTTTGCTAACAAAAAATTAAAAATGAACATATTTATCGCGAAAAAATTAATAAAAAGGATTAACTCTATTTTTTACGCATATTTCTTTTATTGGAAGCATAGTTTTTCTTTTAATTTAAAAAACAAGATTAAAAATAAAATGCATATTCTGAATTGTAATAATATAAATTTATTAAAATGATACATGTTTCAGCGAAGCTAAAAATAAAATTTGATGCGAAATTAGCAACAAATATTAAAGTAATCATGATAAATACAATTTGTACTTTATTTTGCAAAATATAAATACCCAGTCCCAGACAGAGGTACATAAAAATGAATTATATTTGAAAGAAAAGTGTTGAGCATAATGTATAAAATTTTTCATTTTGGGCAAAATCGACAGCGAATCACGAGATATGTGATGAGCATGTGTTCTCTAAAGACGAAAGAGCTTCAACAAAAGAGAGTTCGCAATCACCAAATGAAGTTGCCGATTCATTGATCTTTAATTTTGAAAAGTCTATGCACAAATGTAGGAAAAATGCAAAGACTGGGCGCGACGTTTGAGATGACTTTATCATCGAGCGCGAAATGCGAGAACCAACAATCGCGCGCCCTAGGCGCGTTAAAAATTACGATCGAAGCGAGCAGCGCGTAGCTACGAGGTAAAAGTGAAATATTTGCGCGCTATGCGCAGATTTTTATCTTTGATTTGGGAGCGAATTCCTTGAACACTCTACAATTTAATTTTTTGCAAATGCAGCGGCATCTAGTGTAAAGCAAAAACAATTTTTTAAATGAAACCTGCATATTTTTCATGAAGAATCTGAATCTGCAATAAAAAATATAGGTTTTCATTTGAAATTTAAAGGATACGCCACCTCCCGCCCCAAGGGATGGGGTAAATTTTTTCAGGGTCGCTTTTCCACCTCGATAATAAACCATTTTTGTCACGGAAATTTTGCGTAGTTTGGAAATTAAAATTCAGATCCTCACTTTAAAGTTTATGATTAAAAGATTATATTTTTACTAATTTAATATAATTATCCAATTTGTCTAAGTTTTCTTTATATACTATTGACACGACTGCAAAAGGCATATGTTTCCCTAAGTTAAAATTATAATATTTTATTCACCAATAAAATTCAGGTTAACGGCCAAGGATAAGAGCACAGTGCGGAAAATCTTCATCTTTTCCAAGTACAGGATGAAACGATTAATGTATTAATAAGAAATTTGTTTAAAAATGTAAATGATGAATATTCTACTGTCTTATTAGGTTATACAACGTATATTATCGTCGTTATCTTTTAGATTAAAGGCGTCAACTTTGTCCTCCTGACATATTTACATCTGATAAGAGCAAGTCCGTAGCCAGAAAAATCTTTCGAATGGAGGCATATACAGCAGGAAAATTTTTCGGGGGTGGCGAGAAATGCAGCGGCACACAGGAAAGTACATGTATATTATGTACATTGTTCAAGAATTTCGGGGGAGGGGGTCAAACCCGCATCATCCCCTCCTCCTAGCTAAGATCTTGAATATGAGTCAATTTTTTGGGATGCCTAACTATAATATAATTCATAAACTGCCAGTTTTGACTCAAGACTGTTAATCCTAGGTCACCTAGCAACCACGACAGTCAACGGCCAATATTGACTGAGTCTTTTAAACTCTAATTGTCCACAAGAGTTGCACAAAGTTGCATTGTATGTCCGAAAAATTCTGCAAATAAGAGCATTCATTCAGAAGACGTGACTGTCTTGATAACTTTGAACAATTTTTTCGCTTGTACAATTTTTGTAAGTTACTTGTTTTCATTCTGCTGCTTAATTTGGTTGCACATGTCTACTTTTTGTCTATATTTCTATCTTGTATTGTTACTCACTTGTATCAACTTTAGGTCAAAAAACAAATAATTGAATAATTCATAAAATTGCATTATTTAAACAAAACAAAACTTAACAGGGTAAGGCTACCGTCAACTTATATAACTTGAAGCATTTTTCATAACATGTCTAGCAATATAATTTTAGGAGAATTAATCGGAAAAATACGGTAACCCCTATTTTATGTAAGAAGATGAGATGATAAATACGTGCTGGCGGTGATGGAAAAATAACTGAAGAGACTGCCGCTTCGGCCAGAAACACTTTTGTTTGTTCATGCCTGAATGTTCGCCTACGTGACAAACGCAAACACCGCAAAACTCGCGCAGCTCTGTTGCACCAACCAGCGGTGCGGCGTGAATTATCAGAAAGGCTATAAAAGGGAGAGTTATCAAAGGGTTTTACTGTATATTCAAATTATGACACAATAATGGTACCTTTGTTTTCTAATCTTAGTTGTTATGAAAAATCGGACCAACACCTTTATATTTTCAGCCAGCAAAACTACACACCTAGGCTAAGTGCTTTTCGCCAGCCCTTTTCTTTTTGGACTTCTTATTTGTCGTAATTCCACTTCCAGAATATACAAATTTTGCGTCGTTATTTCTTAGATTTACGCTAATTTTAAAACTTAAACAGTAAATACTATCGAAAATGTTGCTTGAGCTTGCTTGCATATGCATTTTGGAACTGGGTGACATTAAACAGTTGAAAAAAAAAAGTTCTTGACAACAAGACGCTCTTCATATTTTGTTCGTTAAATCAGATTATAATGCGGCGATTTACAATATGCCCGGCGGGAATTTTGTTCAGCGAGATCATTTTACGTTTAAAGTTCGCAAACGAATTTGGAGGTTAGGTATAGCTTTATAAGAGAAACATCAAGATCGAAGTAAAAAATTGTATTCCAAAATTATCATTTATCATCTCCCTTATTTCTAGTCACTTGAGTTTTGCTGTAGCGAGGGTTAACTGTTTTGTAAATTATCATCGGACTTGAGTATACACCCCTTCATGCGCACAGAAAGTATTCGGGCGAGTTCCGCAAGCATTAACTGAAATTGGTCTCCCTTGTAACGTACTTTCTGCTATTACATACTAACAATAAAAAAGTTTAATCATTGTTAGGGATTTTAGGTTCTTATTTATATTAAATCATTATCAGCAGGCTGATTTTACATTCATTAATATCATGAATTAAAATCCCTGATGAATGTAAGGCCTTCCTGAAAGTACGTTCCATTTAATTTGAAGGCTTTCTTTTCACTGTGAAATAAGATAGCAAAAATATAACAGCGTATTCAGGAAATACTATTCAAAACACTTCACAAACTTCGCTTTAAGCGAATAAAATTTTTTTGAACAATTTGTTGAAATACACAAAGTCTGATCAAAGAGGTTAACAACTTGCTCAGGATGCATTACATCAATTAGAGAAATATCGCTTAAGCGTTCAAAGATTTCTTGTGTCGAAGGGTACGAGAATGGTACTAACATTAGAGGTAAGCACAAAGGAGTTAAGAGAAGAATACTCGACGTTAACCTGAGAACACTTTATGTTCCTTGCTCTCCTGGCAATTCAAAAATGTCTATGAATGATGCTTTCCAATGTAGTTTTAAAGCTGGTCACTTTCTCAGCATTATACAACATGTATATATTTTTGTTTCACGTAGATTAAAAGATGGATATTTCATTGTAAGTATCTTTCGAGATTTACAGTAAAACCGCTATCTGATGCACATTGGTCAAGTCGAACAGATAGAGTAAACTGATTTCGTTATCTAATCGGGACACTTTTTGATTTGTTATTAAAAATTAACGAAAATTAAGGAATACCTCTTTGCTTGCTATGAAGCGCGATGTTTAGCTACTAAAATCAACTACTTCCAATAAGTATCCTTAGTTTTCATTTTGCATATATACTTATCAAATATCCGCGAACTAATTCTGATGTCACAACAGACGAACCTCAATATAACAAAATGGAATGCAATAACAAATGTGCAAGTGACCATTTGCCGGAAGGCGAGCTACTCTACGGACATTTTTTGATGAAATTTACCGAAAATATTCTGTATATGATATAATACGAATATGGTCAAGGCTTGTATTGCCACTTTTGCATCATCACACATATGTGGACAGACATGAATGATTAGCGAAGACTTCAAGTTCTATTACTTTTTGCATGAGAGTTTCTTGTGAAATATGTTTCATTACATTCTATATCTGTTTTTGATTCCCACCCGACCAGCAAAACTTTCGCGATGCCTCAGCTTTGCAAAAGACGGGCGGGCGACCGAGTCCCATGCATCCGCTCAGCTCACCGAGAACAGCGGCGAAAGCCAAACACATCAGGTGGTGCAAATTGAAATAAATATTTATATTTTCAAGTCTTGAAAAATGGGTACAATTCGCTGAATTTGATGAAAACGTTAGTCCCGATTTTCGGATTTGTAATTACCATTTTAAAGAAAAGTCTTTCAAAACTTTCTATCCGAGCACGCTCTCAAATCGTTGTGCTGTTTCTACTCTTTGAAGCGCTGCAAATAATCACAGCAATAAAAATACTTTTGAAGCAGGTAAATAATTTTATTTACACAATTATTATATATTTATTAACAGATATGGCAGGTGAAGTGAGATTTAAAGCGTGATGTCATGTTCAAGAAAATATAGAAAGGATTTAATCTATAATGTTACTAATCTGGAAATTCATACACTTGGTATTAGATAATCTCTATTTTTACAATATCAGCAACAAAATACAAAATTATAAGAAGCTGGAAAATATTTTTTTATTCACATAAATAGTAAATGCGCTCAAAAGAAGAAGCTTTAAGACATAATCTTATTTAGCCTAACTTGTCCAACTTATTTCCGAGTTCCGATCTGGGCCCGATCAGATTTTCCACATGTGGCCGCAAGGGGACTGATGGTGTGGCTCGCGTCAGAACCACATCGAGCCGCTATACTTTTCTGTCCTGGCATCTTTCCCATGTGTCTATTAGCGTCTCTTCTGCACCAAATTATTCGAGAATTATCTCGTTACTCACTTTGTCTATCAGAGTTTTCCAAAGTATACGAACTTATCAACTTGTTCAATTCTTTGATCATTTAATAAAATATTATATAGTGTTTTCTCAGTATTTCCTTCGAACACCATAGTTTTTGTTTTATTTGCGTTAATTTTGAGGCACATGCTCTTCATGCTTGATTTCAGTTCACTCAACATTCTTTGCAAGTCTTCGATTGACTCTGCCGTAATAACCTTATAATCTGCGAAAGCTAACGCACGTACCCTCACTGTTTCGAGATCTAAACTTTCTTCGTCGAGAAGAGCCATTTTTGAACACTTGTGCATGAACAATATAAATAACCATGAAGACATAACGCATCCTTGTCTAAAGCCTTGAATAATATAGAAACAGTAACTCAATTTACTATTTACCTTTACACTCGCTTTGCTGCCCGCATATATTGTTTTTATAGCTTTTAGGAGCCATCCATTGACTCCATACTTTTTCGAGACTTCCCAAAGTTTACTTTTATCTACCTTGTCGAAAGCTTTCTCTAGGTCAGCAAATGCACAGAAAAGTTTTTTTTCTACTCTCAAAATTTTGTCTGTTCTTTTCCTTAAGCTAAATATTTGATCCGTACATGACCTTCCTGGCATAAACCCACTTTGGTCTTCCCAAATATTTTCTTCTGTTATTTTTATTACTCTACGAATAAGTATTTTTGTGTATATTTTACTCACGTTACTTAATAAGCTAATCCGTCTGTAATTATTGCAGTCGTTTTTATCTCCCTTTCTTTTGTATGTTGGTACGATAAATGCTTTTGTCCAATCGTCTAGAGCGTCTCGCATCTCGAAACATTAATTTATCAATTCTCACAGTCTATGTTGTTTGTACTCGCCAACGTGGTTAAGCATTAAAGAGTAAATACTTATTACCGCGGCAGCATAACCGTTTTTCAAGTTCTTAATTATATCCCTAACCTCAGTGCCACAGATTTTCTCAATTGCGTTTTCGAACGAATCGTGTTCTTCATCGCAGTTGTGGCGTCCTATAGCTTCATCTCCGAATTGTCCCCTAAAATAGTCTCTGAAAGCGTCTAGTATCCCGTCTACATCATGTATCATTTCCCCATTACTATTTCTCATGTTGACAAATTCTTTACTTATATTTCCCTTCATTTTTTTATGAAGCAGTCTCTTGCTTCCTTCAAAGTCATTTTGTATTTTCTTCTCTTCTTCTGCTTTATCTTCACTTTCCTTAATTAATCGTTTAAGTATTCCCTTTTTGTGTCTATAATCATTTATACATCTATTTTTTCCTGATCGCTAAGACCTGCGATGTTCAAAGCTTTCTTGGACGCTTCTTTCTTCGCATTTTGGGCGGACGGAATTTCATCATTCCACCACGCATCAGCACACATTCTTCCTACAACCGCGGTACCACACACTTCGATCGCAGATCTAAAAATGCTATCCCGGAAATTAGTCCTTGCGCCCTCTATATCTCTGTTGTTTATAAACGCCTCCCAGGTTGTCGTATCTATGCTCTCAATTATCTTCTTTTGGAAATCTATGCGCACATTCGGTTTCTGTAAGTCCTTAATTTTTATTCACGTTCTTTTTGTTTTCTTTGTTCTCTTTTTCTCGATCCCCGACCTAAGTTTATTTTGAAGGTCAGAAGGTATTGATGAGTTGCATTTAGAACCCCTCATGACACTTGTATCTTTGACTAGCTATCTTAGTCTTTTATTTGCAACAACAATGCCAATTATACTGTGGCTATTTCTTTTAGACCAGGTATACGTCTGGATCATTTCATGCCTGAACCAAGTATTTGTAATAAATGAACCCCTTTCTAAGAATAGTCCAACTAATTTATTTCCGTTATAGTTTGTTCTTGGATCTCCAAAATTACATATTACTCTTCCTGTGTCTTGATTTTGGATGTCTACCTATCCGTTCATGTCTCCTGCAGAATTATTCTTTCCCCATCCTCGCAAATATTTATTGTGTCATTTAAAGTGCTCCATAAGGCGTTTCATACTTCTCTGGTATTACTATCAACTGGCGCATAGCATGCCATGGTAAATAATCTTCTGATTCCTACTATCATTCTAACCCACAGCAGTCTGGAAGATACGAAATCATGATCTCCGAGATGTTGCTTCGCTCTTTCATATAAAACCAGACCTACTCCTTGCCTACCATGTGATTTACTATCTACTCCTAACCATATTTCAAATCCGCGATTCAATGCGTCATTTTCTATGTCTCTACTTTCCTATTCCTTTTTCTTTTTTTTAGACACACATAAAATATCTAGTTTCCTCACTCCATAGTTTCTGGTAATTATTCTTTTACCATGAGACCCTTTACCTTTCTAGAATTCAAAACATCCAGGCTCCATTCTTCGCCTGAAATATGACCTTTAGATTTACCGTGAATATGCCTTTTGTCAATTAAAGTTCCAGTCCTGGAACTGGAACCGAGAGAGACCTCTTGGCTTTTTGTTTTTATTCTGAGAAGGTCACCAGCCTTCATTAGCGTTGTATTATATGGAAGTTTATGCGATCCTATCTGTTAATACCCGACCATCGCCTGGGTACGAAACCAAAGACATATATATATATATATATATGCGTGTGTATATGTATTTATATATTTGTATATATTTATTTCTTATTTTTTTTTTTCGCCGAAATATTTTAATTTATAATAAAAATAGAGTTACCCCTCCCCCTCAGTTTAAAATCTTATCGTTACGTAATTAAAGATAAGTAATTCATATCAATTGATATGAATTACTTATCTTTAAGTGCGTTTCCGGATTTTTCGTAATTTTAATAAGTATTTGCTTAAGCTTAACAAAGTACTTATTCAGGGCGAAAATCATTGTTCTACGCTCAAGAAATTTTTATTATGAAACTGGGAAAAACCTTAAATGGTTTGGAATTAAAAACTACATCTTCAAGCATTAACTTGAGGCCCCTGAATAAAAAAAATTATTTCTTGCAGGTATCGGTCTATCCGTCTGTAGTAGGCAGTAGGCGCGATAACTTTTGAAAAAAAGGATATGCCCGCCCAAATGCCATATTTTTTATTTACAGTCTGTTTCTTTTATTATAAATCCTCGAAATATTTCAAGAAATACGTGTGTAATCAAAAGAATATCAATGATAAAGCGAGGAGTAGGGAGGTTCTGGAAGAAATGGGGAACGCTAAGAGAAGCGGGAACTAGGAGTAGGGATGTTCGAAAGAGAAGTTCACTCATGCGCTGAATATATCATAATGCTTGGTAACGTCGGTTCCTATCGTCCGGGCGTATGGTATAGGGCGCTTAGTAAGACCAGTGGTTGTAGATATATAGCAAGCGCTAAGAACGCTTCATCTAGTATCCCTATAGTACACTGTACATTACCGCACTTTGCCTCTCCGGGGAAGAATCGCGAGTATTTCGGGGGGGGGGGGGGGGGGGGGGGGGGATTTATACAATGCGTCTTCTCTCACAGTAAAAGTCTACTATTAAAGCTAATACAGTTGTTTTTGTAGCAACAATATGAAGGAAGTCTATGTAACCTCATGAACCTGATATGAAAATTTATGTAAGAAAAAATCTAACAACAAGTTGCAGCAATCACAAATTATGTAGCTCGTAAGCCGTAAGCAGGTGCAAATTTAAATTAATATTTGTATTTTGTAGTCGTAAAGAATAACAGCGATTTATTGTTCCTACTCTTTAAGGATGAGGAAATAAGTGTAGAAAGAAAAAGATTGATAAAGATGGTAAATAATTTTGTTGATGCAATTCCTGTAAATAAAGATGCCTTTTTATATGAATAACTAATTTAGGCTTTCAATATATAAATTCAATATAGAAAATAGATTACAATTATTTAAGATAATCACTATTAAATCAAATTTAAACCTAAAAAAATTGAACGGCTCAAATTAATTGAATTTTAGGATATTTGAACGAAAAATAAAAAAACGCTTGAAGACGTTTATGTGAAAGATGTTTCGTGCTTAGCATACTGAAAAATCTATAAAAAAAATTAGAATTTTCGGGTACATTTAAGAACAGTCAAGTTTAGAGCATTGTTTCTTATGCATGGGATATGGGAAAAATTGTAAAAAAATTCATGAGTGTGAGGAAAACTGTTGTGAACCAGTTGCAGTTGAGAAATTTAAAAAATAATAAAAATTGTTGCTTAAAAGGACAAAAATGTGCAACTATATAATCTTCAGTTCTAATAAAGACATTAAAGCGATTCAAACTGCAAACTGTAATAGATAGACTCAGTAATTATTTTCAATCCCCCGGAAGGATGTGATAGTCTTATTTTTTGTGAAAGTCGCGATATTTTTATAATTTTTTTTGTTAGAAAACAAGTGACAAAAAGCAGGGGGGGGGCCTTTTTTGTTTTACTTCCGACCGCTGGTGCCTTTCTTCGACCCGTGGTTCTGAATTAAACAGTCCAAAGATGCGACAACGATATGAATGTGAAAGATAAACACAAAGGTGTTCGGAAGAGTTACTCGATATTAGCCCGAGAGTTTGATACATTCCTTGCTCTCCTCGTAGTTTAGATCTTGCTGTAAATGATTTTGCAGAATTTATTATTCAAGGTGTGGACTTTTTCGGAATTAAGCAACAGGTATGTAATCTTCTTTTGGCGACAACTTAAAAATGACAAATTAGTAATAAATATGTAGGTCGTTATTTGCTTAACTTTCATTTGTCCCAATAATTAACAATAATATTCATTATAATAAATACTGTGAATATTATGATTATGAATCATTGTATTTTTCATAATTTATTTCACACAGTTTTAAATAGTCTATAGACAGTGAAAATACTAGTTTAGGGATGGAGAGAATTATTTACCGCGCCTGGGTGTCGGATGTCTAGGAACTGATCTGAATATTATGTGAATTGTTTATGTATATGTATATTGATGCATTGATGAAAATTGATAAAACTACGCTACGCCTTAGATAGGACCTCTAATGTATATATAACACTTTTTGAAATAATAATACCGATAGTTCTTAATTCTAATTATGAGCGATTTTCACAATTGAAATAAATAGTCCATTATGTTTAACGCAGTAATTATTCACCCTAAAAATATTTGTTCTGCGTTTATCCTATTTTCATAAGAAAAATGTTAAAAGATGATTTTTGTTTTTAAAAACTTATTTTTTATCAGATTTGGCTTAGCGCGTAAACGCCATAAACAAATTAAGGATTCATAAAAATTGTTCCGAGTGCATGAAAAAAATACAACAAAATCTGGTAATCTGTGTAACCGGGTTGTCGAGGTTCTTTAATCGCAAAATACACCATTTTTTATCCGGAGAAAAAAGCGGCGAAATTAACCCTAAACTGGCGTTGTGCCATTTACGTAGACGAAAAGAAGTCTTTTTAGTTTAGGATTAAACACATGAGAATACATATACTTTCAAAATTGAAATTTAGATATACTTTTTTATGGTTATGATTAAAAGATCGTATTTCAACATTCTCATCACAGAAAAAGAAAGTGTTAAAGAAGCACCAATATCAGGGTACTACCTGAAACAAAAATTACTCTTGCGGTGTGAATGCTGCATCGTAATATAGGGTACAGATTTTTTACCACTTGGCGTATAAAGTGTCCATCACTTGGGATACGAAGTACCTACTACTTTGGGTACGACGGGGTACGACATGTTCGCTTCTTGGGGTACAAAATGAAAAACCTTATTCGACGCATAATCTATGCGTTCGTAACTTCTTAATTACTTTTTAGGATTTAAAATAGCCATGTCTAAATGCATTGTTTATTATTTTGACAGCATTGATAATTCTACGTCATGGCCATTGAAGTTCAGCGGGTGCGTTATTCGCACTTTGTAAAATTGAGCCAGTAGGTATTTCAGATTAGGTGGGGATATTCAAAATGTATGCACTCTGAGGGCCAAATAATAATACCAAATACATGGGACTAAACTTTAATTTTATAATAACTTGGAAAATAATCATTTTCCACAATTAGTGTATTCAGACTATTAAACTATTTTATAACTATTTAATAACTATTTAATTGAATAATAAAATTGATATGTTTTTTGTAACTGTGAAAAATATTTTTTTCTCAAGTTATAAACTAAATTAAGTTTTATCCTCTGGGATTTGCACTATTGCTTGGCCCCCATTTGTACAGACTTCTTGCCAGCTGACGTCATAACTTGAAATACTTAATATTCGAAATCTTAGCGCATATATAACTGGTGGGAAACAGGTAATGACAGAGTTATTGGCAAAATAAAAGAGATAGACTATGAGCTAGCGGGATAAGCTATCTTTCTCACGCAACAATCTGATTGGCTGTTTAACGATCCCCTCTAAATGAATGCTAGATAGTTGACATGTATGCTCAAGTAAAGAGCTATTTATGGAGCAAAATGGAAAAGACCAATCACGTTGCTGTTCAAGGTAGATAGCCTATCCACCAGCCCCAGCAGTGGTGACAGAGCGCGGATATCTCTGGCATGCGCAGTAGTTATTCTTGTGTATTTTAAGGTTACGTAAGGCCATCTGTCAATTTAATAATACAGAAGAAGCACTACTGCGCATGCTAGCGATATCCGCGTTTGCTCAAAATTTAACTTTTTATCTTGAATAATTCGTACCTTAATAAGAATACATAGTGGAGCATAGAAAAGTTAAGATTACTAGAAAAGTAGAGCATATGGATGCTAAATTCGCCAACCATGAAGTCGTACGATATTTAAGATGAAAAGATCTTTCTATACTTGTAATAATAACATCCTCGGATTTGGCCGAATTACAACAAAAAAACATTAGGAAAACGTACAAATTCAATTTAATCAAAATAAGAACTATTTGATCAAATTTTCTATTACTAGACACAATAATCTAGGAAGTTTAAAATATTTTTCAAATCATTACTTTATTATTAAAGTTAAATATTATGGCGCCATTTTAACATTATTATTATTTATAATAACAAGTTTAATTTCACAAAAAAACTTATTTAAATTAGAAATAAAAATACGAGAACTGAATCTACAATTATTTATGGGCCATATAAATATACAATTTAAATAATAATTTATTTTTTGTCGATATGTACATTTTTATTCAATTCTCGTACTGTTTGTTTCATAATTATTCAAATGGAAGTGACAGAACCTAAATTTGAACTTATTGCCAAAAAAGTACGCAAATTTATATTTACAACTCGAACATTAAACCTTTTTTTGGCAATAAATAATACCTTGAAAAATATAATAAAAATTCTAAACATTCATGAGTTAGAAAAAAAGATTCGATAAACTAGATTAGTGGGCATCGGAATACCACCCCTGGTAATTTCAATCATGCTCATACTTCAAAACCTAGTATCACAAAGTGGAATCCGCATACCTTCAACTTTCCTAAGACCATGGCATGCTTGATATCAGCTGTCAAAATTTAAAACAGTAACATCTGACTTTCCGTACTCCACCTAGTCAATATTTCATACCCTACATGCTCGGTATGTCGTACCCAAGTTCGAGAGATATCTGAATCCCTACCGAGGTACAGTGAACACCGTCATAATTTTACCTGCAACAAAATATACCCCAAAGTTTTTACCGTGATCCTGATAAGAAGATATTGGTTTTATGAAAAACATAATTTAATCTGTTCTTATCAAATCTGCACGCTTTAAGTCTATTCGTCTGTAGTATGCAGTAGGCAAGATAATTTTCGAAGAGAAAAAGGATCTGCCTGCTGCACAGTGGGAAAAATGTAAATTTTTTGGTTTAAAATACGATTCCGGCTGAATCTGTGGACCAATTTGGATGTTTTTTCTCAAAAAGCTGATACAACTTCAAAGAAAGTTGTCGAGTCTGATTTTTAATTTGACGGTTCCGGTGCTCGCCAATAATAGGAACATTGTTGTAATCGCTGACGTTTCATAGATTTACATTATATAAAGATATTTCACCATAAACAAATGTCTAATTCAGGCATTTCTTCTCAGAAAAATTTGTTTTTTTCTATGTCAATTTTTTTAAATTAGGGGCCTCATGATAATTTCAGAAAGTTCCTAATTTGTTAACCCCTTCGTTGGCCGAGAGAATTCGACAAAAAGTGCCCAAAATAGCAGAAAAAATTGTTATCCTGAAAATTTGTATCCTGGGGTTTTTGGGGTCGCTGAATCTGAATATGAAGTAAAAATTCATCAATCTAAAATAGCGGCTCGATTTAGATAAATATTGGTACTTACGAGTTTTTGGGGTCGCTGAACCCGAAAGTAAAGTCAAAATTCCAAAATTTAAATTGCGGACGAAAATTTATTACAAAAACATTTTTAATGTTGACTTCAGAAAAAACAAAATTTTACATTTATATTTAGTAACTTTATTTACTTTGTTTTAGGTTGAATAGTTGTGAATAGAAAAAAATAAAAATTTGATACTCGACAGAGACAAGATTAATCATTGAGCTAAAAAAATGCTTTTTTCTCAAAACTCGGAATTCACTATGTCTTCACAATGTTCACAATTGTTTGAAGATGAATAGTTCACGACAAAAATAATCATAAAAATTTAGTTCAGGGAGATGAGATAATGTCTTGGTGAAACCGCGTACCATAATGTATGCGAATTAGTTTATTTACTCTGGGAGAAAAACTTTCTTCACACTTGTGATTGTTCCAACTATTCATATGTTAAAGAATATATTTATAACGATTATTAAATGTATTTTTAAATCATCCCTTTGTATAACTGTAAGTACTGCATGAAAAAAGAACTTTTTTTCTGAAATTAAAAGGATGTAAATATACGAAACTTCGGCGATTACAACAATTTTCCTATTATTGACTTCGGGGGTGTAGGGGAGGAAAATTCCAGGAAATGCGGATTTATCGGATGCCTCCTCTAGTAGCACGATATTAGGTGCGCGCAGGCGTGAATCATGAGCGCGAATCTTTTGCAAAATAGCACACGTAGTGGGAGAACTACAATTAGTGTGCGTACCGTACGTGTGATGACGTTTTAAGGGGAGTGTACACTTATCGGACGGCAAGTTACTGGATTTCTACTGTATGTCAATTTCATTGAAACAGATTTGGTTACAAACATCTTTGAAACTTATGTCACGGAAATTGATTTTAAAATTGACTTTTAAAAAACTTCGTTTTTCCCTTTGCTAAAAACCTAAAAAAGCTATATTTTCTCACAAAAACAAAAAATATGCTGAATGTGATTGTCTACAATAATGTATATCTTAGAATTCAAAAATTTGAATTTAAATTTTTATTCGTTAGCAGCCAAATCTGCCACGTTAGAATCAATCTATGCTTTGTTCTTATACGGAAATGTCTAAGTATAATATAATTCATAAAATTCTATTATTTAAACAAAGCAAAACTTAACTGGACAAGGCTAACGCAACGTTATATATCTCGAAGCATTTTCCATAATTTCAGCAAGACTTATTCATTTGTCTATTTATAAACAATAAGTGCGGTTCGAACCAACAGAACGCCCAGGGCTTCTGACAATAAGTCAGCCAACAATGCTGAAAACTCTAGAGCTGGGGGAGCCAATGAAGATGAATTCAATGCAATGGACAGGCGGAAAATCGGGACCTTTAGGTGGACGGAGCAACTAACTAGCGATTTGCTAGAGTGCTACGATGCGAGTGTGGCCCCTGAACGAAGTTACATTGCACAACTGCGACACTAAGACCAACAGCGGGCAGATATGCAATAGAGACAGATCGATGCTTTGTAACCCGGAGAAACATTAACACCCAGGTTTCTCTAAAGTCTAAAGATGTGGCTGAAATGGATAACGATCTTCGTGGACATTTTTCCGAAGAATCCGACCTCTGGACTATCAATTGTTGTGTGCATAATGCAGCGAAAGCTTTGGCCGATGCGAACCGTAAAACAAACTAAGAGAAGTTTAGACCGAGAAGAGACAGAACTCTCTGGCCCATCTTGACTCTTCCAAGACCCTCCAGTTACTGTCGACCACCCGCCCAAATCAAAGGAGGTCGAAGTATTTTGGGGAGAAGTCTACGAAGTGCAGCATAGACTATACGAAGACTCAGATAACATAAATAGCTTCAAGGGGCTGTATGATGTCATCATAACACCTGATGAAGAATGCCCAACCATCACTACCGAGGAGGTGAAAATAGTATTGAGAGAAATGAAGAACTATTCCGGCCCGGGACCAGATGCTGTCAAGACCTTCTGATGGAAGAACTTTTTTCAACACATCAGCATTTTTCCCGTAACTTCCCCTCATATTTAAAGTCGAAAGAACTAATTCCGGAGTGGTTGGTGGAAGGGGGTACAATACTTCTGCCGAAAATAGGCAACTTAGTTGACCCGAAGAATTACAGGCCAATCACTTATCTGAACACACTGTATAAAATATTCACAGCTATTCTAAATGATAGGATTGTTCGGGCAATTGAACCTGTGTAGCAAGAAATGTATGAAGAACGCGGCTCAAAGAAAGGCGTAGCAGGATGTCGGGAGAACCTGTTCATCGATAGATGTGTCTGCAAAGAGTGGCACCATGGACGAAGAACGAGCTCAGATCCTTTAATATCGGGACATGAAAGGTTATTCACATGAACAAAAGCATGCATCCAAAGTCTTCTGTTCCGCGACACTGCATCTGACGCCGTCAAGATGGTCGCGGAATATTGAATTTCGAATGTCCTCACAGCAGGATCATGCTTACGTGAACAGCTCCTCGATAAGAGGATGCACAGTATCTTCCACAGAAATGTGAAGGATCAGTCAATGTGTTGTGAGCTAACGTTTGCTTTCCTCAAATCGCCCGGATTTAAGTCTGGAACGGAGGGTTTCATTTTTGCATGCCAAGACGGTGTCATTTCCACCTTAACATACCTTCGTCACATTTTGAGACAAGACATTCCCGATGATAGCTGCAGGGCGTGCCATGCACACCCCGAGAATTTGGTACAAATATTATCTAGTTGTCCAACTCATGCGGGAACAACCTATATCCAAAGGTACAATGCGGCACTAAGAGTGTTTTATTACCATCTCTGTCACTCTTACGGTATCGGCCTTCATATCGCTTCTATAAATGCTCTAGGGAAATCGAGTCAATTGTGGAGAATGAGATGTGCCGCATATACTGGAACTTTATGTTCTGGAGAATTGTTTCTGTTGCACACTGGAGGCCTGGCATGGTTCTTCTTGACTTCGAGAAGCGAGTCTGAAAAGCATCCCTGCGTGTGAAAAAATGCTAAAACACTTGCGGGAAAAATGCAGAAGGCGGTCATCCTTGGGTCGCTCCGAGTCCTCAGGGTGCATGAGTCTTTTGCCGGATCGCCGTATTAATTCCATTACAGACTGCAATCTCTTCTCTCACGGTCATGAGATAAATTGTTCGAATTTTTAAGTATTATAAGTAACCGTACAGAGCATTTTTGAATTTTTGGAAAAAGCGGTCTCAAAAATAACTAAGATGTGCCCACTTTTTGAATTTTTATCCAAAATGGCTGGCTAACGAACTTGCCTTTAGTTTAGGATACTAAACGAGTGTACCAAAGGGCAATCTAATGCATTGATTTTTTCAAAAGTTATCGTGGTCACAGGCAGACAGACATACAGACATATAGACATAGAGAAATACAGACATACATACCGATAGACAGACACACTCGTACAATCCTGTTTTTTGGATTCAGGGGGTCTCAAAACGTGGACATTTGATCAAAACTGGGGGTCAAATTTTACACATATCTAACATCTTGTCTGATGAGAATGTAAAAATATGTCTAGGTACGTGATTTTCCTTAACAAGCCTTCTTTAAGCAGCGGTTGTATTTAAAATATGTTTTCAGTTTTGTACGTAAAAAGGGAAACTCGTATAATTTAAAACGTTGACTAGTGAAATCAACAGAGAAAAATTTGAAATAGAACGTATTCTAAATGACACAATAAGCATTCGTATAGA
>NC_046658.1:170142212-170152032 GCF_010883055.1 Belonocnema kinseyi | reverse complement strand
AAATATTGCACGAAGAATTGTGTTTTTAGATGATGTTTTTTCCAATATTGCGCATACGTCGCCATTGGACGTTGATAAGACAATATGTTTTCCCGTTGGCATCGGATTCATGGCATGATTTCTTGCTCTCAATCCAATTGGCTTATCTGGAGGAAAAACGTATATTAGGAGTTCGAATATTCGATTTGGATTAATATGCGGAATAAGTCGAATAAGTGCAAGATCTTCAAATCTAAATCCAAATACAATGGGAAAAGTTTGCTTAAGGGTAGGATCCCTCGACGTGTCATGAAGATGTTGAGAAGAAGAAGAAGGTCCAAAGCGATGAACACCAGAATCAGGATCATCATCAGGTAAACCCTTGGATTGTGAACTTAGCTCTGAAACAAGAAATACCGGATTATATTTTTTTTTTAAGTACCTACAAAATTATGTGTTGGTAGATGAGAAGTTGTGAATGAGGTCGTAATTCTGAGAAACAATTGCATAAATGCCTATAATTTTATCTAGTTCAGCAGATTAAGAAAATATTCTAGAAACAAATAACCATATTCCAAGATTATGGGCGTATTAAAAAAAATAGAAACAGTAGAGTCGTAGGTAACTTTTTCCTAAAATATAGGCTAGATTTTAACAAAATTCAATAATTTTTAAAAATATTGTTAAGAAGATACAGGAAGAAAAGATTTCATTAAAAAAAAACATTTTTTAAAGAAAATCATGGTAGTAAGTTTTAAACTTCCACACGACAAATATTTAAAGAAAATGTGTTGTCTCGCACTATGATACGCATTAGGTGAGGTCCCTCTCCGATAATGAAATAAAATTTAAATGAAAAAGATGACAGAAATTACATCTTATATCTTCCAAATTGTATTTATAATATTTTTTACCTAAAAGCGTACGTTTAACAATGAAATGCTTTTAATCGGAAAGATTGTAGAATTATGCATTGTGAAGTAAATGGTAACATAATTGAAAAAGTTAGTAAGTGAAGTTGACATAAAAAAGTGGAAATGAAACTTATTTTAAATGGCACAACATCAAGTAATATGTTTACGTTTAATGTAACTTGACATATTTATATGAAAGAGTGGTGAAATGAAAAAAAATGTTATGCGCGTATTAAGAAAAAAATAATAAATGGTTTAAAAAATGGTGGTTTACATACGGAATACTCTATAATTTTTTGTTATCTGAACACTGGCGCCTACTGGACATTCCTTGACTTCTTCTGGGGTCAATTGCTTAACGGCGCCGCTATACATGTTTATTTTAACCCGAGCCAACGGCCCAAAAAAAGGAGTAAATATTGCACGAAAAATCGTGTGTTTCTGTGATGTTTTTTGAAATATTGCCCAGACGTCGCCATTGGTCATTGATAACACAATTTGTTCTCCAGTTGGCACAGAAGTCAGGACATGATGTTTTGTTCTCAATTGAATTTGTTTATCGGGAGGAAAAACGTATCTTCGAAGTTCGAAGATCCGATGCGGGTTGTTGTGGGGAATAAGTCGAATAAATTCAAGATATTCCAAACTATATCCAAGTACGTTTGAAAACGTTTGTCTGAGAGAAGGAGACTTGGATCTGTCATGAAAAGGTGGCCCGGCAGGTTGTGGAAAATTAACAGAATTATAAGGTATGACAAGAGAATGAGTCGTGTCTGGAGAATGTCGGTCAGGACAGGAAGCAGAAGAAGGCCCATAGCGATGAAAATCAGGATGAGGGCCACCATCGCGCAAACGCTTGGACTGTGAACTTTGATCTGAAACAAGAAATACAGAATTACATTTTTGTTTTAAGTAACTACACAATCACATGTTGGTGAAGCACTAGTTGTAAATTGCGTTGTAATTGAGTGACACAATTTTATGAACGTCTATGATTTTTTTTCTTTAATACACTTGGCCTATGGAAACTTTTAAAACAAATTTCATTCTTGAAATGTATGTATAATATGATACATACGTGCGAATAAACAAGCTACGCGGCACAAGCTGAGCATTCTTCTTTTTCTGAATGATGATTTATTGTAAATAATTGTTACCGCAGAAAGTTCATAACATTTGTTTAAAGAAACATACTTATGTTTTATTTGCTCTACAATTGTAGATTCTAGAAAGTACCAAAACAAAGTATTGAAAGGTTCATGATCATCAAAATAATAATTCAATATTAAATTAAGTAAAATAATTTTATAGAGAATGACCACTTAATTTATAATTCCCTTACATTTGAATATCGTAAACAAATTATAATTCTTAGGACAGATAAAATAAAAAAGGGAATTCAAATGTAAAGCTTAATATAAAAAATTTAACGAATTTTTGGAAAAATGATAAGGTAAACGTTCTAGTAATCGTGACGTTAATTTGCTTCATTTATTCAATTTAAATGCATTGCATATTTTTTAACAATAAAGTGAAGTTCTTCTATTTTGCCGCTTTTGGGGCTGGTGCAGCCCGCGCGTCTCTATTCCACCTAGCTGTTGCAAAGCTTCAATTCTTGGAATAACTATAAAAGGGAGAGCTATTGAAGGGTTTTACCGTATATTCAAATAATAACTACGTATCTCGGTTATTTGAATCATAACAATCACTGGGTCATTAAAAACATATTTTAATTTGCTTCATTGTGCTATGAATACTTTTGTTATTAAAATAAATTTCATTTTTGTCTAAGAAAATTATATATTTGTTTTCTTGTTCTAGTGGTTATAAAAAATTGGACTTGTTCATATGTATATCGGGACCAAATAAGATTAAGCAATTGAATTCCAAAAGCTCGTACCAACAAAAATATCTCAAATACGGGCGATGTCAGGCCAGATCCGATAAGTTCTCGTTTTGGCGTGCACTTATATCCATATTTGTGTCAATAACAGTTAAGGCGTTCACGCAGTAAAAAGTGAACCTTGAAATCCACCAATATAAAGACGACATTAAAGGTGTCTTTTATATAAGAACACGAGAACGGAAGGTCAGCATCAGCTGGAAATTTCCAAGTCTTTTCGCTTGGCTTTGCGGTAAAGACGTTCGTCATATGTGTTTCGTAAAGTAAGATTATAATGCGGCGATTCCCTAACTCTCGGCGGACATTTTGTTAAGCAAGATGATTTTAGGTTTCAAGTTCCCGAACAAATTTCATGGTCAGATGAGAGAAATAACAGGACTGAAGTAGAAAATTGTATTACAAAATTATCATCTGCTATCAATGCAGGCGATAAAACAGTCCGTATCATTTTCGGCGCAAGAGTACAAAAGTACACCCTCGGTTACATGTTTTCGACTAAGACGAACCCTTGAATTATAGAAACTGTGCGATCCTCGCAGGAAGATACAGAATCTGAATATGCAATGTAATGACAGCGACGGTAGAATTTTTTTACTCGAACTCTCTTATTTCCGGTCACTTTAGTTTCGGTTTAACGAGGTTTAACCGTTTTTAAATTATCATCGCACATGCGCATACTACCCTAGGGGATGCAAGACCTTGTAGTTGATGGGGAGGCTTAAGCTTGTGGAACATAGTGGGTAAACGGACTTTGGCCTGCATGCATATGGATATGGATAAAAGGACCCCTATAAATGGGTTCTCTTAGGTGATTTAGAAAGGATCTCTATAAACTGGATCTCCTATTATGAATAATTGTAGTATGATAGAAGGATGAAAGAGCTTAGATAAAACGGTTTTTTTGGATTCCTAGGTCCAGGTCCCTACCGGACCGATTTCTAGTTTTTGAAATCGGCACAGGAATAACCTGCGGCCCGCACGGCGAGCAAGAAACAGCTCTCCGTTGGTATGATGGCCTAGAAACCGGTATTCATTGAGTTTCTTGCTCAATGCGACCACCCCCCTAAGCGATGGGTTTAGAGCAATCGTAATGCTGACACTTTGGCACCTATGGGGTTACGAAGGCGTCCTAACGACCTCTTGGAGACAGCGGGACGACCTCCCCGAGTAATGACAATGAGAAAGGAAGGTGGTGGAGGGGTGAAAGGGGTCGGGCCGTAACGGGTCTAACATAACCCTTTCCTCCCAATATCTCAATATTCCGATATCTCTCCGGGATGCCAAATTCAGGCCCCAGCTGTGCCCCTAGCTCTTCCGGGAGCTGAGGGATTGACGGGATCTCTGAATCAGGTTATGAAAACGGAAGCGGCCATTTAGTCACCTAATAAGCAGAAAGGCATCAACGGTTCCCTGAAAAGCACACTGAAGAGGCAAGCGCAGAAGGCTAGTGAAGCAGCTACGGTACTTGGAACAACAGCGACCATAACACCAATAACAAGCACTGAGGCTCAGAAGAAAGGAAAGGGCTCAGAGAGAACCCCATTAGCTGGGTTGGGTTAAGAGACACGGTGGTTTAGCAGCCGACGAATAGGGAGCCGTTGGGTGTTGCACTGAAAGCTTTTTAGGGCGCTCGAAAAAGTTTTCCAATGTTTAAAGGCCAAAAATCAAGACACAGGTAAACTGGAAGACCCGCCAGTGGTCCTCCATCGGCTAGAAGGATTCAACCCCTCACTTAAGACAGCGTCATGGTGGACCGTCAGGCACAATAGGCCTCAAAAAGTGAACACAGCTTGAGAAATAAAACACCTTCTAGTTGCGCAACTTCCTGAGTCCAAACGAGGGCTCTTGCAGTCCTCAACAACAGGTTGCGAGGCATACAGGTAACGCACGAATCCAGGAACCCTGGTTAGTACAAGATACCATTAGGGGTTTAGGGGGAGGGGGGTGCTAGTTTTTGTTACAGGGATAGCGGAGACACACTGGTGGAATGTGAAATTTGAAGAGGTTCGCCGAGAAACCAGACTGAACCAACTTTTGTACTGATATCGATAAAGGAGCTGGAGCGGCTACACTGGATGAACTGCTTTCTCGAAATCCGGATGCCATTCTCGGCACTCTGAAATTGCCCGGTGGGGAATACTCAGAGCCTGACTGGGATACCTTGGCTTAGCAACTGGGCCCGAAACGGCAGGGTCGGTTATACTTCACCCAAGAATTTCCGACGCATTAGCCTCACATCTTTTCCACTAGAAACAGTGGGAAGTCTCGTCGATAGTTATATCCGCGATAAGCTCTTCTCAAGCAAGCCTCTTCACCAACAGCAACGCGCATGTAGCGCTGGTTGCTCGACTGAGACGGTTGTAAGTACAGCCGTTAACCTAATTGCAGTAAAACTGAAGCAGAAAGACCTATAGCTCTCGCGGAATAGACCCGCCTCATGTCGGCCAATAGGAACCTAAACACGACTAAGGGTGACACTTTATGTAACCGTTGACTCGGGATGTCCATAGAGAGGTGTCTTATCGACCTTGGTGTGCTGCCTGGTAGTGGATAAAGTGCTTCATCTGCTCACGAGTCTGGGCCACCACGTTTTTCTTTTTTAATTTCTTGACAAAAATGAAAAACAATTTTTTTTTACTTTTGAAGAGTAGCATTTCCAAGAGAATACTCACATTAATTCCCAAATGCTCAGAAGGAGTAGAAAAACTATCCAGTACAATTTTTTGGTACCGTAGGATAAATTAAAAAATGTATTTAATTTGTTATAAGCAAAGAAGTGGGTGAAAATGGTTTCATACTATTTTAAGGTATATGGTCCCTTGATTCTCACTGGGTTTCTTCAATTGATGAACAAAAATAATTTTTGTCTCCTTTCAGTGAGGATTCATGAATCAAAAATTATTATTATAAACAAATATAGGAAACAATTTTTGGCTACAGCTATTGGTGACGAAAAGAATAGTCATTTTTCATGGAATTAGCTCCATAGAGCTCGTGAATTATACTCAGTTATCATATCTGCTTATCTAATAACAATTCGCAATTGTTCAAACGATCTTAGTTAACAATTGCATTATTCGGCCATTTCGCGTCACACAAACTCCGCTCTTTGGATGTATTTGTTTGTTAATGACTGATCTTCGAATATCTTTAGGGGATTTCGATAAATACTAAAAACTGCCATGGTTATGAACAATTTCATGAACAATTCTCATCTTTTCTATTCGTCATGGAATGAATAGCGTTTTCCGTCGAGAATAAACTGCATATCACTAATTAATGTTACCGATTCATTATTTTCGACCATCCGATAACAATTGTTGATTATTTAAACAAATATAATAAACAAATACACAGTGTGTCCAAAAGAATCTAGTTTAAGCTCATACTCGGTATCACAAACATAAGATAGGTCCTAAAGAAAGTCCACTCTATCGTCTGTTCCGAAAGGATAATAAGACTTCTACTTCCTCTGTCATTGCCCTGCGATTCCGGGGAAACGTGTAACACTCACAAACAATTACTGCGTCAATGAGTCTGAAATATCAGTTAACAGCCTGGCTGCGGTCCTCTCCCTATGGTGAGGACTTGGGGCCACGCTTAAGGATTATAAGGGGTCTTCATGTTCCTTGCTCTCCTTGCAGTTCAAATCTTGCTGTTAATCATTCTGTAAAATGTAGTATTGAAACTTTTGACTTTTTTTAGAATTTATTGAATATATACATAATTGTATTTTGGCGTCGACTAATAGATGGACATTTTTTAGCACAAATATTTTAAGATTTACAGTAAAACCGCTATCTGATGCACATTAGTCAAGTCGAACAAGTACAGTAAAGTGATTTCGTTATCAGATCGGGAAAATTTGTGATGCGTCATTAAAAATAAACTAAAACTTAGAAATACCTGTTTGCCCGTTATTAAGCGCAGGGATTAGCTACTTAAATCAAAGACTTCCAATTTGTATCATTAGCTTTCATTTACCATATATACTTGAAAAATGTCCGCGAAATAATTCTGCTGTCACAAAGGACGGTATTGTTACATTTAAAGTTCAGACCTTGATAAGATTGTTGATACCTACGGCGATGCTGAATGCAAATCAGGTATTGCGTTTTAAAAATTAAAAACGGATAATCCAATATGGCGGAACAAAAACATCAAAAAATTTTAGAGCTTTATTATTTGTGCAGACCCACTTCAGACTGGAGCTTATTTTTACTTTTTTTTTATTACTTAGATTAAAGATTCATCCAACGTTAAATTAAGATTCAGTATCCCTAATAACCCAAGTATTATCAATTTTATGAATTATTTTAAACAAGCACCCAATTTCGATTCAGCTACCCCAAAAACTAATTTTAAAAATTCAAAATGTAAGTGCAATATGGCGAACATAATTTGATAAAAAGGTACCAATATTAATAAATTTAGTGATACTAAGGTTTTTTCGGGACACCAAATAAGCATCTGACGGCTTAATCGGATCAGTCATATAATTTTTTGGGGTCGCTGAAATCGACATAAAACATTATTTTAAAAAAGAACCATTTTTCACACTGTAGTAAAATTTTAAAGTGAACAGATAAATTTACAACTAAATAGTTGCATTTTTAAGCAAAAAATAAATTTGTAACAGCCTCAATTTTTTAACAAAGAAAATGCCGAAATTGCAACAAGAAATTAATTGCTGGTGAAAGAAAACACGAAGATTCAAGATTGTAGTTCGGTTTTTAACCATACCGTTTTAAATTGAAATCCAGAACGTTCTAGCCGAAAAATAAATTTTTCGTAATCTGGTTGTAATTTCATTCAAGTAGTAAAATTTTGCATTTGAAAAGGTAAATTTCCAACGGAAAATGGAATCATTTTTCAACAAAAATACATGAATTTGCATCTAACCGTGTGGCCTTGGTACAAGTTGCTGATCGTGGCTAGGATGTCCTGCAGGAGTCGGATGCATAGATGTATGGTGTCCAAAATCCGCGCCATGTGACAGTTCAGGAGAACCCAAATCATTTAACAGGTTTGTTATTTCATGTGCATTAAAACCCTCAATATTTTCAGGAGAAGATGGCATCCACTGGTTTTCTCGCCTTCTTGATGATTCTGTAAAAGAACTGCTGATATTTACAAAATTCATCTTATATAATCCAAACGATCTGGATGTCGATCGACAATATATATTTGACAAGTATCATAGAAACTGTTTTACTCTCATTCTTTCATAAATATTTCGAGGTTTTACGACCTTACAGAACAGCGGGTACGAGTACAGAATTATATATTGCGAATTTAAGACCTGTAATTAGTTTTATTTAAACCGATTTAATTGTGCTTGAATATTTTTGGGCTCGTTGATCCAAAAACTGATGTTTGCTTTCTAAAATTAAAAAAAGAGATCTAATATAGCGGACATACATTATTAAAAATGTTTGGAATTTGATGAAATTACTGATACTTAGGTTTTATTGATACTTTTCTGATGTTGGACCTATAAAATCCAAAATCGCGGAATCAGTATAGCAGACATGAATATGAAATGTCTGGACATTGATAAAATTATTGACATTTAGGGTTTTGGGTTAACAGATTTCAAATCTTTGTTTCGGTACATTCTACTCAAAAAGACGTACATATGAACAACTCATTAAGTTCTTAACATTTGGGACATTTCGGTTTGGCATATTGAATCATTTAGCGACTCCAAAATCCTCCTTATTACAAAATTTATCCAGATTAAAATATTTTTAAAATTTCATGTCTGCCATATTTAATGTCAGCAATAGTTAGAGTTTTATGACAGGCGCGAAGTTCCTGAAGCACATTCATTTGTGCTTAAGATATAAAGTCTATTATCCAAACTCTTAACTATTCGCTCTTAATATTTGAACCCAGACTTTTTGGTGATGCATATGGGGCATTATTCCTCAACTGCCCCAACTCAAAATGTCATGTTTTTCGATTGTCTCTAAATTCTGGGAATATGTTCGCCTACCCAACAGTAGTTAATCCACAAACTTATAGACCAGGATTACCAACCCTCCCCAAGTGAGCGGGGGTTGAATTTTCAACCCCAATGCCTGCAGGGGTAGTTTCAAACGCCTGTAACTTCCTTTTTAATTAAGCGATTAAAAATTTTTATGAGGATTTTGGAAAGTGCTTTTTACACGCTTTCATCCTATTTTATTATTTATACCAAAAAAAATTATTTAAAAAATTTTTTCAATAAATCAATTGTTTATTTAACTTTTTTCGCAATTTAGGCATCTATGATTTTTTTTAAATAGTCTCAAAAGAAAGCTTGACTTTTTTACTATGAAAAATGTCTAATAAGAAAATGGATAAATTGAAATTCACTAAGTTACAGAGCCGGTTGTAGAGGGAGTCCTCGCGCTCGCACTCGGGCGTTATGCGGCAGCATACCGCGGAACAGTTTTCAAGTATGCCATTTTTTTGTATTACTCATATTGATTCAAAATTGCATGAAGTCATCGGAAAAAACTATTCACTTAATCGAAAATATTGATTAATTGAGCGGTTGGGTGCAAGAACGGCTTACTTGTATTTTCAGAAGTCACTTGCTCTTCATTTGTTCCCCAAGAAATTATGTGCAAAACAAAAGAAACACAAGTGACTTCTAAAAATACAAGCAAGCTGTTCTTGCATCCAACTACTCAATTGTCAAATTTGTCAAATTGTCAAATTTATGAATTACATTATTCTAAAAACACGGGTAATTTACTTGTTCTGTGATACAAACTACAACTTTTATACTGCTGCGAATTGAACCTGTATTCATATAATATCTATGTTACTGACGTGGTCTAAGGAAAGAATGCCATGCTTCAGAATTTGACCGCTACATGGCTGCCTAGAAACTTCTTTCTCACAAGAAAGAAAATCGTTCTAATTTATATGGGCTGAATACATTCTGTTGATTTTGTTTTCTATTCATTCTGTACCCGAAGCTCAGATGACTTTATAATAGATATTTTTATGTTGCTCTGCTTGCTTAAATTAG
>NC_046658.1:170131302-170142112 GCF_010883055.1 Belonocnema kinseyi | reverse complement strand
CACTTGGGGAGGGTTGGTAATCCTGGTCTATAAGTTTGTGGATTAACTACTGTTGGGTAGGCGAACATATTCCTAGAATTTAGAGACAATCGAAAAACATGAAGTTTGAGTTGGGGCAGTTGAGGAATAATGCCCCATATGTAGTGATGTTTCGTCACCTCTGCCGCATTTTATACATTCTTTCGTGAGGTTATAATCAATTTTGTGCATTGAACATTCAGATCTGATGCCAGGCTTTATGCTCCAGGGTACTACGTATATGTTACCAAAAAAACCAGACGCTCCAAATTAATCTGACTTTCGAGCGATAGTCTGTCTTCCAACAATTTATGAATGTCTTACAGCTATCATTGCAGATAAGGTATATTCTAATGGCGACGAGTGTCACATTCTTACAAAAGAACCCAAAGGATGTTGTAAAAACTCGAGAGTCTGTAAAAGCAAGCGCTTCTTTTCGTGCCGCAGTACTATTTGCATTATGTCTTGAAACTTTACAAAATCTGGCCATGCATTGACTTTCTAAGTCATGCAATAAGGCTCTGGGTATATTTCAAGGTGACTCCTCCAGCGCACTATGGTTCTGTTTAGCGCTGAATCCAATGAGCAAAACACTAAACAGCATGCCTCATGGGTTCAGAATTCATGATAATGAGGATGGTCATCAAGTGATCTACCTTTTTTACATGGTTGACCTGAAGCTATACGCTAGTTCAGCGCAGAAACAGCAGCAAGTGATCGATGTCACAAAGCATACGATAGTTCAGACAAGCCTGACTACTGCCTTTACTACGACACTTAGATTGATTATGAAGAATTTTCTCAACTCGGCAAACAAAATCAGGTCAATCAACATATATGCCATCACTGTCATCACTTACTCATTCGGGCTCATAAAATGGTCTAACCCCAACCTTGAAAAGTTAAACAGAATTGTTCGCGTAGAAATGACGAAGCACCGAATGCACGACAAAAATTCGGTGATTGAAAGGGTAGATCTACCACGACATATGGGGGGTAGGGGCGTTGTAGATGTCAAAAAACTGTGTAAGTCACAAGTGATACAGTTGCGACACTATCTTTACAGCAAATGAAATGATCCGCTTTACAATACTATCTGTCAAGCGGATCTTGACTACACGCCCTAAAATTTGTCCTCAGATAAGGCCTTAAATATCATAGCAGAATAAATACAGCAATTAGAAATACAATGGAGGCATAAATCCAACCATGGCCATCAAGACGTGGTTGATCGGTGCTGATTATGTAGAGATACCAACGAATCCATCGAGCACTTTATTAATGGCTGTGGCGTAATGGCTCAGAGAGAATATACACACAGAGATAAGGATGGAACGGGCATTATCCATCAACAACTTGCCCTAAGCCTAGGAGTCTTAAGAGAATAGATGCTTTTCTATATATACATTTCAATGCTCGTTTTGGAAAGCAAAGATTAAATCCTATATTGGGATGTTACTATCCAAACAGATCATTACATCCCGGCTAATCGACCTGACATTGTGATGCGAGAAAAAAAATGTGAAAGAGTCATCATCATCGACATTGCTTGTCCGCTTAACCGAAATTGGCAGTCAACCTATACAAAACAAGATCCACAAGTATAGCGAGTTAAGGCACGACGCAAAGACCATATGGAGGAATATGAATTATGCATCTATTCAGCCGATTGTGATTTCGGCTACAGGCAATGTGCACGTAAGATGCACTGAACATATTGCACATTTAGGAGTCAGTAGGGTATTGGCAGCAGCTCAGAAGGCGTATTTATTAAACACCTGTCGTATTGTAAGAAACTTTCTTGACCATCAGGAAGTGAGCGACTAAAAACCCGTGGAGTGGCAGATGGAATCTCTGAGAAAGCATCCAGAGGTGACTGTTGTCACCTCTAATGCTTGTAGCCGCTCGTTATTGCATACTTACAACATCATCACAGGAAGTTTCAAGCATCGTATTAACATAGTTCAATTAACTTACAAAATTCTAATTCCATCAGTCACTTGACTTAGTCCGTGGCTATCATGTATAACCGGGTTCACCCGAGTAAAAGTTTTAAACAAAACCACACAATAAAGTACTTTCTGCTATTTCATATTAAATATAAAAAAGATTTTGTTCATTCTTGCGAATTTTACGTTCTTTTTTATCTGAAATCATTATCAGTCAAAAATAGGTTGATTTAACGTTCTCCTCAATATCATAACTTAAAAGCCTGATGAGCTTACGGCCTCCCTAAAAGTACGTTCCATTCAATTTCAAGGTTTTATTTTTGCTGTGAAACAATATAGCAAAAATATGACAGCGCATTTAGGAAATATTATTCAAATCACCTGAAAAACTTCGGGTTAAGCAAATAAAATTTGTCCGCCAATTTTTTGAAATAAATAAAGTCTGATCATACAGGTCGGCGACTTGCGAATTATGTAATAAATTAATTATAAGATAATGGCTCAAGCGTTCCGGATTTTTAGTGTCAAAACTACGGCAGTGGTATTAACATGAGAGGCAAGCATAAAGGAGTTCAGAAGTAAATACTTGACGTTAACCTAAGAGTACTTCATGTTCCTTGCTCTCCTTGCAGTTTAATTCTTGCTGTAAGCGATTTTGTAAAATGTAGTATTGCAGCTGGTGACTTTTCTAGACTTATTGAACATCTATATAATTTTCTTTCGCCGTCGATTGAAAGATGGGCATTTTGTAATACGAATCTTTCGAGATTAACCGTAAAACCGCTTATCAAATGTCCGCGAAATAATTCTGATGTCACAAAATTGCGGACATAAATAATAAAAAATGTTCGGACCTTGATAAGAACGGCGACATCTATGGTTATGCTAAATCTAAATTAGGTATTGGGGTTTGAAAATTTATAACGGCGAATCCAAAATGGTGGCACAAAATGATCAAAAATATTTAGGGCTTTGTCATTTGTGCAGACCAACTTCATACTAGCGCTTATTTTTTTGTATTGCTTAGATTTAGCATTTATCCAACAATAAATTACAATTCATTGATCCTAATAACCCAAGTATCAATAATTTCATAAAGGTCAGAACATTTTTAATAATTTATGTCCACCATGTTTGCCATATTAAATCTGCTATTTTCAATTATTGGAAACAAGCATGCCATTTCGATTTAGCGACCCCGAAAACTACTTTTCAAAATTCAGAATGATAAGTCCAATATAGCGAATGTAATTTAATAAAAATGTTCAAATATTAATAAATTTAGTGATACTTAGGTTCATGGGGATACTGAATACGAATTTGATGTCTTAATCAGATTGTTCATATAATTTGTTGGGGCCGTTCAAATGAAGTCTGATGTTGGATTTTCAAAATTCAATAAAGTGGACATAAATTATAAAAAAATATTTGGACTTTTATACAAATAATTATACTTGGGGTTTCAAGATCGCCGAATCAAAATATTATATTGGGTGTAAGATGCATGTAAGTTATAAAAAACAAATCAGTAGAAATAAGTGCTAGTGAGAAATGACTCCAGACAAATGATAAAGTTCAGAAACATTTTTTATAATTCTGTTCGACAATATTGTATGCGCCAATTTTCATTTTAAAAACTCAACAACAGATGTATATTCAGCCACCCAAAAAACCTAAGTATCAAAAAATTAACCAAGGTCCGACATTTTTTTAATAATGCATGTCCACCATATTGGATTCGCCATTTCGAATTTAGGATCCAACATCAGATTTAAAATGAGCAACGCCAAAAACTTTAAGATCACCAATTTTATCTAGATCCAAACAATTTTACTATTTCAGGTCCCCCAAATTTTGAATTATTTAAGGCCATCTTCGGACTTGGTGTCAGCGACCCCAAGAACAAACAATTTGTTGAAAGTTTTAGATTAAATGACTTTTCTACTAAAAAATAACAATTTTGAACATAAACAATTATTTTTAAAAAGAACAATTTTGTACACTGCAGTAAAATTTTAAACTTAATAGATAAATTTATAACTAAAGAGTTCCATTTTTAAACAAAAAATAAATTTATAACAGCCACAATTTTTAAACAAAAAAATACCGAATTTGCACCAAGAAATCAACTTTTCGGAAAAGAAAGGACGAATTTTTAAGAATGTAGTTTAGTTTTTAACCAAACAGTTATAAATTAAAATCAAGAACTTTCCAGCAGATAAATACATTTTTCATAAGCTGCTTGGAATTTCATTCAAGCAGTATAGTTTTTAATTTGAAGAGGTAAATTTTCAACGAAAAATGGAAGAAATTTGCAACAGAACAATGAATTTTCAACTCACTGTGTGGTCTTGGTACAAGTTGCTGATCGTGGTCAGTGTGTTCTGCAGGAGTCAGATGCTTAGACGTATGGTCTCCAAAATCCCCGCCATATGATGGTTCCGGAGAATTCAAATCATTCAAAAGGCTTGTGACTTCATGTGCATTAAAACCCTCAATATTTCCAGGAGAAGATGGTATCCACTCATTTTCTCGCCTTCTCGATGATTCTGTAAAAAGAACAATGATATATACAAAACTCATTTTATCTAATAAAGACTCTGCTGATACGTAAGTTTTTGGGGTCACAGACTTTATATCTGACGTTGGACCTATAAAATCAAAAATCACAGATCCAATATGGCAGACATGCATTTAAAATGTTCATACTTTCATAAAATTAATGATATTTACGTTATTGGGTTAGAAAGCTTCGAATCTTATGTTAGATTTCTTAAATTCAAAATGCCGTACATGTGTACGAGGTGTGTTCAAAAAATAAGGTGGCCTTATGGTTTTCTCAAAAAATATTCATTTATTCCTCAATATTTATGTTTTCCCCTTCAAAGTAATTCCCCTCAGATATAATACACTTGTGCCAACGCTTTTTCCAATCATCGAAGCACTTCTGATAATCATTTTGTGATATAGCCTTGAGTTCTTTCAGCGCTGTAGTTTTTATCTCCTGAATCATTGAAAATCGATGTCCTTTCATGGGTCTCTTAAGTTTTGGGAAAAGAAGAAAGTCACTGGGGGCCAAACCCGGTGAATATGGAGACTGAGGCCTGACTGTGGTGCTGTTTTTGTTCAGAAAATCTTTCACAAGCAACGATGAATGAGCAGGTGCATTATCGTGATGCAAAAGCAGCGAATTGTTTTTCCAAAGTTCTGGAAGTTTTTTGCGTATCGCCGCTCGCAAACGGCGCATAACTTGAAGGTAATACTCCTTGTTGACCGTACAACCTTGTAGTAAGAATTCCAGATGCACTACGCCACGGTAATCAAAGAAGACAGTCAGCAAAACCTTCGCATTTGACCGAACTGGTCGTTCGTCTTCGACATCCTCTCGGCCTTCTTGGAATAGCATGTACCACTTATACACATTTTTCTTACTCAGAGTAGACTCACCGCATGCAACTGCCAACATTTCAAGAGTTTTAGAGCACTGGATTCCATTTTTCAAACAAAATTTAATGCAAACTCTTTGCTCCATTTTTTTCGAAAGAAGAAAATCGCCGAGCACACTAAACCCTTCTAACCTTTTACGCCGCTTCCAGAAAAACAACACGAGCTATATAGTCAAAACTGTGAACATATGATCGTGACGAGTGTACCAACACAACAAAACAAAAAATTTAAAACGTAAATGTATGTAGCCCGCGAAAGTTGAAAAGTCACCTTACTTTTTGAACACACCTCGTATAACACGATGAAGTAAAAAGTAATTTTTAGACATTTTAAACCGGCATATTGGATCATTTAGCGTCTTAAAAATTCTCAGTATTACTAATTGTATTCAGATTCAAATATTTTTAATATTTCAATCCCTTCATATTGGATCCTTCGATTTATATTTTGAAAATCCAATATCATTTCTATTAACATAGGCACAGCATATGCAGAGATTAAAACATTAACAAAGGGGAGCCAAATTGTGTTCCTGTAATAATTGGACAATGCAGCATATATTGTGTAATTACCGTTCGATCATCCGGCGAAAAATATGATTTAAAATAATAATTGCTGAACTTCTATAAAGAGCACTGCACCTAACAGTGCTCTCTCAATATATTGATTTACATTGAATAACTTTAATTTGATGCACTGGAGTGCGTCATATAATGCCTTGGCCTACATATCACATAGTCCCGTAACTCCAACTTTTCGCCTTGAATTAGGCATAGGAAATAAGTACACGTGATTTCGTCAATCAACATTATTTCCTTATTTCAAAAATTTCAGGATTAAAAAATACATAATAAGTTCGAAGATATACCATTACATACTTAATACTGTAAGATAAATATACTAGATTTTGCGGGGGACAGGTATTATTCTGACAAACGGAACCCGCTTCCAGTGAAATTGCAAAAGAATTTTAGCCGCGACCGCGCCTTATGACCGTAGGATAGGTGCCTGAAGTCTGTCACGGACTCAATACCATGATTGCGGAAAAGTCTCCAGCACCCTGATGAGACGGTGCTGCCCAAGGACGATAGCCATCTGCATTTGGTGCACATACGGGGATACTTTTTAGGCTATTGGCCTCTAGAGGCTCGGCAGCTGCAGGAACGCCAATGATAATCCCTGTAAGCTTAAAAGAATATTTCAGATAAACCCTTTGACAGTATGTATCCTAGATGCTCAAAGTGTGTATGACACGCTCTTCAGTTATTAACAGGAATGGCTTGGCTCAAAATGGCTTGAAAGGTTTAATGCAGTAGGCTCTTCCCACTTAAAATATGAGGTGAAAATGCAAGCCAGACGCTGATGGATTGAAGGAATCTTCTTTCACCAAAAGGTCTTGATATCATCTGGTTCCGGAACATTATAGTTCCTTATGCCTCTGAAAGTTTCTTCACCTTCTCGCTCGTGATAGGTGGGAATTTTGCCTCAGGTGTTATGAGATGTACTGCACAGCTCGCTTAAGCTATTTATGTTCATTGAGTCGGCTAACAGTGGATTCTGGACTTCGTAAATTTCTCTCCTAAATACTTTAAACTCCTATGGTTTTGGCGGATTAACGACGGAAACTGGAGGTTATTGAAAGAGTCGATATGGGGAGTCGAGGTGCAATTCAGATTTTACAAAGACGTGTTCTTCCGTCTCCGTAAATGGGTCCAAAGAGTTGACAAAAAAAACTTGCTATAGCCGTATTTTATATAAAATTTAGGACCTGCATTATGTCTCTCGAATACAACAAGAGTTAGCGGTGATCAGGGACACCCCAGACAAACCTGGTGGATTTCTGGAGAGTAGAAAAGGGAGTGGAAGGTGACCGTGCACTGTACATTATATTACTCTGCCACTTCGGGAAAAAGTTGGGGTATTTCAAAGGCAAATTTACTTTTTACAATGCGTCTTCTCTAACAATGAAAATGTTTTTATACAAGTTTCATTGTTTGTGTTTAACTTCCTTTGAGCCCAACAACGTAAGTACAATAAAAGTGAATACAGTTGTTCTTGTAGAGACAATATCAAGGGCGTTTATTAGGCTGGTCGACAAAAAGACATTTTTCAATTTTTGAAATTAGACTGAAAAATATCTTAGGCAATATGAAAATAGAAAGTGCCAACAGTCAATTCGCAGGCTCTACTCTTCTTGCTTCTCGATGCTCCTCCTACATATTTATGGCCAAGCTGAACCATAGGTGGAACCGTGATTTCTCTATTTTGAGTAGTTCATTTAAAAAAAAACTTTGAAGCAAATGCGTAGTCCTACTAATTACTTTTTTTCAGAACAAAAAATGGAGACGTTATATTTCCATGTAGCCTACAATATTTTTCAGTCTAACCAAAAAAATTCGAAAATACTTTTTTTACCACACTAGCGTCTATATAACCTCACTAACCTGGTATGAAAATTTACAGCAAAAAAAAAGAAAAATTATAACAATAAGTTGCAAAAAATCAAAAATATTGTAACTTCTAAGCCGTAAGCAGGTGCAAATTAAAATAAATATTTGTATTTTCGAGTCATGAGGAATGGGTCCAATTTGCTGGATTTGAAAAAAACGTTTGCCATGATTTTCGGATTTGTAATCACCATTTTGAAAAAAGTTCCTTTAGAACTTTGTTTCCGAGAACGTCAGCACATCGATGTATTGTTTCTACAAGATTATAAAATCTAGTTAAAACCTCAAAAAATTGAAGAGCCTTAAATACCTTGAATTTTACTACAAATACGATACTTTTTCTGTTTTTTATTAACATGTAGTACAATTCAACTCATTGCAGACTCTTAAATTTTCCTGATGTTTCAATTAATATGTACAATACTTTTCCTAACTCTAACTTTCCATTTATATCAAAAAGGATCTTTTTCTCTTTACCATCGCATAAAAGTATACTTTATAAGTCTTGACTAGAAAAGTATAATTTTCATGAAATTTCTACAATTTAAAGTGTTTATCATTTGCAATATTGCAATAGTTTATCTTCATACATTTAAAAAAGGCCTAAAATGAATGGTTCAAACCTACCTTGGTTGTCAACACTGAAAAATAAAATTCGGTTCAGTGAACATCTAACCCCCTTTTAAAAACCTCGTATAGTTGCTCTGTCTGAACTTTTGTACGAAAAGACTTTTTAGAATCGTTATTTTGCAGTGATGTATCGATTTTTGGAAACTAGTCATATGTATTTCTCGTAATTACCGTATTAGGGCGAAGTTTACTTGGTTGACTAATGTACCCCCATAACTACGAAAGAAAGCATCATTCATTTTTGCACATTTAGAGTTTACACTTGGAATACAGGAGAATCTACTTCATTGTTCCAAACTGGGTATATAGCCTATACATTACTTAGTAACAACCCTTATTTCTCCTTAAGATTTAGGGCAGGACGGTTTATAAAATTAAAAGAAGATTATTAGGTGCAGTGATCGGTATAAAAATTCCCGTGGCTTATCTGATCGCTTTTATATTCTACTTGCGGGAAATTTTCAGAATCGATTAAGACAGTTAAGGAATTTACCCCTTATTAAGTGATCTCATTAAGAGTTTCAAAATAAAACTTTATAGTAAAACTCCGACAGCGTATTTAGGAAATATTTTCTTTTTTGACTCTAATCGCGGATGAAGCAGTGTCACTCACTATAAAATGGATAAAACTGGAAAAATATTTGTCAATTATTCTGGATTACACAAAATTCTTTTTTAAATAATCTTTTTTTTTTGTTTTTTTTATTTGAATATTCCAATTTTTGAAAATTTCCAATTTTTTTTTGGTATTTTGCAACAGGTATATAACCTTCTGGCGGCGTCAACTTCAAAATGGCCAAATTGTGATAAATATGTGAGTCGTTATTTTACATTTTTTTATTTATCCTTAGAATTATAAATAATCATAATGAATGCTATGTTTCGTATGATTATTAATAATTGTATTTTCAATAATTTATTTTAAACCGTTTTGAATAGTCTATTGACAACGAAAATACTAGTGGGGGGGGGGGGCAGCAATTTAATCACTGTAATCGGGCGTCAGATGTCATTGTACATTGATGTCAATTATGTAAATTGTATATGTTTATGTATGTAGATGTGGTTATAAAACTATATATATATAGAGGGTCCCTGTACCAAGGGTTTCTGCTGAATATGGTTACAAAAATAAATAGGCAGTCGCGGACAATTGTCCAGGGGTGGTCCCGAAGGAATTAACCCCCAAGCGCAGGTGCAAAGACCGTGCCGAAAGCTGAATGGCACCTGGGTGAGGTGTCTAGAACGGTGTCTCTGGGATACCGGGCGACCTCTCAGAGTAACCAGCCTTATCCTTGCATGCGGGGCTCTACAAGGATGGACGAACCCCTTTCCCTAGCTTCTCGTGGGAACAACAATGACAACACCAAACATAGTTGTAGTAAGGGCGGTTCAAAAAAACTGAACGCACAGGGCTCCCGACAATGGGGCGGCCAACAATGCCGACCAATTTAGAGCTGGGGGAGCCAAAGAAAATGGATTCAATGCGATGGATCGGCGGGATCTCGTGATCTTTGGGTGGACGGACAACTGAATCACGGCTTGCTAGACTTGCTAGACTTGTTAGATTTGCTAGATCCGGACCCGTTATCACACACTTAACAAGTCAAAGCTGCTGACCATCAGGCAGCATATTGTTGAGAGATTACGGATACTATCTGACGCTCAGAGAAGTCTAGAGCGGAGGGAGAGATGGGTCAGAGAAAATCAACAGTTTCTCTCTGACCCATCTCGACTCTTCCAAGACGCTCCAGTTACTGTTGAACACCCACCCAAACCAGAGGAGGTCGAAGTATTTTGGAGAGAAGTCTACGAAGTTCAGCATAGACTGGACGAAGACTTAGAAAATATAAATAGCTTCAAGGAGTCATGTGTTGCCCTCATAACACCTGATAAAGAATGCCCACCCATCACTACCGAGGAGGTGAAAAAATTATTAAGAGGAATGAAGAACTATTCCGCACCGGGACCAGATTGTATCAAAACCTTCTGATGGAAGAAGTTTTCTTCAACCCATCAGCATTTGGCCCGTATTTTCACCTCATATTTGAAGTCGGAAGAGCCGATTCCAGAGTGGTTGGTGGAAGGGCGCACAATACTCCTGCCGGAAATAGGCAACTTAGCTGACCCGAAGAACTATAGGCCAATAACTTGTCTGAACACGCTTTATAAGATATTCACAGCTATCCTAAATGATAGGATTGTTCGGACAATTGTACCTGTGTGGCAAGAAATGTATGAACAACGAGGCTCAAAGAAAGGCGTAGCCGGATGTCGGGAGAACCTTCTCATCGATAGATGTGTCTGCAAAGATGCAGC
>NC_046658.1:170121254-170131202 GCF_010883055.1 Belonocnema kinseyi | reverse complement strand
GTACTTGTGCGGCAAACCTGCAGATCGAAAGTACAAGGTCACTCATGTATTTTACATGGACGATCTTAAGATCTATGCTAAAAGCAGAGAGCAACTGCATCTTGCTCTGGGGATTGTTGAACGATATACTAAGGAAATTGGAATGGAATTTGGGTTAGACAAATGCGCCAAGGTTTATTTGAAGCGAGGAAAACTTGATCCCTTGATATCGGGACAAGAAATGTTATGCACATGAACAAAAGCATGCATCTTAAGTCTTCTGTTCCGCGACTGTAAATCTCACGCCGTCAAGGTGGTCGCGGAATATTGAGTCTTGATTGTCTTCACAACAGGATTATTCTGGGTACAGCACATATAGTCGCAAATGGAAAAGACCCTCTTCTTAAAATGATCAGGAACCACGAAAAATTTGGCAAAGGAGCGTTTCTGTACAAAGCGGCGGAGGTCGCCATGTTTTAAGCCAAGACATTCTAGACAATAGCTGCAGGACGTGTGATACTCACCCCGGGCATTTAGCGCACGTACTATCTAGTTGTCCAACTCATGCGGGAACGACCTACATCCAAAGGTGCAATGCGGCACTAAGAGTGCTTTAATAGCATATCTGTCAATCTTATGGCATTAACCTTAATGTCGCTACCCTAAATGCTCCTGGGCAAATCGAGGCAATTGTCGAGAATGAAAATTGTGGCATATACTGAAACTTTATATTCTGGACAATTGTTTCTGTTGCACACTCGATGCTTGAAATGGATCTTCTTGACTTCGAGAACCGAAATATGTTCGTTATCGAATTTTCGACGCCAGCTGACGAAAACATTATAGCCAAGGAGAATGAAAGGAAAGACCTTCATTTTGAACTTGAAGATGAACTTCATGGATTTTTAAAGGTCAAGTTTGTTTCTATAAATGGAAACCCCCTTTTTTACATCTTCAATCGATAGAGCGGAAAATTCTACGTTCAGGCATGTACCCAAGTCATAGGTCAATTGAAACGGTCAAGGTCAGTTAGAGGTTATGTGAAATTATCAAAGTTTTCCCAGAGGTCAGTGTAATTCCTGAAGTAAACTTCAACGAGAAATTCATTGGTGAGCTCTGTATTGATCTTGGTTACAGCGTTTTGAATATTGTAAAATCGTAAGGAAATTTTTCATTAAAAGTTCCAGGTGTTCTGTGAGAGTTCTGTTCCTCCCCGAAGAGTTATACAGTCCTATACCGTTTTTCGATACCTAGGTCAATACCTTAGGCGATATCATAAGTTCTATACGGTTTTTCTATACGAATATTACAAATCTAAACTAAATTTACGTATTACGAGTACATACTTACTATCTTTCGCTAAAAGATTATTATGGCACAAGCTAAGCTTTCGGAATGAGAGAGGTTATCTGTGTTAATGATGCGTGGTTAGGGAGATCGAGTTCGATCTTATGATCAAGTTCGTTTGCTTTTTAATCGCACTTTTCGTAATGGAAGAGAGTTAAATCCTGTTTCAAAATCAACAATTGAAAGAACTATAAGGCGCTTTATGAATCATGGATCTATCAAGGACCTTCAGAGAACTGTTTGGCCAAAATCTGCGGGAACTGAGGAGATGCAGATAAACATAACCCAATTATCTGTTGAAAACCCACACCTTAGTTAACGCCGAGCTAGTGATGAGCGTGACGTTGCTCCTGAGACAGTGCGAAATGTTTTAAAAAGCATTAATTTCACACGCAATATCCACAAAAGATTAATGTTTGGGCCGGTATCTTGAATGATACTTTAATAGGCCCTTTCTTCATCGATGATAATCTCAATGCCTCTGCATATGAAGAGCTTCTCAGAAACCAAATTGTACCAAGAATAAGAAAGATCTAACGCCTCTCGACTATTTCCTTTGGGATTATTTAAAGGGCAAAGTATACTCAACGCAACCGCAAAGTTTAGACGAATTGTAGAATCGGATTCTGCAACAGGCTACTTTGATTAATAGGGAGAAGATTCGTAATGCTGTAACTCATTTTTACAATCGCATAGCTTTTTGTCAAGAAGTTCAAGGTGTTCAGTTCGAATATCTTCACTGAAGCGTGACAGACAAGGGTCTCATGCTAATGAAGCACCCCGAGACGTGAGAGAAACCTGTTTCTCTTATTTTAAGGCACTGAAATATTCTCAGAATTACGCATGTGACAAAAAAATGTCTCTAATAAAACCTTTTTATTTTTTAGAGGAAAAAGCAAACCTGTAAAAACTGTCTACACACCCCAACCTCTGCAAGCGGGAGAAGGGGTAACTTTTAAATTTCAAATCCGAACCTATATTTTGTATTACAGATTCAGACTACTCATAAAAAATACGCAAGTTTTATCTGAATTTTTTGAAAAATTTGCACTAGATGGCGCTTAATTGGCGAAAAAGAGCATTGCTGGTTGTTTAACAAATGCAATTAAAAGAAGAGATGAAAAAGACACCCGGACTGTTTATTTGGTTTGGTTAGTACAGGTTTGTTTCTTTAGGCTAGTTATGTTTGTTTTATTTTCTTGTATTAGTTGTCGGTTATGAGGTTGGTCGTATCTTTTAGGTTAGTGCTATTTGTTACATTTTTTTGGATTAATCAGGCCGTTCCGGTTAGTTTTGCTTGGATTGGCTTTGATGTGCTAACCTGTACCGTTTATCAAACCCGAACGAGCGCAACCATTACGGCCTACCCAATTGCACGCAACTAAAACAACAAATCAAATAAACTCAATCAAAAGAGCGAATCCAAATGAGTGTAACAAACACATCTGACGAAACAAATGTATGCAAAACAAACAATCTAACCCGAACAAACTTAAGCAGCAGAAACAAATCGTTGAAATCAAAGAAAGTAAGTTACCCAATCCAAATTAACGGAACTAAGAGACTGTACTAAGCAGCCTAAACGTACCGACCATTTGTCTTTTTTATTCTTAAATGAGGCAAATTTCTGCGAAGTCGCTTCTTCACCTTCAAAGACACCATTTTTATCACATACATTTTTTCGTGCTTGTGAATTTAAAATTCAGATCTTTTTATTGAAGTTTGCAATTAAAATATTATATGCTTCCTAATATAATATAATTATCAGAATTAATTAATTCTTATTTATAAACTATTGACACGCTTGAAGAAAAAATATTTTTTTCCAAACTAAGGATATGTTAAATTATTTTATTTACCAACGGAATTCAGGATAACGGCCAAGGATAAGAGCACAGTACAGAAAATTTTCATCTTTTCTAAGTACAGGATGAAATGATTAATTTATTAATTGTAATTTTTTTAGCAATGTAGCTGATAAATACTCTGCTGTCTTATTAGTTTATACAATGTATAGTATAGTCTTTATCTTTTAGACTGAAGGCGGCAGCTGTGTCCTTCAGAGATATTTACATCTGATAAGAGCAGTGCCGTTTCCAGAAAAATGTTTATTGAAAAGGCATATCTTCTTCAGACAGTTTTGAACAATTTACCTCCGTAATAAGAATAATAATCTAATACTAAAACTATCTAGATTTAAGCGAGATTTGAAGACAAAGATTAAATTAAAATTTCACTGATAAAAAACCTCGTTTTTTGACATTTGTTATAATAATAAAGAAGCCAGAATGATTTGTAAGGAAAAAAGTGAAATGGAATTGTTTATAAGAATGTATATCTTAAAATTTACAATTTTTATTTAGCAGCTAGCAGCAAACTCTACCGCGCTAGAATGAATCTATGTCTATTCTTGCACGGGGGTGTCTAAATTAAATATAATTAATAAAATTTAATTATCTAAACAAAACAAAACTAAACTGTGTAAGGCTAACGTGACCTTATATATCTTATAAAATTGTTCATAATTTTTGCAAAAAATATTCTTTTTTCTAATTGTATACAAAAAATAGAATACTTGAATAAAAATAGTCAAGTAATATCGAATGAAAAATGTCTATTACTTAACGTGTTTTGCAACATAATTTTCAGAGGTTTATGAAAAAATATATCTAGAAGCGTGTTTTTTCGTAAACCCGCCTTCGTTAGGCGTCGTTTGTGTTTTTATTTATACAGAATTCTAATTAAAAATCATAAATTTTCAAATGAAATTTTCAGTTGTAGGTTTAGGAGGCTTTAAGACTATGTGATAAGTGAAAATTTGGGATACTAAATAGGAAGCATCAAGAAAAGTGGGTCTGGTCCTAAATTTTTATAATTATGAAAAAAGTTTCTTTTTTTTTGTAAATATTTTTTTTTGCTTTTTTCATCATTATTGAAATTTAGGATCAAACCCACGTTTCTTATATGTATTTAGTTTTGTATGTAGTAATTTTTGTGTATGTGATTATACGCACACGACAGGTAAAAAGGGAAATAGCTAGTCCACTTACTTGCAAATCGCCCGTTTGACCCCGCCGAAATTACCGTGCTCGTGAGGTCACAATCTAAGTCGGACGCGCCCAAACTTTGCGGTGTCGCGGGGGTCTCGAGTCGAACGTACCCTTAACAAATAATCAAAGAACTACATTACCGCGGGGTCCTTCGTGGTTATCCCGCTTAAGAGTCTGAAATCGCGGCTGGAAATACTCGCGAAAGAAAACTAATAAGTCAACCACATACCATACCTTGCAGTCACTGGGCCAACTCTTTTTTATCTCCTTCATACAAATTGACTGTCTTCAGTCTACCGGAGTTCTTAATTTAGTCTTTGCTACCGGGGAGCTCCGGATGCCGTCCAACCAACATTATAAAGTGTCGAAATTTTTTGTCTTGGTTGCCGTCTTCCCTTTAACTTGTAGAATTTCTGCGCCGGGTCATTCGATTGGCTAGTTGCATCAAGAAAGGTCCAATCAGATGTCTCCGCCAATTCCCGCCTCCGTACTAGCCGCCTAACTGCTAGTTATAAGATGGCCGCCTCGATTCACGACCGATGAGTGGTCGCTTTCCATAGCGACGATGCAGGGTTCATTCGGTGATACCTGATGGTCTGTCTGGTGCTGACGCACGCCGCCTACCGCGAAACTACTGCGGCATGTTGCTCGGGCTTGTCCAGTGATTTCTGTAACCCCGTCTCTTGTTTAAGCGTGGCCGACGGCCGTGATGGTGTCTGATTGGTGCTACCTCTCGTAGTTGCGCGCTGGCGCTGCGCCGTGTTGGCGAGGAGCGGCCCTTCCTATTACGGTAGTTAAGGTCGACTGACTTCGTTGATATTTGACTAATGTTCACCACTTGTCAGTTTTCTTATGTTGTCAGTTGGTTCACACGTTTGAAACAAAAATACAATTAAAAATATTCCTAAGTCCTAAATGTTCCTAAGCAATCTGGGTCTTGGCCCCGTGCGTGAGCTGCGTCTGCCACCTATCTCCTTCCGTGAGAATGTAGTGGTAAGCGGAGAGGGAAGATTTCGTGAGTCTTTCCTCTCTCCTAAAAGCCTGATCTATTGGGTCGACTTCAACCGCTCGTCTTGAAAAATCTCACTTTTTAGAGGAAAGCCCCTTTTCTTCGGCGCACGTCACACACACACACACACATATACTCGGGTTGCGGATAGAGGGTCCCTATACTAAGGGTTTCTGCCGAATATGGTTGCAAAATTAATAGTTAGTCACGGACGATTATTCAAGGGTGGTCCAGAAGGAATCAACATCCAAGCGGAGGTCTAGAAAAGTGACTCTGAGATGCCGATGAACTCTTAACCGGGGTTGTCTTATCTTTGCGAGCGGGTCTCTACAAGGATGAACGAAATCCTTTCCATAGCTTCTCGTGAGAGCTTTCTTACCCGGAGCTCCAGGTTTCTCGTAAGCCTCAAGATCTGGCTGAAATGGATGACGAGCTTCGCGGACATTTTTTCGAAGAATCCGACCTCTGGACTATAAATTCTTGTGTGTATAATGCGGCGAGAGCTCTGGCCGATGCAAAGCGTAAAGAAAAACCAACGGTTGATCATAATTTCAAAAGACGATCGCATCAACTCGCTATAAAGATAGTCTGGACAAGACAGTAAGCATTCCGTATTCAGTGTGTGATTTACTAAATAACATCTGGCAAAAATTTACCGCTAAGTTTCGAAAGTTTGCTTGCAAACTCTGGGTGCGGTATCACACACTTAATAATTTAAAGCTACTGACGGGACACAGAGCTGCATTAAGAATATGAAATCTATAGAGAATACTTTCCGTAGCAGAAACAAACGTCTCTAACGGCAGATTTGGTCTTCCAAACTGTCAGCGAGGAACAAAGTATCTGCAACGAACACACTTGCCGTTCCGGCATTACTCTATTCAGTAGGAGTGGAACTACGGACGAAGAACCAGCTCAGATACGTTGATATTAGGACACGAAAGGTCATGCACATAAACAAAAAGAATGCATCCGAAGTCTTCTGTTCCGCGACACTGCATCTGACGCCGTCAAGATGGTCGCGGAATATTGAATCCTGAATGTCTTTAAAACAGTATTATCCTGGGTACAGTAAATAGAGTCGTCAATGTTGTGTGAAATAAAGTTTGCTTTCTTCAACTCAGCCGGACTAAAGTCTGGTACAATGCGGCACTAAGAGTACATTATTACGATCTGTTTTACTCTTACGGCATTAACCTTAATATTGCTTCTCCAAATGCTTCTAGGAAAATAAGAGTCAATTGTCGAAAATGAGAAGTGCCGCATATACTGGAACTTTATATTCTTGGCAATTGTTTTAATTACACACTCGAGGCCTGACACAGTTATTCTTGATTGCGAGAAGCGAACCCTATTCGTTATCGAATTTTCGGCTCCAGCAGAGAAAAACATCATAGCCAAGGAGAATGAAAAGAAAAAAAGCTATATAGACCTTATAAGGGAGTTGCGACGACTGTACCCGGAATATTCTGTTAAACTAATCGTCCTTATCATCAACGCTCTTGTAGGTGCCAATCTTTCACTGGTTTATACCCAAGAAAGCATGCCTGTGTGTCGAAAATATGCTAACACACTTTCGGGAAAAATGCAGAAAGCGGTCTTTTTTGGTTCGCTCCGTGTCCCCAGGGTGCACGAGACTTTTGCTGTGTCATCGTATTGTTTCCGTCACAAATTGTAACTACCTATCTCAGAGTCGTTAGACGTGGTTGTGGCTAAAATTTTACCGCGATTTCGCTAGGATCGGGTGCAGTTTTTTCAAATTAGCATCCGCTCCCGGCGAAACCCTGCGGAGTATTAGAGAGTTCATCATAATATATAGAGAATGTCGCGTTTTTTTACAAACTTTAATTGGGCGCGAGGCGCCAAGCAAGTGATGAGAATATATTTTTGATAACTAAAGGAGCATTTTGTCGGATCGAATATAGTGTTTTCGATTTGACGTGCATTCATTTTCCGATCAGTTTATTCGATTCGATCGATCCGCCGATCGAATGTCGAAAAACCGACATTATATTCGTGTCACGTGCGTTTCCATTTTTTTAATTCGATGAAACCCACGTTATCGCTACAAAATAAATATTTTTTTATATGTTGAATACATATTCAACATTCAAGTGACAAAAATAGTAATATAAAAGTTTCAGCGATGAATGATTCATAAATAGTTCGCTTTTCTATCAAAATTCTTTAATTCTCAAAGAAGAAAAATTCAAAAATCCAATTTCAAGCAGCTGAAAATAGAATTTTTTCATTTTCAAAAATTAAAAATTCAGCTTTTAAATAAGAAACTGTCGAAAATTTCACTCTATATTTTCTAAACTTGTCTAAAGTTTAATGTTTTATTTAAATTCAGTGATACAAATTTCATATTCATATCATTTTTTATAAAAATTCAATGAATTTGGAAAACATGTTTAAACCGGGAATTTTTCCCAAAGATATAAGTGGCGACATTTAGTTCGTATATTTTGACATATTTAGTTTTGGCTGTTTTTGTGAATTTAATACTGTACCATTTTACATATTTTATTTTACTATAATGTTTATTTTGAAATCCTTAAAATAAAACTGATTGAAATCATAAGATTTTAATGCGTAATTGCGCTTTAATTTGGAAGAGTTGAAAAGTTTCAATTTCAGTAGAATTAAAGTTGGCTGTTTTTGGTTGTGGTTTAGTTTTGAATACTTAAAGTGAAAAATTTGCCAACTTTAACAGTATGAACTTTTGAATTTCCACTTGAATTTAACTGCCCTGGAAATTGCAATCAAGATATTGAATTTATCTTTATCAAAAACCTTATATAGGCTAACGTGGTCCGAAACCGACCGCCTAATCAGCAAAGGAAATAAAAGTGCATCAAATTAATGTTTTTGTTTGAACCAAATTTTAATTCTTCAGAAGGAACGTTACTTAAGTTTTGAGCAGCTTGACGAGGTTTTGGGGTACTGTTTGTTTAAGATACCGAGGCCGTAATGAAAGACCTATTTATTGATAGCGAATCAAGGGAAAAGTCAAAATGTTTAATTCATTTTGAAACTTGTTCGCAAAACTATACAATTTGGGACTAATTTTCAAATTTATTCTAAAACAGTTTAAGGCATTTTTTTAGGAAGTACAATTGAATTATTGCATTGATTACAATTTTATTTGCTTCATGCAAAAATCACCATTTCTATCGCTGTCTTCTGCCACACGATAACAGCGAATAGCACGGACGATTCGTTTTTTGAAACTGGAGTGCCCCGTTTTTTTCTTTTTGTTTTTGTCGCTTTTTCTCTACTCACTGCTTTTCCTTTTCTTCTTTTTGTATAACAAATGAAAAATATTTTATAAACAAATATGAGGTTTGTCCTTTTTCATCAGCGCAAATATTTTTTTGTTATTGAAAACAAAAGAAATCAACACAGAGAACTATATAATAAAAAAAGTAGTAAAAATGAATGTTTATAATTGTTATAAACAAAATTCATAAACGTATCGCCAAAATGTACATTTTCCGAACGAAGAAATTGTTTTCCGATCACACGATACTATTATGGACAAATGGATATCACAGTAGTATAAATTACACCTTCTAAGTATTAACTGTAATTGTTATCAACAAATTATATAAACAAATTGTGCAAGTTTGAATATTTCTGTCGATTTTTTTCATAATCATACAATACTGTTAAAGTCTGAGGAATGCACAATTGTTACAAATGTTACATTTGATTTTTTACTGTAATTGTTATTAACAAATTACATAAAAAATTTCTCTGAATATGAATTTTTAATATTTGCAATACAGTGTTGTTAAACTCTCAGGGATACAAAATTGTTATAAATGTTACCTCTCAATTGTTTACTGCAATTGCTTTTACCAAATTATATAAACAAATTCTTCAAATATTCATTTTTTATTCGAATTGTTTTTTTTTCAATCATCCAGTACTGGTAAAGATTCAAGGATAATAAATTGTTATGAATGCTACCTTTTAATTGTTAACTGTAATTTTTATGTCGAAAATACATTAATAAAAGCACTATATTAGGAATTTCCGTGAAAAAAACTGATTTTTTGATAAACACTCACTGAGAATTGCTGAATTTTTCATTTATTTTACTCTTCTCACACACAAAGATTTAATATCCTTATTTCTTGCTTCCTGAGCTTCTTCTGAGAGTTTGGTTGCGAAAGCGGGTTCCTCGAATTTCGAAGGTTCCAGTTCTTCACCAGATGCTAATGCCTGGATGATTATGCACAAATTTTTAATAAGATCTTTATTGACACACGCTATTTCGCTGACCTTTTCGAAGTTTTGACAGAATTTCCTCGCATTGTAACCGTAATTAGATGTGCCAGATACTTGTTTTGGTACAATTACAATTATCCCCAAATCCGCTTATAACTCTTTTTAAATGTTAGCCTTTCTTTCTTAGAGTAGTGCCTTATTTATCCCCATATCTGCCCATTCTTTAAAAGATACGAGGGTAGTTCAATAAGTCCTTAGAATGAAGTATAAAAACAATTTTTTTTGGGTAAATTTTTTTTTATTTTTCAACATAATCTCCTTGGAGCT
>NC_046658.1:170111546-170121154 GCF_010883055.1 Belonocnema kinseyi | reverse complement strand
CATATATCTAGTCGGGAGTGGTGCTGACTGAAAACAGATGATTTGGAGCAATTCGCGCGCCATTTGTTGGTCATTCTAAGGACTTATTGAACTACCCTCGTAATCTATATACGATGTGCAAAATGTACTCTAAGGATCGAATCCATGCGTGCAGAGTTGACAATCCGAATTCAAAACATTTATTATTGACCACAAAAGTTACTCCATTAACTTTAAATGCAGTTAAAACAAGATTCTTCATCTGTTTATTAATATTTTTAAACATAGCCAAAGCTTTCTCTGGAGGTTCTTCTGCGAATTCAAATCATATTAGCCTGGCAGTTTTTGGTGAAGAATGCTTTTCATTTTCCCAATATATTGTTGATTGTTGACAAGTATCCAGTAAGGGAAGCGCAACCAAAGAAAGCAAAAAAATCGCATCAGAGTTTCTTCCGTCAGCGAACTTTTGCTGATATGTGGAGAGACCAAAAGTTCCGTCGAAACATTTTCAGACTTAAAATCTTCTGGAGTTATACCTGGAATTTTAAATAATATTTCTGCAGTATGATCTAACAGAGCCTGTCAAGTTACATAGGCGTTTTTTTCATCTGTAGTTTTCTTTGGCAACTAAAATTTCGTTCTATGTAGGTTAAATATCCGCATCTTGAGTTCTGGCAGTTCTGTGTATTGTTTCATACTGAGATTTTGAAAACTTAGAATCCAACATTTGTGCTAGATATTCGTCCCTTGTTAGTGGTATCGTGTGATTCCCATAACATTGTCACTGCGACTGACCCTGCTGATCATATCTGAGCGTGTGACATTTGAATTCGAACTCTCTAAAATGTTTTCAAGTCCAATTTGTTTAGAGCTTCTTGAAACATCTGAGATATTGTATTCAACTTCGTTCAAAAATCCAGATTAATTCAGAACCTTATCTACTCTTATTTTTTTCGTTCGAATAAAGCAATCCTTAAATTTTGTACACTCTTTTGAGCATACTTCAAACCATCAACAGATGTATGTGCAATTTAAAAATCAGAATTTAACCAACTTTTGTTTTTCTTTAAAAATTGTTCATTCATGTAAAAATCTGACTTCCACCTTCATTTGAAATTATGTATAAACCATCAATTTAATTTTAAGTTGAAGGATTCAAGGTCTTTTGTACTCAAATTGCTCTTCCTTTTGATAAAATCGAACAATAAGATTTGCGGATTCACGTCCTTATTCTCAATTAGTAGGTTGCATAATTCTTCTTTTTTTAAAGACATGTTCATCATTGCACAAGGAAAACAAACCTAAAGAATACACATGCGTGGGGCAAATTCGTCAAGTGAATCCGCCTAAAAACTTTTTCTCTTAGATTTCCTTTAAAGTCCGCGAAATTATTGTCCTAGTGACCCTATTTTAATTCGCTGATATTCAATTGACCATAACTTCTACCAGAGTTATCAAAATTAATTTTTTATAGAGGTTTTGGAAACATTTTTTCAGCAGCTTTACGCTGAAGGCAATGTTTTTAGATAAAAAGAATGATTTGAGCTTCATTTTTTTAATTTAAACATATTTTTGAGTTTTTCTCCAAGTGCGATCGTTAATTTTTTTCCCAAAATTATGTTTAAAAAAAAGCTTGACTTTTTCTCTTTAAAATGAAAGGTTCATACAAATTATTTCAGGGATAGTAATTTTTATTATTTATCGGTGAAGCAAAATACACTTTTATGTCAATACTTCATTTTTAAGACTTTATAGAGAATTTTAAAAACCTGCCCCAAAAAACCGCCAGTTATTTCTCGATCAGAAATTGCTTTCATGCGATTTAGCTTTGGCTTATTTCGACGTCATAATACTGCAGGTATGTACTTTCCCGTATAATATTTATTCTTATTTACTTTTATCATTATTTAAAATAGAAATAGTATCACTTAAAAACTATATTTCGAACACTTACCCACCTCCTGTGGTTAATCTCGCATTGTTATTCAGTGCCTCAACTTAGCTTTTTCTTCTGCTTAATTTTCAATCATGCCTAGAAGAACCAGCTTGGGTCGTCGTTGGTACAATCCTTTTTCCAAGGAAAATCACAAGCGTGCTCCGTGCAGTTTAAGAACAATTTCTGCAACTCTTTAAAAACAGTATCTCAGTATACCCATTGATGTGAAATTGTGTGTAAATTGCAGGAAAGAGATTTATCAATTTGTATTGCTATCCTCTTTGTATTCTCATACTGATCCAGCAATTGAAGATGCTTCAGTGATCAACGATAATTCACCTTCTATTGTGGAAACTGATATTTTAATGGAAGATGACGATATCTTTGCCGATCCTTCGACATCCAAATTTTAAAAATCCAAAACTGATTATTTTGATAAAAATCATTACGGGGGAATGGAGGTTTTTGAACAAATAAAAGAAAAATTTCAAAAATCTGCAAGTAATTTAGAAAAAATGTTACTTTTAACTCTTGTCCTAAAATCTTAGGGCCGCAGAAGCTTGGCTAAAAAATTTGGTGCTTCTGAACTCCAAACTAGAAATTCTAAGAAATCAGTAGCTGAGAATGGTATTTTAACTTCTCCTAATTTAAAAAAAGGTAAAACTTCAGATTCCGCGATTGAAAATTTAGTAAAATAATTTTACCTTCATGGTGAGCATAGTCATATGATGCCTGGCATGAAAGATTTCGTTTCCGTAAAAAGGATGACGGCTCCCCGTAAAATTTGCTTATCAAAATTCTCTCAGCTTAGAAACAAAAATTGTGTACTCGCTGTAGCAAGTGGTACGCATACTGTTTGGGTTTGTGCCCATCATAAAAACGTCAATTTAATGCTCGATGCTATAGATTTAAAAGAACTAACCTGCGAAAATGTTTCCCCCATTAAGACTTATTATGATGCTATGAAAAGGAATATGTGTAGCGTTCCGACTTCTGAATTCTACTTGAATGAATGCACAGCGTGTCCTGGTACAAACGCACTTAAGGGCATGTGACACAGCTAAATACCTATATTACCGACCACAGTTTTTCAGTTCACTGAATGTTTTTTTGAACCTAAGAACTTTTTTTGCGAACAAAATATCTAGCTTAAACTTTGGGAAATGTATTAGAGTACAATAAAGTACGTTTAGGTACTGCATTTTGGTAGGAACTTCACTGAAAATTATTTCTTTTTTTTCTGGACCTCAACATTTTTTGAACGTTCGAACTTTTTTTATACATAAAATATCGGTCTTAAACTTTGAGAAATGCAAGAGCCGAAAGATAACTACGTTTAAGTACAAAGCTTAATAATAAAAGATGTAAAAATATATATTTCAACAATCAGTTCCAACGGCATCAGCCGGTAACGCTGTACACGAAAATACGAAACCTGGCGGCCACTAGACGAGGCTCTAGAGGGTTTGTATTTTTGTGTACAACGTTACCGGCTGATGCCGTTGGAACTGATTGTTGAAATATATATTTTTACATCTTTTATTATTAATCTCTGTACTTAAATGTAGTTTTCTTTCAGCTCTTGCATTTCTCAAAGTTTGAGACCGATATTTTACGTATAAAAACAGTTCGAACGTTCAAAAAATGTTGAGATTCAGAAAAAAGGTGAAATAATTTTCAGTCAAGTTCCTACCAAAATTCAGTACCTAAACGTACATTATTGTACTCTAATACATTTCCCAAAGTTTCAACTTGATATTTTATTTACAAAAAAAGTTCTTAGGTTCAAAAAAATATTCAGAGAACTGAAAAACTTTGGTCGGTAATATAGGTATTTAGCTGTGTTACATGCCCTTAAGGACTTTGTAACATCAGTTCACGCGAATCAGTGTATTGGCAGAGTAGAATTCCAGACTTAGTAACAAACTGACAGAAATGCGTTACGCACGGAAATAACAGACGCAAAAGATTTTGCTGAACTTATTTGCAAACGCTTGTCTTTTTATGTTATTTGACTGTTTAAGTCATGACACAATATTGTGTACGAATTTTGAAAATTATTACACACTACTTTAAAGAAAGGCGCGCAGCGCGTGCTAGCCCCAAAGCGTCATCTAAAGATCCGTTTTTGACTGCTCATACCTTGTATCATTGGGCAAACAACAATTTAGTTGAAACTTTAGTATTTTTCAACCCAAAAAAAATCACGCCATCACAGCTCAAGAACTTAAGAGTAGATACGCAACAGCAAACACAGAGCCTGGTTAACAAAAATATCACTCTTTCGTTCCCTCTGCTGAATTAATTCTCATGTTGAAAGTTAGCAAATTATTTATTGTAATTATAAAATATTATATAAATATTAATACTAGCTGAATAATTATCAATGAAAATAGTTCAACTTTCACCTAAAACTATTAGTTTTCTGCCAAAAAAATACATTTTGAAGAAAATACATAAATTTAAAAAAATGGTTAAAATTGTTTTCAACAAAATAGTTAAAGTTTTAAACTAGAAGTTAAATTTTTACCCCAAAAGCTGAACTGTATACAAAAAAAGGAATTTTTAATAAAATACATAAATGTTTCACAAAAGAAAGACTAATTTTCTACACAAAAAATTAATGTTTAATCATAATTAAATTTTCGGCAATTGAAATGAATTGCATATTCCTTGGAATGTTTTAAAATATCCTAAAATATTTAAAATCCTTTAAAATCTCTTGAAATTTTTCAAAGCTCTTGAGAATTTCTGGCAATTTTAAAAGTACCCTAAAATATTTCAAATTCTTCAAAATTTCACACTAAATTATTAGAATCAATTAAAAATGCCTTGGAATCTATTAAAATATCCTAAGATATATCAAACATCCTCAAATATTTAAAATCCTTCAAAATCTTTCGGAATCTCTTAAAAAATTTTAAAGCTTTTGAAAATATCTTGAAATTTTTAAAATACTCTGAAATATTTTAAAGCCTTTAAAATCTGATATTAAATTACTGTAATCAATTGAAAATTCCTTGGAACCTTTTGAAATTATCTTTACATTTTTTAAATATTTAAAATATTTTGGAATCATTTGAAAGCGCTTGAAATTTTTTAAAGCTTCAGATTGAAATTTAGAGAACAGAAAAATTTCAAAACGTTAAATATTGAAATGCTATACATTTTCACTGATCCCATTTTCCAAACTCTATTCTACAAACATTTCAATATTTAACGTTTTGAAATTTTTCTGTTTTCTAAATTTCAATCTAAAGCTTTAAAAAATGTCAACCGATTTCGAATGATTTTGAAATATTTAAAATACTCGTATCTGTGAGTGTTTTAAAAGATGTCAAGGGATTTTCAACTTATTTTTATAATTTTTAGGAATTTCAAAGAATTAAAAAAAAATTAAAAAGACTTTAGAAATCATAAAGAAAATTCTGGGTATTTCAAAATATTTCGAAGGATTTAAAAAATTTAAAGAGCATTTTAAAATTTTCCAAGGAGATTTCAATTGATTACAGTACTTTAACATCAGATTTTCAAGGATTTGAAATATTTCAGGGTATTTTTAAAATTTCAAGATATTTTTAAGAGCCCTAAAAATGTCATGAGACTTCAAAAGGTTTTTAGGGATTTTAAATCCTTGAGGATGTTTTTAAATATGTTAAGCAAATTCTCAATTTATTTTTATGATTTAAAAGAATTTCAAAGAATTAAAGCAAAATTTAGAAGGATTATCTGAAAAAATTCCAAAGTACTTTAAAAATCTTAAAAAAATTTTAGGTATTTCAAAATATTTCAAAGGATTTAGAAAATTGGAAGAGAATTATAAGAGGTTCTAAAGAGTTTTCAATTGATTACGGTAATATAATATCAGATTTTAAAGGTGCTTTAAAGTGCTTTAAAATACTTTGAAGGTTTCGATATATTTAAGAGTATTTTAAAAGGTTCCAAGGAATTTTCGATTGACTTCAACAATTGAGTAAGAGATTTTCAAGGACTTGAAATATTTTAGGGTATTTTTAAAATAGCAAAGAATTTTCAAGAGCTTTGAAACATTTCAAGAGATTTTAAAGCATCGAGATATAAATAGAAGACCACCGAAGTACTCCGAAGTTTTCAGATCAGCAATCATCGTACAGCAGAAAATTGAAGCAGAGTCGTTTATTTTCGGCTTAAACGAACTTATAGCGGTAATCATGCACCTTCTGTTTTGCGGCTCCTAAACTGTAGGTATGGTGGAGGTACATTTGTAGCTCGTTTTGCCAGCACTGGTGCAAGAAGTGTTATATATCTCCACTAAATTCTTTCGCCCTTCTTTTGACCATGGCTTATTTTAAAAGGAAAAAGTAAAGCTTTTTTAAGCATAATTTTGGAATAAAATTAACGGCCGTACTCGAAGAAAAACTAAAAAATATGTTTTAAATTAAAAAATGAAGCCTAAATATTTTTTTATCTAAAAGCGTTGCCTCTGGCGTAAATCTGGTGAAAAAACATTTCCAAGATCCCCATAAAAAAGTTAATTTGGATAAATGTTGTAGAAGTTATGGTTCATTGAGCATCAGCGTGCGCGGTAAAAGAGGTTCACTAAGAAAATAACTTCGCAGACTTTCAAGGTTTTGTTTCACGATGTTTTTTTATTTTGGTCGCTTACACAAAATCGCGTACACAAAATTTGTATTGATTGCTAATAATTGGCAACATCCTTCAGCAATGCAGAGTGAGTCTTTATCAAAAAATCAGTTTTTGGTCACAGAAATTACTAATATAGTTTCGAATAAAAAATAAATATTTAGAGAATTTGTTTATATTATTTGTTAATAGCAATTGCAGCAAACAATTAAAAGGTAACATTTATAACAATTGTGTATCTCTCAGAGTTTGAAAGCACTGTATTGCAAAGAAAAAATTTGAATCAAGAAATCATATTCAGAGAATTTGTTGATGTAATTTGTTAATAACAATTACTGTATACAATTATGTGTAACATTTGTAACAATTTTGTGTTCTTCAGACTTTAACAGTATTGTGTGATTAAGAAAAAAAATTCGACAGAAAAATTCGGTATTAACTTTCGGTGAATATTTATGCATGCATTTTCGACGATTTAGATTATAGTTTCGTTGTAATTTACACACAGTAATTTTTTTAAACAAAAATGAAAAATCGCTTTCCTTACGTTTGTCGGAAATTTAAAGCTGAGTATTTAAACTAAAACTTCAAATCGGGTGGAAAGTACGACCTCTGGACGAATTTGACTGCGAAAATCCATTTCTGGACCATTGCGGCGGTCGAGATTTCTTCTTCAAGCAGCACAGCGGAGCCTTCGCAAAAGGAAAAAGCGACTCTAGAGTGGAATCCATATATTACGTTGACGCGCTCGAAATGTATGTGTCCGGTGCAATGATGTATTCTTCTTGATGTTGATTTTCTTCCTCATCACAATTTGACTCAAAAACTCGCTAGAAAATCTTTAGTGTGCAAAAACATAGGAGTTGGTTTCGGACCACCCATTGGTGGTCGGTTTAGGACCACCGCGAGTTTTTCACACAATGACTCGCCGCTTACTTACAATGATGAAAGTTAACTGTAATTATTAGTGGGTGTTTAAGTCTAGGCCATAAGCAAGCAAAACAACCTACATTTGGATTTTTCAAGAAAAAATTAAACACATCAAACTGAAGTTTCGTGCAGCTCACAAAGGAACTTTACTGGTGTCAAAACAGAACGCGACGCAAAACCATCAAATGAAATGAGACAAATAGATGGCTCTCTACCTCCAAATTGTCGGTGTTTTGAGAACTTTCAAATATCATCACCGACAGTTCCGGCGACAGCACAATTACTGAGAAACATGGGGAGGTCGGTATGATACCACCGGTCGGTTTCAGACCACGCTACCCAAGGGATATTCATGGTAAGGCCCAATACTAACAATTACCCCCTTGAAAGTGACTAATTCAAAAACAATAATATTTTTCGAATTTTTAATATTCAAATTAAATTGAAAATAAAAATATTATAATTTATGATGATAAAATATTGTAAATTTAGACTGAAATTGTTAGTGGAATGCTGAGCAACTGTAATGAAAAACAAAATTCCATCTGAAAATAACTTTTAGCTAAAAAAGGTAAAAGTCAGTTAAAATCGGTTTGATTGTTCTTTTTATAATATTGTGCAAAAATATTTAAGGATACAATTGATGCAAATTCGAATTCAATACCATACGATAAAACTTATTGAAAATTTAAGACACATATATTTTATCTGAACTGAAATTTATTATTATAAATATTGATCCAAGTGCCAGAAAGTTTGAATACAAATGTTTTTAAACCTGTTATTCGATGAAAAAATTCAAATGGAGCTAGGGTAATAAGTAATGACACAATATTGGGCTAACCTTAAGTATCGATCATCCCCTTTATAATTCTGGCTTGAGAATATTAAATCGGAAAATAAATATTATACACCTTTAAAGCCTGCAAAAAACATTCTAGATTCTACATGTTTATGTTTATCATTAGACTTTATATTCACGTAACATTAACCAGCAGATTCACACAGTATTGTCCTCATGTCTTTTTGCATCTTCTGTCTTCATTCTACACGCATCTTTTTAGATTTTTAGAATCATGATGATGAATTAGAAACTTCAAATGCCTCTTGTCAGTCGCATATTGGATTTTCGACATTCAATCGACTGGCCGATCCAAAGCTGTTCGCACAAGAAAATGCGTGTACAGTATGCTGGAAACGGCTCACGCACGATCTGTCCACACACACACACACACACACACACACACACACACACACACACACACACACACACACACACACGCGCGCGCGCGCGCGCAGAGGGATAGAGAGAGAGAGACGCCAAACAATCGCGTGCGATCTGTCTCGCTGCTGCAGTTCGAACTGGCTATATACCGTTCACCTATTGGGCTGGCACTCGAAACAAATTCGTAACGTGGAAAACTCTTGCGTCTTGATTGGCGGTCCGATATGTGAACGGTACGTGGACAGTCCGCATCGCAGCAGCACGACAGATCGCACATAATTGGATGGTACTCTGTGTGTGTACACGGCCGGCTCGTGCGTGAGCTGTTTCCAGTACACATAATGTCGGATTTTTGGCATTCTAGCAACGGGTCGAACGAATCCAAAAATTCGATCTGAACGTGGCACGGATCGAATTCGGTTTCTCAACATTTGAAGTGCTATTATAGTCCTAGTGGACCTACATTAATTCACCAAACCATAGGTTTATTTATCCACCAGTTTTGAATATACAGGGGCCTCTCTACCTTTTTAGGCGTTTCTTTACATTCACGGTAGTGTAACTTATTTAGGGATAATCCGATTGGACTTCTATAATAGGATTTTGGAAATCTCTTTTTATTACTTCAAGTATTTATAACGATATCTTAAAAAATATTTGTTTTACAATCAAAATTGATTTTGATTTTTGATACAAAACATATTAAACAAAAAAATTCTATTAAAAAATCCTTTTTTATACTCTTTGAAATCATATAGGATAAAAAGTGCGCCTGACGAGTTTTTTTGCTAAAATTAAAATTAAAATTTTTGAGGGTACCGCTTTAAACTTCTAGAGTGCTAGAGCACGACTATTGAAATGTCTAATGTGCTGCTAAACTTACATTTAACTTTTCTGCAATTATCAGATTGGCAG
>NC_046658.1:170104498-170111446 GCF_010883055.1 Belonocnema kinseyi | reverse complement strand
CCTCTCAAACATTTTATTTCATTTATAACTTTCCGGATGCCATCAAAATCTAACGTCCGGGTACTGAGAGAATTCTTGGTTGCCGGTAAACTCAAAAGTATGCGGACCATGTAGAAAAAGCACGAACGTATCTTCTTAAGACCTTGTTTTAAATTTGTCAACTGATGACTGGAGTAAAGATCCGCTTCAAGAAATTAATGACAACGTAAATTACGCCACATTTTATGTTTCTTATGTGAATAACTCTGATTTAGATTTTAATATTTCCACTAAAGACTCAAAATTGTCATGCGATGATAAGTATCACGTAGCTGCAGTAGAAGTTCTTAAGCAATTAAAAGAAAAATTTCAAAAAGCCTGCAATACTTACAAAAAAGTTTTGATTCAGACTCTTGCATCAACAGCTTGGGGTCGCAGAAAGTTAGCTAAGGAATTTGGTGCTTCAGAACACCTGTGTCGAAAAGTTAAAAAAATTGTTGCTGATCATGGTGTTTTAGCGAGTCCTAATCCAAGAGTAGGAAAAACATTATGTCCTCAAATTAAAGCTCTTGTTGTAACTTTCTATTAAGTTGATGGGAACAGTCGTATTTTACCAGGAATGAAAGATTTAATTTGAGTAATGGAAAAGATGGCTCTTGAGAACAAGTTTAGAAAATATTACTATTAGACAATATTTTTCAACTGTATGAACGTTTCAGCGAACTGCATCCTGAGGTCTGCTACCGAGGTAGCAGACATCGATCACTTTGTTGAAGTGCTCAGTAATGACTTATTAAAACTAAAGACGCATGGTTTTGTTGCTGAGAAATATTCATTATTTGTTAAATGCTTAAAGGAGAAATGGGTGGAAGGACAGTTTCTTGTTCAGTTTGATTTTGCGGAAAATTTAGCTTTTGCAGCTGAGAACGCCGCACAAGCTTTCCATTGGAATAATGACCAAATAACTATTTTCATAGTAGTTATATGTTACAGAAAAGATGAGGAACTGAAACATCATAGCATGGCCATATTATCGGACGCTCTGACTCATGATTCTGTGGCCGTATACGCATTGAATATAATATTTGTCAATTATTTGAAGATTAATTTTGAACCCAAGAAGACATTTTACTTTTCTGATGGAGCACCGCAACACTTCAAGAACAAGTACGACTTTGGATATCTCCGCTTCCATAAGGAACATTTTGGAATTAAAGCAGACTGAAACTTCCACTCTATGGCTCATAAAAAGGGTCTAAAATCCACTCCCAAACGTCGCATTTTGACAGCACAAGCGCTATACGAATGAGCGCTGAAAAACTGGTTGGAAACCATAATTGTGTTTAGCTATCAAGAAAGTCACGGTGTAAATGCAGAAGAATTTAAAAGTTAGATTCGAATCTGCAAATCTAGTAAGCAAAAGTAGGATATTTCTAGAGTTGATTTACACTATTTTCTTGCGTACAAAATAAATAAACCCGAAAAAAAAGTCCAAAAATAGTTCAATATCAGTTTAGCGGCACATTAAACCTGTCAGTATTCGTGCTTGAGCGCTGCGAAAGTTTAACGAGGTACCCTCGAATGTAATAATTTAAATTTGACCCAGAAAACATTTTCGGCCCACTTTTTATCCTACATGGTTTCAAAAAGTATAAGCAAGGGCATTTTTTAAAATATAAATTAAAAAACATGTTTTGTTAAAAAAACTATTTTTAATTTTCAAGCAAACAAACAAATTTTTTTAAAAGATATCCTTATAATGACTTAAAGTAATGAAAAGAACATTCCAAAACCCTTATTATAGATGCCAAATCGGATTATCTTGAAAGAAGTTACACTAACGTGAATGTAAAGAAACTCGTATAAAGGAAAAAACTTGAGTGGTTTGCACACGACACCACATAATCTTTTGTAATTACTTCCCTGGAGGACACTGGGCAATCCGCGATTTCTTTTTCGGTCAATTCCTGAACCACACCGCTATACAAGTTTATTGTCGCCCGTACTGATCGCCCAAAAACAGGTGCAAATATTGCACGATAATCGTGTGCCTGCTTGATGTTTTGCGTAATATAGCACAGACGTCGCCATTGTACATTGATAATACAATTGAGCCCCTGGATGCAATAACTCGCTGAGCGCTCGAAAACGCGTAAAATTATTGTCTGCGCGGTGACATTACGAGTCAAAATCAAAAGTCCGAATTTGGAAAAATGAAAAATACTGCTCGATAGCTTTTTAAAAATGAATGCATGTACCCGTTTAAACTTTTTTCGTAAACATTATAGTTTCCGATAAAAAAAATAAAAACTAGCGAAAGTATACACTGCGGAGCTCGCCCATGCGAAATTCAATCACATCGTGCTGCACGTTTGTGTTCAACCCCCTAGGTTTTATATAAATAATAGTCTGAGCAAGCTCAAACTTTCCAAAAATTTCAGCAATACGCTTAAGATTACGATAAGCGCGAATATCCCGTGGAAATCGAAAATTTCCTCGACACATTTCAAACACGAACGTCGAAAAACATGGTTTTTCATTTAAGTTTTGAAAAACATGGATTTTTCGATTCAAAAATCATCAGCTTTTATTTTTTTTAACGGAAACTATAATGTTTACGAAAAAAGTTTAAACGGGTACATGCATTCATTTTTAAAAAGCTATCGAGCAGTATTTTTCATTTTTCCAAATTCGGACTTTTGATTTTCACTCGTAATGTCACCGCGCAGACAATACTTTTACGCGTTCTCGAGCGCTCAGCGAGTTATTGCATCCAGGGCCTCAATTTGTTCCCGGTTGGAATGGGATTCAGCACATGATTTCTTGTTCTTAATCGAATTAGTTTGTCGGTAGGAAAAACGTATCTTCGGAGTTCAAATATCCGATTCGGATATTTGTGGGGAATAAGTCGAATAAATTCAAGATCGTTAAGTCTATATCCAAGAACGACTGGAAAAGCTTTCATGAGCGTGGACAACTTCAACCAGTCATGAATATGTGGTTCGGCAGATCGTGGAGAACCGGCTGGAAATTGTCTGCCAGGAGACGAAGTACAAGAAGGAGAAGGTCCAAATCGATGATAACCAGGATTAGCGTCACCGTCAAGCAAACCCTTGGACCGTGAACTTAATTCTGAAACTAGAATACAAGATTAAATGTTTGTTTTAAATACCTACACAATCGTATGTTCGCAGATGACAATTTGCACAGGACATAAAAGAAGATATACCATACTTTGATGTCTTAAAACGTAAAAATTTAATGAAAATAAAGTAAACTCAAGTCATTTTAAAATTCTCCAGATATGTTGTTGTTAAAATATCTTCGATGTTAAAAAAACAAGTAGTATAGAGCATGCATATATGATTCTTCTAATTTTGGATGCAAAATTTTCAATTTAAGAACTCTATATGCATGCATGTGTTTTCTCACAAACCAATTTGTACTGAATTTGAATTTTTCAAGAATGGATAGCCATTTATGAGCTGAAACTGTCTCATTAAAAAGGTTACATTTAATGCCAATATTTCTTGAATAAAAAAAAATAGTGTTTAGCGATAATAAAATAAAATTCAAGTGAAAAAACGACAAAAATTACAACTTGTTTTTTAAATTTTTTAACCTGAAAGTATTGGCTTAAAAATAAAACATTCTCAATCTGTAGGATTTTAGCATTATGCATCGTAAACTGGATGGTTTCATAATTGAATAAGTTAGTAAGTGAACTTGAAATAAAAAAGTTAACGTCAAAAATAAACGCATGTTAAACATAAAGACCGAACCGCAAGCACTAGATTTGACAGACGTGTGCAATTCGTTTAAATTATGAACGGTTAAAATAATTGTGGTATACACACGTAATACTCTGTAATTTCTTTTGATTAATTGCCCTGAGTAAATTGGACATTCCGCGATTTCTTCTGCAGTCAATTTCTCAACTGCGCCGCTATTCATGTTTATTTTAGCCCGTGCCACCGGCCCAGAACCACGTGTAAATATTGCACGAAGAATCGTGTGTCTGCATGATGTTTTTTGTAATATTGCACAGACGTCGCCATTGGACGTTGATAATACAATTTGTTCTCCGGTTGGCATAGAAGTAAGGACGCGATATTTTTCTTTAAATTGAATTGGCGCATCTGAAGGAAAAACGTATCTTTGGAGTTCGAATATCCGATGCGGGTTGTTGTGGGGAATAAGTCGAATAAATTCCAGATCTTTAGATGTATATCCAAGTACGTTTAGACAAGTCTTCTTCAAAGTAGGAGACCTGGGCCTATCACGAAAATGTGTGTCGGCAGGTGCTGGAGAATTAACAGAATTATAAGGTGCGGCAAGAGAATGAGTGGTGTCTGGATACCGTCCACCGGGAGAAGAAGAAGAAGAAGAATGTCCATAGCGATGAAAATCAGGATGAGGGCTATCATGGCGCAAACGCTTAGACTGTGAACTTAGGTCTGAAACAAGATATACATGATTAAATTTTTGTTTTGAGTACCTACATAATCGCATGTTGATATACCACTAATTGTCAATGACGTAAGTGAGGGGCGGGATTTCATAAGCGTTTATGATTTTTTCTCGTTTAATGCCTTTGGACCATGGAAACTTTTAAAACAAATTACATTATTTGAAAGTATACATTCTTATAGAAAACTAAAATCTACATCTATTTTTTGCAATAAATTTGTAGCTTCTGTCTTTTTTGTAGATTTTGCATTAAGTTTACAAATACAATTTTTTTACGCAAAAATCTGAAATTAGTCTAACATTCACACTTAGTTTTTCTGTGTTATTAAAAAGTGGTTTAAAAATGGTTTATATGATTGAAAGTGACAAGAAAATTTCATTTGTTCGTAAACTTACTTTTTTCATGTTTTATGTAAAACCATGTATTTCAACATTTATTCATTATAAATTACGAAAAAATTACTCTTGTTCATCAATTTTAAAATAAAAGCATTAACCAGTTTTTGTCTAATTTATGCGATTCAAAACAATTTAGAAATAAAACTTTCTGGCTTTTTTTGTCCAAAAGCAAGAAGCTGAAACTAAACATTCTTCTTTTTCTCAATGATGATTCATTTTAAATAACTATTTCGGCAGAAAGCATATTCATAGTGAAAAAGTAAAATACACTTTTGAACAACTTTCCCGCTGTAGGTTTTTTTTTTACCGAAATACGTTTGACTCCCATTGAGTTTAAAAATATGAGCGCATGATTCATGACATATCATAGGGAAAAATTTAAAATATTTGTTTAAAAAAACATACTTATATTGTATTTACTCTAATAGTTGTAGATTCGAGATACATTCGGGCGGGATGAGACAAGAAAACCTCAATTTCGGGAACTATGAAAACTGCCGAGAATGTGATTTTTCTTGTAAATTTCGGAAAACGAGCAAGATCGGCTAAGAATCGCGGCAATGTTTACAATTTGTTATATCGCGTTAATTGAAAAAATAATGCATTAAATATTTGGAAAATATGGAAATCAAATTATATGAAAACAAACAAGGAGTCCAAAAAAGAGACTAAAAAAGAAAAAGTGATTCGAGTGTAATTCTTATAATGAAAATTATCAATGCAGATGATAAAACAGTCCATATCATTGCTAGTACAAGAGTTCTAGAGAAAATACTTTAGTTACACGTATTCGGCTAAAACGAACCCTTGCATTACAGAAACTGTCCGATTCTTGCAGGAATATACAGAATCTGAAAATGCAATGTTATTGCAGCTACAGGACGATCAACCAAAGATAGACTGACTTTGTGTTCGCCTCAATGTCATCAATTAAGATGCCTTATGTATTTAAGGCTTTCCTGAAAGTACGTTCAATTCAATTTTAAGGTTTCCTTTTTGTTGTAAAATAATATAGTAAAAATATCACAGCGTATTAAGGAGGTATTATTCAAAACACCTGACAAAATTCGCTTTAAGCAAATAATATATGTCATCCAATTTGTTAAGGTAAATAAAGTATGATCAAACAGATGAACGACTTGCGCATGATGTATTAAATGAATTTGAGTAATATGGCTCAGGCATATAATTTTTTTCGGCGTCGACTGAGAAGTCGATATTTTGTTGCAACTACCTTTCGAGATTTACAGTAAAGCTGCTATCTAATGTACATTGGTCAAGAAGAACAGATACAGTAATGTGATTTCGTCATCAAATAGGGAAAATATAGAATGTGTTACGGCAATTTCTTTACGAAATTTACCAAAAATGTTCTACCTGTTATAATAGGCATATGAGCAAAAACTAGTCTAGTCACTTTTGCGTCATAACACATAAGTGGGTAGACATGAATTATTATAAATTTTCGGACCTTGATGAAATTGATGATACTTAGCTTTTTGGAGTCGCAGATTAAAAATCTGATGTTGGATTTTTTAAATTTAAATTAGCGGAAATGACTTATTAAAAATGTTCGGAACTTGATAAAATTAGTGAGATCTATGCTTTTTTTTTGAAGTTTTGGCGAGTGTAATATGGCGGAACAAAATTATCAAAGGTGTTTATGGTTTTATCAGTTGTTCAGACCCACTTCATGCTTTCAGTTTTTATACTCATTTTTCTTACTTACTTAAATCCAACATCAAATTTCGATTCAGTCATTCTAATAACCTAAATATCATCAGTTTTATCAAGGTTCGATCGTTTATGATAATCCATATTTATTATATTGAATTTTATGAATTTCAAATCAGATTCAATTAAAGAAACCCCAAAATCGTCAATGTTAACAGTGTGCCCCATTGTATCCGCCATTTTTAATTTGTTTTTTAAACAAGCACCCAATTTTGATTCCGCGACCTTGAATACTAATATTTAAAATTCAAAACAGCGAGTCCAATACCAGGTGTATACATATGAAACCGGTATTTTTTCAAGAAAAACACACATTTATTTCAAGAGAATGATAACAAATATTTTATTCAAAGTATGCGCCCTCGC
>NC_046658.1:170068304-170104398 GCF_010883055.1 Belonocnema kinseyi | reverse complement strand
CGCCAATTAGCACAAATGGTAAGTTCCGACAGTGCCTACAAGTGTGCCTACTGGCCGCTAAATGGCAATACCGGTTTCATATGTATACACCTGGTATGGCGAACAAAAGTTATTAAAAATGTTCGAATTTTGAAAAATTTAGTGATACTTACGAGTAGGTATTTTTGGTCCTTCATGAAATTAATAATACTTAGGTTTTTTAAGATCGCTGAAAAGAAATATGATGTTGAATGTAAGCTAAATGTAAGTAATAAAAAAGAAAGTAGAAATAAGCGCTAGTGTAAAATGAGTCCAAACAAATGATGAAGTTCTAATAATTTTTTATATTTTTCTTCAAACAAATGTCAAAAACCTAAATGTCACCAATTTTATCCAGATAGAAACTTTTGTACAATTTTAGGTCGCCCATATTGGATCCTTTATTTTAAGTTTTTTAAATCCACCTTCAAACTTGGTTTCAGCTACCCCAAAAACATTAATGTTGTTATAAACCAGTATGCCTCTAAATAATTTAATTAATTTTTGGAAACCTAAAGATTCTGGTGGTGTGGAACTATGGATTTTTATTATTGCATCGCCGGAAGTACTCACACAATCATTTTCAATTTATTTCAAATGTTTATTTTATTTTTGTGTGAAATCTTTTTTTGACCTCCACTTCTCCGGGAAGTACTTTTAATATCGCCCTGAATTTCGTATGGGTGTAAGGGTCGATAAATAAATTTGAAAACTTGAACTTATGTGGTTCCAAGAAACAACACAAATTTATTACATTAGAACATGATTGATGAAATAAAGTTAATTGTCGTAAACCTACCGACTAAACTTCGAGCGTCAAGTGTCGACGGGCTAAACTTCGGAAATTTTAATGTTAACCTGACTTCTATCATTTTGAATTCAAATTGCAATACATTTTGAGGAGTAAGTGATATATATATATATATATATATAGAGAGAGAGAGAGAGAGAGAGACCAAAATCCAATTCCTTTAATTTTTAACTAAAAATATTAATTTCCAACTAAAAATTGAAGAAATTTTCAACAAAATGGATGAATTTTCAACTCACTGTGTGGTCTTGGTAAAAGTTGCTGATCGTGGTTAGTGTGTTCTGTAGGAGTTAGATGCTTAGACGTGTGGTCTCCAAAATCCCCGCCATATGACTGTTCCGGAGAACCCAAATCATTCAATATGGTTGTTATTTCATGTGCATTAAAACCCTCAATACTTTCAGGAGAAGGAGGGATCCAGTCGGCCTCTCGTCTTCTTGATGATTCTGTAAAAGAACTGCTGATTTATACAAAACTCATTTTATCTAACCTTAATGATCTAGATATTGAACGAAAATCTACATTTGCCAAGTATTAAAGAAAAATTTTACTTCCATGCTTTTATTAATACGTCCAGGTTTTGCGACTTTAAAGCAAATTGGGTGGCGAGTACAGAATTATGCATTGAGAAATGAGGACCTTCAATTATTTAATGTGATCCGATTTAACAGTGTTTAATCGTGTTAGACTTTTGGAAGTCGTTATATTAATATTTAATGTTAGCTTTTTCAAATTCAAAATGGCGGATATCATTTATTTAAAATGTCGGTGATTTTATCCAGATCCAAATATTTTTTTTATTTCATGCCCGCCATATTAAATCCTTTGTTTTCAATTTGGAAACTCCAACATCATTTTTATCAACATGTTTCCTATTTAATGTCAGCCATAGTTAGATAGTTTTAGGATGGGCGGGAAGCCCCTGAAGATCTCCATGCGCTCAAGCTATTAAGTCCATTGTCCCAGTCATAACTATTCGCTCTTAATATTTGACTGAGGTTATATTTTCTAAATGTCCATAAAATGCACCCCAAGGGTTCGCTGGCTGAGCCTAGTTAATGCCAGGGATATGCTCCCAGTAATTCCAGTATTCAGGACATACTGAATCGGCCATTTTAAACGCAAAAAATTGAACTACAGATTTGGATATAGCGACCCTAATGACCGTTTCTGGATATCATTGTTAGATGTGTGATCGAAGTGTGTGGTACTGGGGGTTTAGGAAGAATGTCTGGCGATACATGGTGGAATAATAAATATCAGGCTGCCCAAAAGCCGAAAGACAAGCTCACAAGAGATCTTTGATCATCGCAGGTCTTAGCGATGAGGAAAAAGTAGACGTAGAAATGATTACAGACACAAAAAGAGGATACTGAAACGACCAGTTAAGATAAGTGTATATAAAACCAGAGCGTAAGAAGAAAAGATAATACAAAAAGACTTTGAGGGAAGCAAAAAACTGCTTTATAAAAAAAATGAAGGGGAATGAAAGTACAGAATATTTCTACATAAGAAATATTAAAGGGGATATGTTATATGATTTAGACGGGATACTTGACGCTTAAAAGTTGGTAAGGCTTTAGCGGCAGACAGGATTAACGCTGAAATGCTTGAACACAGTGGGCAAGTACATGTCACGTAGTCTGTGTAAACTGATAAATGTATGTACCCAGCCGGAAAAAGTCCTAGATGATTGAAAAAAGCGATTATCGCACTAATATATAAAACAATGGGCGATAACAGTGACTGCGATGAATACAGAGGAATCAGCTTATCAATAAACAAAGTTAAGAAAGTTACTGCTAGAGCAGGGCCCCTTATCAGAAATAAAAGTATATCAATTAAAGCTAAAATGGCAATACATACTTCTATATTTGCACCACCTGTATTATAAGGTAGCGAGACATAGACTTATCAACAAAAGATCAGATTAAAATAAACGCAATTCAGATGAGATTCTTGCGCATATTATGCGGGAAAACTGATAGACAAAGTGATTATCGAAATAAATCTCAAAGGATACGATAAAGAAGAAACACTAGTTCACACATGGAAAAGAAATCGGCTAAGATGGTTCGGGCGTGTTGAGAGAATTCTAAATAAACGAATAACGGAATAACTGTATTAAGCTAAAGTAAATAACAGCGTGCTGAGAGGCAGACCGTAGAAAGAATGGTTATAATGTGTTAATAAAACCCTAGTTAGAAGAGAGATAAAAAGCTATAGAAACACGAGAACTTGCATAAAAAATGCATGGACGTAAAAGAAGCTAGAAAAGTATGCCAGGACAAAAAAGTATGGAGGCAAGTTGTTAATCAAAAGAGTGGCAGTAGAGTGAATGATACCTGAAACAAAAGACCGTAGATACTAATGGGCCCAAGTGGGAAACCTCACAATAATGACTCTGTGAATATCTTCACTTGTGGTGATTGTGTCGAATATGTTTCATTACCTTTTACATGTGTCGTCGATAGCCGCCCTACCAGCAAAATTTAGGCTTTACGTCAGCTGTGCAAAAGTCGTGCGAGCAATCGAATGCCATGCATCTGCTCAGCAGACCAAGAGCAGCAACGAATGCAAAACACATTTGACGGAGCTACGCCAGGTGGTTGGGAGGGCGCTGATGAAAGCCATAAAAGAAAAAGATTAGATATAGATATATCCGAACACCAGGTAGAAGCCCGAAACGCACTTAATTAATTATTAAACGTACCTTCGGCTGAATATGAAAAAATAGTATACGACAAACATGGACACATGAAACATTTTCAGGCTATTTATCCCTAGAGGATCGGTACCTTTAGAAGTGCCAATGATAATACCGATAAGCGCAACAGAATATTTCACAAATTATGTTGGCTATAGTGTTTATGTCAGCTTGTGCCAAAAACTCGATAAATAACATGGTTCCTTTTTCGAAGTCAAGGAGAAGTATTGTAGGCCTTGAGTGCGCAACACAGGTTGGACAACCAGTGAACCTTCGCTGCTTTGTACAGAAACGTTCCTTTGCCAAATTGTGCATGATTTCTGACCATTCTAAAAAGAGTGTCTCATTTATTTTCCACTATATATGCTGTACTATGTCACATGCTTTTTGTTCATGTGTAGAATCTATCGTTACACACCTTCGAAAATACATCTATCGATGAGCAGGTTTTCCTGACATCTACCTATTTGAGACTCGTTGTTCAAAGCTCTGAAGCTCTTATACAATGTGTTCAGAGCAGTAATTGAACTGTCATTCTTGGGTCATCATAGTTTCCCATTTTACGCAGTAGTATTATGCGCTCTTCCACTAATTACTCCGGAATAGGCTGTTCGAATATAGCTCCTCGCTGGTAATAGATGTGCATCTTGCCTAAAGTTTTATGATGTGGCTTGCCAGCTCCCCTAAGCTATTTATTTTCTTTGAGTCTTATTTCAGTAGATTCTTGACTTCGTAGACTTCTCTCCAAAATCTTTCAAACCTCTATGGTTTGGGCGGATAATCGACAGTAACTGGAGGATTTTAGAAGAGCCCAGATGGGTCAGAGAGCTGTTACGCCTTCACTTGCGAAACCCCTTGAATAGTTGCAACTTTAGTGATCGCATCATTTCGTAACGGGCCGTTAACCAAGCTAAATTTGAAGGATAACATTGATGGATTTTCGGTGTTGCATCATTCTTTATCTTAGAGCTAGACTTATTTTCACAGATCGCGAGGTCACGCAAGTGACGAGAAAGGTCTTCGTGATTACCGAGACGTAGAAATGCAAAGTCTGAAGAATGTACGTACTCGCACAGTGAAAAATTGGGCGATCGCAATGCGTGGGCCATCCGATACCTTCCCCGGAGAGAATGTTTATTTCCGGTAAATTCCCCGAAATCCGGAGTGTTCGGAAAATCAGTGTTCCTTCGTTGACTGCTGAGAATCGCCCACTGCTGGGCTATGACGTGAGTCTCGCGAGTTAGTGGTTCCGCGAATGCAACCGTGAACTTGAGTGTCGATTTATATATTTTTATTATTTTAATGCGGCCTCATAACCACGGTGCTAATTCGCTCCTAGTACTTACTAAAATGTAAATGAAGACAAGGTGTTTTAAAAATTGGTTTCTATCATGTAATTGAAAAATTAACTCTTCCCAGGTGGGCGACGTACACTGTACATTACTGCACTCGGCCACTTCGGGAAAGAAGCTCGGATATGTTGAAGGAAAATTTACTTTCTAAACTGAGACAAACATTATCAAATATAATTTAAACCTTCCAAAAATTGAGGAGGCCTAAAGAAACTATTAACAATTAAAATATGGTTTACTTAGAATTCAGGGAAATCCATTTCACTGTTTCAAACTAGGTACTCAACAAACTATTTAGTATAAAAATCATATCAAAATAATCTTTTTTCGTTCTGTTTTTAATTGAATATTCTAATTTTTTCAATTAAAAAAAATTTACCTATTGCTTCGAAAATGATAGCCATTTTTTTCTACTCACAGTTTTTTTTTAGTGAATAATATAAAAAAATTGTGAATCAATTTTTATGACTTTTTTCGGACGTAAACTTACACATTTTTTTGCGAAGCTCCATCGATTCAAATAAGTTGATCATTTTTTTTGTCCCTAGATTAAAATGGTCTCTCATGACGGCCTTAACCCTTCGTTTGCGCATGCGCAGAATCGACTTTTGTTCTAAGCATTATTATAATTTCAGACTTTGAGTTTACGATTCTTCATTTTCTACGCGGAAACATGGATATACACAAATAATGACTGATTTGGAGGAGCAAAGTTTAAAAAAAACCTGATAAGATTTCTAAGAGACTTCTTAAATCTAATTTTTGAATAAGGTTTTTAATTTTTTTATAAATGAACAAATATGACAAAAAATTTCCATTTTCTCTATTTGACGTTCCAGTTGCTTGTAAATAACGACTTTACAAAATTAGACAGTACAGAAAAAAATTGTATGTACCAATTATTTGTTGAAAATGTGTTTTCTGTATTTTTCAGTAACTAAACGTTTTCTTAAGATATATTGCAAGGAATTTGAATGGAAACAATATTATATTTAAAAAATATTCTCTTAAGATTATTATATTTTATATTATAAACAAATTTAATGAAGAAATGCAGTAATCATACATTTTTTGATAGAAAATTTGTTTTTTTTTCATTGTCAATATTTTTAAATTAGGAACTTTATGGTAATTTTAGCAAAATTCATCATTTGTTGATTAATTTTATGATTTTTTTAAACAAATGCATTTTTCGAACATTTTTATCGGCAGCACAGTTCGGGTTTTTTAATGCCAGGCTTTAAAGTTGGGAACTTCATGACAATTTAGGCAACATTAAAAATAAGCTGATAAATTTTATGATTTATTTAAACAAATTTAATGAATAAATGCAATAATTAGGCATTTTTATACGGAAAAAAATCGTTTTTTCTGTGGTAGCTGTTTTAATTAGGACCTTCATGAGAAATTCAGCGAAATTAATAATTTTTTTTTACAATTTTATGATTTTTTTAATTCAACAAATTTAAGAAACAAATTCATTATTGGAGCATCTGTCTGCGGAAAGATTCTGTTTTTTTTTATGCAAGACTTTTAATTAGAATCTTTATAATAAGTTAAGCAACATTCATGATCGGCTTAATAAAAACACTGACATTGAAAAAGACGAGTATTTTCCTAAAGAAATGATCAAATAATGCATTTGATTATTGAAATTTTTTAAAGAAGTTATCAAATTTATCAACTAATTTTGAGTGTTATGCACGACTGATAGTTCTCACGCTTTGCGCTCGATAATATTTTTACCTTGCGCTACGCACTCGGTCTTTGTATGTACCCCGCACTTGTGCATATAATTTTTAAAACTAAAGGTCAAAGCATAAACAGTAATTTGCTGATTGTGAAAACTCTTTTGTTAAAACTCCTTCGGCTTTAGACAAAACATTGTAATCGCGTATTTCGTGCTTCGCACTCGAGTTTGTCCATCAAATTTTATATAATTTCCATAAATGTATATTATTACAATACAGAACATTCAATTGGTACTAAAACATACGTAGTTACATTTTCTTGTTTAAAAAAAATGCACGTCCATGAAAAAAATTGTCTCAATTAAAAGTCTGACTTTAAAAAAAAAGAATTTTTTCGTCGACAGAAGCCCCAAGAATGCATTCGTTTATAAAACTTCTTTAAAAAAAAAATAAAATTGATCCAAAAATTATGAAATTTGCTGAAGTTCTCATGAACTTCCTAATTAAAAAAGTTGACATAGAAATTTAAGTTTTTTTCTATAGAGAAATACCTGATTAATGCATTTATTCATTGAATTTGTTTAAATGAATCATAAAATTACCAACTTATTATGAATGTTGCATAAATTGTCATAAAGTTCCCAACTGAAAAGACTGGCATTAAAACCCCGAATTTTTCGGTCGACAAATGCTAGAATAATACATTTGTTTATTAAATTTGTTAAAAAATTATAAGAATAGTAAAACAAATCCGCCCGCCTAGAAAAAATTTGTTCAACAAATAATTTCTTTATAGACAATTTTTTGGTAAATCGTCCAATATTAGAATATCCCCAATTAATGTTACTCTATGAAACTAAAGCGATTTCAACCATTTTTCTGTCAGGCTCGACAACTCCCTTAGAATACATATCAGTTTTTTTTTCTTCAAATTTTTGTTGTCGAAATCGGTCATTATTTGTGGGCTGTACGTTATTTTGAACCAAAAAATTCACTTTTTTCCTACTGTGCAGTGCGCTGTTTCGGGGAAAAGAGCTGAGCGAGTGGAAGTGAAAAATACCATCAAATTTGGTATTATGTGTGAAGGAGTTTTCAATTTTTTTATTGGAAAAGACACCATTTTTTATCTATAGAAAAAAGTGGCTCAATTAATTGACGCTAAGGGTAAAAAATACCCCAACAAATATTTGAGCTTGAATTCACCATACTAAATTCAATAAGATAGACCATGTGTCAATTCATTTTAATGAAACTAAATCAAATTCAATCTAAATTCAGTCCCCGTTGTGCCATTCACGTAATAAAAAGAAGTCGTGTAACTTAAGGCTTAAACACATGAGAATACAAATACTTTCAAAATTGAAATTTAGATATATTTTTTTTATGCTTACGATTTAAAGTTTTAACATTCTCATTCTAATAAGAAGGTACTAGTTTTATGTCAAATTTAATTTTGTCAGTTTTGATTAAATCTGTATGTTTTGAAAGCCCCTGAGTAGGAAAAAATGATTTTATGAAGGTTTCTGATCTAAAAATAGTCCCCACACCCGACACTCTAAGGGCGAAGGGAGTGGGGGGGGGGGGGGGTTACTTTTAAATTTCAAATGCGAACCTATATTTTTTTATTGCAGATTCAGATTCCCCACAAAAAATACGCAAGTTATACTTGAAATTTTCTCCAATTTGCGCTAGATGGCTCTGCATTCGCAAAAAAGAACATTGGTGCATGTTCAAGAAATGCGATTGCAAATAATAGATGAAAAATACAAACTGTCTGTATTTCTTGTTACGTTTGTATTGTTTGATCTGGTTGTGCTGATTAGTTGTTCTAGGATTGGTTTTGATTTACTAACCAGTACTGCCAATCAAACCTAAACGAGCGCACCCAATGAGACCAACCCAATTGCGCGCAACAAACATAACGTATCGAATGAACGCAATTAAAAAAGCGAGCCTAAACGAGCGTAAGCAATACATCCAACCGAAATAAACGTGATCAGCATAAACATACCGAATGTTTGGCTTTTTTATCTTTCATTTGGAAGCGCATTTTTTGAACAGTCAACAATCCAATCTAAGTTTATCAACAAAAGATTATAAGCTTCCTAATATGATATGATTATCAGAATTATTCAACTGTTATTTATATACTATTCACAAGCCTGAAGAAAAGATATATTTCCTTAAACTAAATATGTATTATATTACTTTATTCACCAATAGAATTCAGGTTAACGGCCAAAGATAAGAGCACAGTACAGAAAATCTTCATCTTCTCTAAGTACATCATGAAATGATTAATGTAATAATTCTAATTTTTTAACAATGTAGCTAATGAATATTTTACTATCTTATTAGCTTATGCAATGCGTATTATAGATGTTATCTTTCACATCGAATGCGTGAAGTTTGTTCCTCTGAGATATATACATCTGATAAAAGCAAGGTCGTAGTGAGAAAAATGTTTCGGGGGGATTTTTATACAGCAAAAAAACTTTTCAAGGGTTGCTAGATATGCAGCGGCAAACAGTAGAGTACATGCATATTATAAACATCGTTCAATAATCCGGGTGGGGGGGGGGGGTAAACCCACATTATTCCCTCCTCCTATCTACGGGCTTGGATATGAGTCAATTTCAATGGAACTGATTTGATTACAAATTTCTTTGAAACGTAGGTCAAATATATCTTCTTCATCCGTTTTAAAAATTTTTTTTGATAAAAAGAATACTATAAGAAATCTTTTCTCTCAACTTTATGAAGAAAGTCTGTAAACTATGTGGATTAAGCATGAGCTGAAGATAAAAATGGAATCAAAAATTGACTCAGAAAAAACCTCATTTTTTCCATGTCATAAAATAAAATGTCATAAAATAAAAAAATTTTAATTTGGATTTTCAGTCGCCAGCGGCGACTGAATAGAATTTATGAATAAAGAAAAGGCAAGCAATATCGAATAAAAAATGCCCATTACATAACAATCTGCCATAAATTAAACGGTTCACATATTCCTGGCAAAACAAATATGAATCTACGCTACGCTATCATATTCGATTTAAAAAAAGGTGTTTAAACTGAAACGTTTTCAAAAAGTTGAAAAGTGAACCTGACTAATACGCGCGTTTTTAAAAAGTTATTAACGCTATAAAGGATTGTGGATTAAACGTGTGAGACGCTATAACGCTTTGTGATTAGTTCCTTGCTTGTCACTGGACATTCCACGATTTCTTCTGCGGTCATTTCCTCAACTGCGCTACTATTCATGTTTATTTTAACCCGTGCCAACGATCCAGAAACATATACAAATATTGCACGAAGAATCGTGTGTCGGCTTGCTGTTTTGTGTAATATTGCACAAACGTCGCCATTGGACATTGATAATACAATTTGTTCTCCGGTTGGCATGGGCTCCATGACATGATTTCTTGTTCTCAATCGAATTGATTTGTCGGGAGGAAAATCGTATATTCGGAGTTCGAATATCCGATTCGGATTGTTATGTGGAATAAGTCGAATAAATTTAAGATCTTCAAATCTATATCCAAGCAAGCTTGAAAATGTTTGCTTAAGAGTACGAGATCTGGACCTATCACGAATAGGTGATTCAGCAGGTGGTGGAGAACTAACAGAATAATAAGATGTGGCAAGAGAATGAGTCGTGTCTGGACAATATCGGCCAGGAGAAGAAGAAGAAGAAGGTCCATAGCGATGAAAATCAGGATTAGGTCTACCATCACGCAAACGCTTGGACTGTGAACTTAGATCTGAAACAAGAAATATAGGATTACATTTTTCTTTTAAGTACCTACGCCTATGCCTTGTAATTGCGGGGCACGATTTCATAGACGTCTATGACTCTTCATCATTTTATACCTTTAGTCCATGAACTTAAAAAATTGCATCTGTTAAAAGTATATATTCTTATCGAAAAGTAACATATACACCTTCAATTTTTTTTGGTTGACAAGAAATTTGCAGCATATGTCTTCATTGCAGCTTTTGCAGTAGATACTCCATTTTTATGTGCTTACTATTACTTTCTTTGTGTGTTATTAAATGTACCTTAAAAATGATTTGAATGGTTGAAAGTTACAAGATAATTTAATTTGATCGTAATCTTACATTGCTTTTCATATTTTATGCAAAAATATTGAATTTTAATAATTCATCAATAGAAATTACGAAAAAATTACTCTTGTTCATGAATTTTCATGTAATGGCATTAACCATATTTTTTATAATTGAACAGACGCAAAATAAGTTGAAAATTAAACTGTCCCGCCATTTTTATCCAAAAACAGTATGTTTTGTAACACTGATTAGATAAGAGGTGCATTCCGGCAACTAATCATTATAAATTATAAAAAAACAACTCGAGTTCATTAATTTTTGTATAATTATATTAACCATTTGTTTCTAATTCAAAATATTCAAAATAAGTTAGAAATTAAACTGTCCCGTCATTTTTGTTCGAAAAAGTGCTTTTTTCACATTGTGGAACGCGTGCAGATGTTACATACGTTCGAATAAGCAAGCAAAACGATTAAAACTGAACATTCTTCTTTTTCTTAATGATGATTTACTTTAAATACTATAATTATTTCCGTACAAAGCATCTTCACAATGAAAAAGTCAACTAGACATTCGAACATTTTTTCTGCTAGAAGGTTTTTATTGCTTGCAATACGTTTGACTGCCCTTGAGCCTACAGATATGAATATCTGATTCATAAAAAATTTTAGGGAAAAATGTATGACATTTGTTTAAAAAAATGTACTTGTTTTTTATTTAATCTAACAGCCGTAAATTAAAAATGCATTGCGGCATGATGAAATAACAAAAAATCAATTTCAGGAACTATGCCGACTGAAGAGAGAGAGACAAGTTGTCTCGTATCTCGTGCTTTTGGTTAAAAAAATCGGAAAATGAGCAAGATCGGCTAAGATTCTTCATGAAGTTTACAATTTGACATATTGGGTTAATTAAATGAATAATGCATCAGAATTTGTTAAATATGGAAGTGGAATTTTACTAAAACAAACAAGGAGGCCAACAAGAGTATTGACAGCTTCGTGGTAATAAAAATAATAACTTAATGTACCTAAAGTAAAATAATTTTAAACAATATTAGGATTTTTATAACCAAAATCTAAAAAAGGAGTTCGAGAGTCAATCTTTATCCGAAAAATATAAGAATTTTTGGTAAAATAATAAGATGAATGCCCCAGTAATCGTGACGTCAATTTGCTTGATTTTCATTTAATTTAAATGCATTGCAAGTTAATTTGCTTCGATAAAATTCTAAAAATAAGTTGTTTTTGTTATTAAATGTTACTTGATTTGGCATCAAATCAATATCTTCATAAGATAGAAATTGACGATGGTTCTTTTCCAGGGTCGGCGGAAGACCTATGTACAGTGTGTGGTACTACTAACTTGAAATTTATAAAGGTGGGTAATTACCCAACTGATGATTCGGACAAAAGAATTAAAGACTTTTTCCTGCTCAATCCAGCGGCTAGCAAAACTAACCACTTGAGTGCCAATGTATCTCGCCGGCCCTCGTCTTTTCGGTCTTCTTCTTCGTCGTGATTCCACTCCCATAATATACAAATTATAACCTTCAATTTTTATTTCTATTGTTATTGCCTGAAATCTCAGCCAGTTAGGATTTCTTATTTTTATTTAATATACCCTTGGAGATTTTCCAGGCAGTATATTTTTGTCAAAGACTATTAGCCTGTTGTAAGCCAATTATGAATTTAGGAAGGTTAGGAAGAGATTGAAAAAAGATGATAAATCAGACCCATGGGATTTAAGAAGGCGACCAAAATACCGGTCACAAATAACATTTGTTTATAAAATGGATAATACAGCTTTACACGCATAATTATTAAATGCCGTAAAATGCCAATGATTTTATTATTGTGATAGAGATTTGTCTTTTATCTTAACGACCTTCCATCATGGCGGCCCATTGCTGACACGGAAGGTCAGCTAACGCCGCCGCCATATTGGATAATCGAAATCAACTAAGTTCTTATCACCGCCCAGAACTGAATTTATAATCACTGATCGTAGCTAGCCGAATTGCCTGTAACGACCTTCAAAAATGATGGTCCACTACTGACACAAAGTCAGGCAATGTCACCACCATCTTCAATGATCAACCACCTAGCATGCATTATTTATTTCTTTTTTCGGTGAAATTATTCCCCGTCCAGACAAACAAGTGATTTCGAACTATTTTAACACTCATGGTTCCCACCAAACTAAATTCACGGCCAAACACTGTTAATTGAAAAAGGCGATATGAAGAGACATACCTTTAATTATCCTGTTTGATTTTTGGGTGTTATGACTTCACGCACAATCAATATGAGGTTATGTGCCCAAGTAATGTTTCAACAATTTATACTCAATCAAAATTCTTGAGGATTCTCTTGAATCGCGACAGATCCTTTCAAAAAGATAACTACTTTTAGTCTTTCTCTAGCAAAGTCGAGAATACACAGCAAGTGTTTCTGCTATGGCCGAATACAAAGTGAAAGTTGACGACTCGGATTACAGAGTTGGCGCCTAGGCCATGGATTAGGCATTTAGAGTGTCCTACAGTAGGTCACCATTTTATCTAGTTCGTTCACGCGACTAGTCTATAATCATGGCGAGTCACTTCACTGACCTGCGCCACGGCATGATGCAAATACTTGCCCAACACGCGTACAGTATGTATTATGCATTCAAATTTCCCGGTTGCTAGCATGCTGATAGTTCGTCTGCTAAACAACCGGTGGCACCTTTCATGTGACCGTGTTGTTTCAAAGGCATTAGTGGGTGAATTTTATTTAATTTACAATCAATCTCGCAGTCTGATGACGGTTCGAAAGGACGAAATTACCGGCCGTAGGCCTCGAGATGTTTGTATTATGCCTTATTATCCTTATTATGCCTTATTATGCTTATTTTGTCTTGTTTTTGTATCACTCACATACACCTCACATCCAGCATCAGATTTCAATTTAGTGATCCCGATAAATTAAATTTCATCAAAGTCCGAACATTTTTAATCATTCATGTTCGCCATATTGGATTCGCTAAATCGAATTTGAAAATCAAATATCAAATTTGCAATCAACGAGCCAGAAACCTATTTAACACTCAGTAGAGGCGGACAGGCAGGGGTCATAAAGAAAATGTCTTAGCGGGGACTTTGGGACACCAGCTCGAATCCCATAGTGTTTGGACCTGCCCGCTGCATGCGGGGCTCTGCAGGGAGTATTTTCTAATTCCCTAACTTTTTGTGGGACTTTCTTGTCACAAATTGATAAAAAACCAACTAGGGACTCGTTCAGGGACCCTTCTTCAACCCACTGCAGAAAGCGGAAGGCTCCGTATGACACAATTCACTATAAGCGGTGCGAAATGATGAGGTGGGCGCCAATTCTGCCGAGACGATGGAAGAGCAGCTAATGGAGCTATCAATGAGGAGGAAGAACCGTAGCGGTGCTCAGAAGAAGAGGGCGCGCGATGCACGTCTTTCAAGCAGCAGCCAAGATAATGAAGCTGCACTTGGAGCAACTCTTCAGGCTCATTTGTTGGGAAGACGAAGAAATGCTCCAGAGATATCTCTTCTCCCCAAATAAATAATAAAATAAAATAAATAAAGAGAGTTTTATTGCATTGTTTTATCCTGATACTTGTGTAGCTCTCAAAGATCTGGACAGGCTGAGGGAGGAAATCTCTAAGGAGATTGACGCGTTACCCCGCGAGGGATGCTCCGCCAGATTCAACGACATCTTCATCAGGTCGGGGGCCATCGTAGTCGAGGTCGCGGATGTTTGGCCGAGGGGCTGGTTGGCAGAGAGTACTTCTACGTTTAGGCTCAAAGAGGGACTTAACTTGAAGCTCAGGGGGACGGAATGTCTGTAAAGGTACCGCAGAGCGACCGTTCTGATTCACGGAAGACGCAAGAATCCGACGACCGTTTTGAAATGCCTGAGCTTGCAGAACCCGACTCTGTGGACGAATTCGTGTAAGGTATACTCAGCCGGGCAGGGATCCAGGCAGAAGGGGAGTGGCTGGATCCTGGTAGTCGGAATTCCTGAATCCGCAATCAGAACTCTTGCGGCTTAGGATACCTGCCCTATGTGGGGGCAGGTGGGGTTACATTTGGGGGGACCCAACAGGGCTCCTCAGGGGGAGAAGAAGCGTCCAGCGATGCCCTGGTTTAGTCGTTTATTGGCTGAGACGGGAACCTCCATGATGCAGATTAATTTGCACGACGGCAATGGGACCTCGGCAGTCCTAGCCAGACGAATTGCAGTGATGCAGACAGGGCTTGCTCTAATTCAAGAACACTATTTATACAGGGAAAAGATTAACGGCTTGTCAGGGGTTGGCACCATTTATAAGGGACCGCTCGAAAAAGCTTCACGGGCCTGTATAGCTCTCATGGGTATGAATGCGATTTTGGTGCCTAAGCTGTGCTCCAGGGATCTCAATGTCATTAAGGTTTGGCACAGGAGTGGAAGCGGTGAAAGACTAGAGGTTGCAATTGCCTTGGCTTGTTTCACTGGCGATGCGAATGGACCCCCGCCTCCCAGGAAGGTGGAGATTCTAATTCAGCACTGCCCGGAGAACAGAATTCCTCTACTGTTGGGATGTGATGTGACCTCTCACCATACATTTTTGTTCTCGAGCTGACTCTATGCTTGAAGCGGTTGAGGAGTAGGATAGTGGACTGTAGAGTCTCTGATGAGGAGTCTCTCTCGGACCACAAATATATTTTGTTTCAGCTAAAACTAGGTAAACTAGTGGTTTCAAAACTCGGAAACCCTAGAAATATACTCTGGAACTCATATAAAGTGAAAGTCAGAGGAAGGCTAGTGGAATTTCCCATAAACTATGGCAGCATAGAGAAACTCTACAAAAAGACAAAAGCGCTGTGTAATAGGGCAAATAGAACTAAGTTGCCTTCAGACTGGGACATCTATAAGAGAACTCAGCATAATTACAATAGAAATATAAGGAGGTATAAGCAGGAAGACTGGAGGGGCTTTTGTGAGGAATCGAAAGATATTCCGGGAACAGCAAGGCTTCACAAAATCAAAGGCTCGAAAATGGCGAGTTTGCCGAGGACAAAGAAGCAACGTTGAACTGCCTGATGGTGATTCACTTCCCGAGTTTTTAGCAAATTCAAACCGACCTAGAGGAGGAAGACTGGGGCCAACAGTTGAGGAGGACCGATTGGAGTTTCGTCTCAAAGGTCGTAGATAGCAAAAAGGTTGAATGGGCCGTGGGGTCCTCCTGCTCGGCAGAGACGGCTATATTGGAGCAGCAGCTGTGGGAATGTTCTTGGGTAAAAAAGATGCCGACAGTAATACCCCTCCAGAAGTCATCTGTCAAGCGGCTTTGAAGTGTGGATTACCAAACCAGCTTGTAAGCTGGATATCAAGTATGCTACGCCGAAGAGGACTCGAAACCAGATGAAGTGAAGGCGTAGTCAAAGGAGTAGCGCCAAGGGAGTGTCCGTAGGGGGGAGGTGTTCTTCTAACCCTCCTATGGTGCATGGTAGTGAAATGTTCTCCTTCGTAGGCTTCATGAAGAGGGGTATTAAACTGAGGGATATGCAGATAACTTTGTAATCCTGGTTAGGGGGGGCTCATCTGAAAACGTTGATGGGCCTTACAAGGTCGGCACTGCGCATTGTTAAGCTCTGGCATCGTGAAGCTACTGTCTTTCAGGCATAGGTCTTTGCCGTTCTTCGATGTTTTGAGATACTATTAGAGGAGAACGTTGTTGGAAGACGGAATACGATCTGTTCGAGCAGCTAAGCGACACTAACTGCAGTGGAAAAACCAGCTAAACATCAAAACTGGTTTGAGAATGCAAAAAGTTGTTCAACACACTTGAATAAAAAAAGAAAGTGGCTCTCATATGAGTCCCTGGCTATACAGGGATCAAGGGCAACGAAAAAGCGGACCAGGTGGAAAGAAGCGGTGCAGAAAGTGAATACATAGGGCCGGAACTAGTACTGGGCACTAAGCAGCGAGAATACTGAAAGCAGGTCCAGGGTTGCCGACAGACAAAGTCTATCCTGGACCATATCTGCAGAATGGACAGAGCCAGGGAAATCTTGGGTTTGCCAAAGGAAGACGTAAGGGCAGTGGTTTAGATGCTCTGGCTAGGCTCAGGCATCAAACCCTTGGGTCCCACTTCATGGAACCTGAAAAAGCTAAAATGCTGCCGGTGATGAATGACTTTTCCGCTAGAAAAGACCAATTTCAGATATAAACCATTAATTTGATAAAGAACCATTCTTTTAAAAACAAGTATATTTTTAACCGAAGAGATGAATTTATAACTAAATAGATGCATTGCCAAACAAACTCTATCAAAATTAATAATCATAATAATAATTTACTTTAAACTTTGAACAAACAAATTTAAGCTGAAATGAAATACTTTCTAGCAGGATAATAAATTTTTCATAAATTAGTTGAAATTTCATCGAAGTGGCTGAATTTATAATTAAAAAGATGAAATTTTCAGCAGAAAATGGAATAGTCGCATTTATAGTTCAAAATTAATTTTTAGAAAAAGAAAAGAATGATCTGCTAAAAATTATTGAAATTTCAACTCACTATGTGGTCTTGTTACATGTTGCTGATCCTGGTTAGGATGTTCTGCAGCAGTTGGAGCCACAAACGTATGGTGTCCTAAATCCTTGCCATATGAATGTTCAGGAGATCCCAAATCATTTAATAGGCTCGTAATTTCGTGTACATTAAAACCCTCAATATTTTCAGGAGTAGGTGGGTTCCACTTGTTTTCTCGCTTGTTTGATGATTCTGTAAAAAAACTGCTGATATATACCAACCTCATCTTATCTATTCTAAACAATCTAGACGTTGACGGACGATCCACATCTGCTAAGTATTAAAGCGCTTACTTTACCCTTATTCTTGTATTGAATTGTCCTAATTTCGCAACCGTACAGCACAATGAGTGCAAATATAGAATTTTACGTTGCCGTTTTAGGGCCATTAATTATTTTAAAGGATTGATGGCAATTTATGATTGTTTTCAAAATTTTAAGCTATTTAATCCACTTCACTACCAATGACATATTTGGCAAACAAATTCCTGCTGATTTCGCATTGTGACACACAAGCGAACATTTCAGAAGAAAATTATGTGATGTGATTTGATTCAATTGAGCTTGAGTGCGTTAGGGTTTTTGGAGTCTTTAAATCAAAATCTATTGCTAGCTTTTTAAAATTTTAAATGGTGGACCTAATATGCCGAACATAAATTATTAAGTTCGTTCGTTTAATCTCCGCTCAATCAACCAGCGACAAACATTATTTAATATAATAATTGCTACCTTTTTATAACGATCACTGCACCTAATACTGCTTGTTCAATATACTTATCTATTTCAAAGAGCTGATTCAGCTGATTCGCCCATGATCTAAGAATACACGGTGCGGCCACGCGCAATTAAAAAAAAATTAATCGAGCGAAAAAAGGAAAGCACATTGTGCGTCATGGCGCGAGATCCCGGTAAGCTGCGCTGCATCATGCCGCAGAAGAAAAAACTTAAATATATATGTAGCCGAGCACGAATTAGCAGCCGAAAACGCATTTTATTTATTATAATTAATTATTATTAAACGTACTTCTAGCTAGGGATGAAGAAAAATAGTATATGATACACAGTGAGAAATATTGGATGCATTAGCGTGCGTGACATAAGGCCTCGGCCTTCATATGATACATATCTGGAAATCCAACTTTCTGGCATTGGGTCCTAATATACAGTTAATCCTCGTTTATTGCCACTCCACGTATCCGGATTGTGGTCTAACAATACATTCCCGCTGCTGCGTTTCATTGGCTATACGAAACATGTGGCCATCAGTGGTGGGAATTAAGGCAGTTGCAATATACGAGTATCTTGGATTGCAATAAACGAGGTTTGCAATCAACAAGTATTACAATAAACGAAGTTTTTCTGTACTACGATTTATTTTATCTTAATAATCCATTAAAAATTTGAGGTGGAGATCAGGTATTGGTAATAAGTACACGTGATTTCATTAGTAAACATTATCTCCTGATTTCTGAAACTTCTAGATAAAATAATAAATAAGAAGTCCGACGACATGCTATTAGACATTCAATACTGCAAAATCAATATGCTGGATTTCAACAGGGGCCGGTGTTAATTTAAAAATCTGCACACGCTTCCAGCGAAATTGTGATGGAATTACAGCGGTAACCAAGAACAATTTCTTTCTGTTTTTTTCTTGTCTCTTAACATTTTTTTTAAACACAGGGATCCTTTTCAGACTATTAGCTTCCAGCGGCTTGACACCTCCAGGAGCGTCGATGATAATACTAATTAGATTAACAGAATATCCCGAATATTTTGTTATTGTCAGCTTGTGCTGAAAATTCGAGGAAGAACATGGCTCTTTTCTCTAAGTGAAAATGATCTATATCAGGCATGGAGTGCGCAACATAAATAATTGTCGAGAATCTGAACTCAAAGCATAAACGGGGCTTCTAATTCTCGAAAGAGATGGTAATGAAATACTCTTTGTGGCCCTTTGTGCATTTGGATGTACCGAGAATAAACATAATGTGACCACATTTAAGATTGAGTATTCCTCGAACATTTTGACAGAGTGCGATGTAAAGTCGCGGAAGAAAAGACTGAAGGTGCATTCCTTTGTTTCCGTGCATAACCTCTGCATACACATCTATCTATGAGCAGGTTTTCCCGACATCATGCTAGGCTCTGCTTTGAGACGCGTTGTTCATATCTCTGAAGATCTTATACAGTGTATTCAGATAAGTAATTAGCCTGTGATTCTTTGGTTCAGCTAAGTTTCCCATTGTTACATGAAGTACTGTGCACCCTTCCACAAACCACTCCAAAATAGGTTCTTCCAAATTTGAATGTGAGGTGAAAATGCGGGTTGAATGCTAGAGGGCAGAAGAAAACTTTTTCCAGCAAAAGGTCTGGATACCATCTGGTCGCGGGACATATTAGTTCTTCATGCCACTTTAACTTTTTGAACCTCCTCGGTAGTAATAGGTGAGAATTTTGCCGCGGGTGTTATGAATAGACTGCACAGCTCCATTAAGCTATTTATGTTCTTTGAGCCTTCTTTCAGTGGATTCTGGACTTCATAAGCTTTTCAACAAAATGCTTCTTCCGGCTCGTAAGCCGGAAGAAGGTGCCAATTCAGATAAATATTTGTATTTTGTAGTCGTGAAGAATGGGTATAATAGGCTGAAGTTGACAAAAAATTTTGTCCCCACCTGCAGATTTACAATTACGATTTTGAAGAAAATTCTTTCAAAACGGTCTCTTCGAAAACGCTATTACACGCAGTGAAATAAAATGTCTAAAACTCTAAATTTCTCGTTACTGTTGTAGAAATGACGGTGTTATTGTATATGAACAACTGATTTATTCCTTCAATCTAATAAAAATACAAAAGACTCAAAGTTCAGTGAATCAAATTTTAATTATCAATTTTAACAACTAACGAATGTTGCGACTAATAAAACTGTGTCTTTTTGAATGGTGCTCATATAAAATGTAGTATTATTGTGAATGATGATAATTTAAAATCTTAAAAATTTGATGCAAATTATAATTTTGGTTTGAATTTATATAAAATATATCTTTGTGTGATGTTTGAGAGATATTTAAAAGTGATTTGAAACGGAAAAATGTTTAAATTATTCAAGAAAAACATGATAAAATATAATTTAAATCTAAAAAAAATTGAAGAGGCTTAAATATATTGAATTTTAGTACATTGTATGGAAAAATAAAAAACGAAGTGTCGTATTTTTTTAAGAAAAACATAGTTGGTGTTTGCCTTTTAAAATACGATAAATCTTTGTTCTTTTTATTTAACATCCAGAAAAATTTAATTCGTTGAAACTTCTTGAATTTTCTTGAGATATCAATTGAATTTTACAATATTTTTTAACTAACGCAAACTTTATATTTGTATTAGAAATAATCTTTTTGTCTCACACTTCGCAAACAAGCATACTTTATACGTGTTGAATATAAGATTAGAATTTTCATGAAATTTCTACGATTTTAGGTGTTCATCAGTTGCAATAATAATACAGTTAATATTGATGCCTTTGAAATAGATCAATCATAATATAAAGAATTATAATCTTAAGATAAATTTTTTTAATATAATATAATTTCCATTTAAATTTCTTGCAGTATAACTAGAAAAAACGTATAAATATGGAAAATAATAGAAATTTTTTTTCTACTTATAATTTGTTCATAACGAATTTGTTTGTTTAATATGTAATATTGTAACATTTCTAGCTGATATAACTCTGTGAAACTTAGGCGATTTCAACAATTTTCCTGTTATTGACGAGCACCAGGAACGTCAAATAGATGAAAAGGACATTTTTTCGTCATATTTGTTTATTGATAAAAAATTGAAAACCTTATTAAAAAACCAGGCTCGACAACTCTCTTAAGAAATCTTAACAGCTTTCTTTTTATTCAAATTGCTCAAATGAGATCATATGAAGTCCCATCTAACACAACGCTGCTGAATGTTGGTTGAACTTCTTAGCATGAAACACTAACTATCTGTGACTCTTGGTCGAAATTAGTGCCCCCCCCCCAAACCCTCATTGATCAAAGTTTCGTGAGCCACTAAATTAGGGATTTAATTTAGAAATCAATAAAATGCTTAATAGCAAATTTGTTTTTGAAAAATGAGCATTTTTTTTAAAGAGACAATGAAACTACGTCTGTTTTAATATAACTTGCATGTTATGAAATGTAATAATATACATTTATGGAAATGATATACAAGTTGAGATACAAATACCGAGTGTGGAGCGCTAGATAAATATATTATTGATTGTTCGAGAAATGGGCTTCGAAATGAGATATAAAAAAAGACAAACGCTCTGTTTGTTTGGATTGGTTAGTACAGGTTAGTTTGTTAACGTTCGTCATGTAGTTTACGTTCGCTTTTTATCTTCCATATAGAAGCGCATTCCATGAATAGTTAACCATAACATTTGTCACCAATGCAAGATCATCTAGCGCAAATCGAAAACAATTTTTTAAATAAAACTTGCGTATTTTTATAAAGAATCTGAATCCGCAGTTAAAAATAAAGCTTTTCATATGAAAGTTTATAGTAACGCCGCCTTCTGCCCCCGTCGTATGGAGTACATTTTTACAGGGTCGCTTTTCTACATCAAAGATGAAAAAATTTTATCGCAGACATTTTTTTCGTACTTCTGAATTTAAAATTCAGATCTTTTCCTTAAATGCTATGATTAAACACAATTTTTTGTATAATATAATATAATTATGAGAATTAATTAATTTTTATTTATATAATATTTATACGCCTTCAGAAAATATATATTTGCCTAAACTAAAGATATATTATATTATTTTATTCACCAATAGAATTCAGCATAACGGCCAAGGATAAAAGCACAGTACAGAAAAGCTTCATTTTTTCTAAGTACAGGATGAAATGATTCATATATTAATTAGAAATTTGTGTAAAAATGTAGCTGATGAATATTCTACTGCCTTATTAGGTTGTACAATCTATAGTATTGTCTTGATCTTTCGGATTACAGGCGTCAACAATGTCCTACTGAGATATTTGAATCTGATAAGAGCAAGACCGTAGCCAGAAAAATTTTTCAGAAGTTCTTATAGAAAAGTGAAGAATCATTCTAGAATGAATAAAGAAACCTTTAACAAACATATTATTCATTATTTTAGCAAATGTAATTTAACTTCGGAAAAGATTGAAAGGGTTAAAATCAAAAGAAAATTTTTCCACGCTTTCAAAAACTTAGGCTTAATTCTTAAACATATAAACGATAAATTCCATAGTAACAGTATTTTCCTTTCGAGTCGGCACTGTCGGGGATCCTTTGAAAGAATCTGTGCTTTTTAAAATTCAAAACTTTCAATCTGGAAATAAGAGATATCAATGTGAAGTTTGGGGATTTGAGAAGGAGATAACTAGAATTTAAGGGGGGGGGGCAAAGGTTGCAGCCTAAAAAAAATACTCTTTTTACAAATTTTTTTAAAGAGTATGGCTTAAGAAAATGTATTCAAACTTTTTGTATACTATTAAGTATACTTTTGGCAATATTCTGTAATTTTTTCATTTAAAAGTATTTGAAAATAAGCCGGTGACAGAGATTGTCCGCGAACGTCTTGGGAAAAACTATTTGCGGTGTTCACTATATCTCAATCGAAAATTATCAGAAATCAAAAACCATTTAAATTTAGTCAAAGTATCACTAAATTCTCCCCCAAAGTTCTGTGATTATTTTTGTTGCATTTACAATTTTTTGGGGGTCATCTAACACGCGTTTCAGGTTTTAGAAGCCCGCATCGGTCAGTGCTATAAGACCCCTAAAAAGACAATAAGAACCAGAAATGACAGATTCAATGTAAATGTAAATGAAAACCTAGAGATTTTTGAGAGCCAAAAAACTAAAATGATTTCTGATCTAAAAAATAACTTTGCCGATTAACTTACTTTAAATTCAAAAGACAAAATCGAGGCACTTAAAAAACAACAGAAACTCGCCATCCCCGTGGACAAGGATAAATGGCTGGAGAATAGGGTTGATAAGGAAATGTTAGATTTTCCGGAGGAAGTGTCAGAGATCTTATCACTTGGTGATAGGTTTGCCTATAATTGTCCCAAACATTACATCCCTGTGAACAAAATACTCTTTGGAGCAGAAAATAAGAAAATTAAATTTGCAAATGTAGAGAATGACCAAGAAAACAACAATAACAACAACAATGTTGACAAGGTCATCCAATAACAGTAATAACAACAGCTACATAAAGCTGATGCTGCTGTTACTGTAGCTGCTGCTGAGACTGATTTTGAATGGGTTGAGGATAATGATAAAGAAAATAACGAGAGTTACGTAAAGGAGCAGGAACAATTAGAAAAACGAAAAAAACGAGCTCAGAACGGAAATAACTAGGGTTATTGGAACAGACATTGTCAGTCGCGGCAGCAGCGGTGGCGACATAAATAGCGGTAAATTCGATCCATTCGATATTCATAGAAAAATCGGAGTCACGAAGAGATTTATGGTACACAATTTTGAGGTGCTTCTTTTAAAGGTCGATAAAAGCAATAAAGATGTCACATTGAATCAAACAGAGTATGATGAAAACATGATGAATCTACTGAGTGACGCGAGTTACTACGAGAGACTGGGATCGGACAGGACACTCAAAATCCAAGACGAACTTAACGAGTTAACAATCAGTTAGCATCAACAGAAGTTAATCAGCAGACGACATATGAACCGTTTGATTTGTGGGAATGACATAGAACCTCCGATATATATATTACCAAAAATACACGAATCTGATTGCCCTTTGAGACCGGTCCCTCCCTCTTGTGGATCACCTCTCGCGAGTTGGGCAAAGTTTCTTGCCACTGTTAGAAAATTGAGTGGATTATCGATCCCAGACGAATACACTATTGTTTGGCTGGATGTTATATTCTACGTGCTAATGACATCGGAATCACACGGACTAGCTTCAAACGTATGGTAATTCTGTGCCTGAATAACTCGTACTGTTAATTTGAGGTTCGAATTTTACAAGCAGGTACAGGGCTCACCTACGGGCTCATCCATATCTTGCGCGATTATCAATGTCCTAATGGAGGATTTTGAAAACGAAATTATCTCTATTCTTCCATACCAATTGGTTCTCTATCTACGCTATGATGACGACTAATTGACCACTACTGCCCAAGTATCAGATGATCGACCTTCTTGACACATTCAACTGTCACGATGACGAGCGTCTCCTTTAATTTTCTTTGGCTGAATCAACATCTAAACCGAAAATAGCTTTCCTAGACGTCATAGTGACTGTTAAGGATGAAGGGAAGGTGTTGATTAACTGGCACACAAGGGAGTACTGGTCGGGCAGACATGTTAATAATTTGTCTAGCCTAAGTGTGGCGCACAAGATCAGCGTTATTTACAGCCTGGTGGAGCATACCATTAAACTCTCAGACCTTAGATTTCAGCAGACAAATTTACAGACCATCCGCAAGATACTGGCCAGGAATGTCCATGCGACTGGGCTTGTTGTAAAATTTATAGTGAAGCGGAGGAACAATAGTGAAACAAGTCTGTCTCCTCCCCCCGACTATTCACGCAATATTTTCTTGCCTTATGTGGCACAAATAAGATAGCCAGTTAAACGTGTGAAATTTAATCTGAGTATGATGGAGAGAGTGGATTGTAGCCTAAATAAAACGGTTCTGAAATCTCCCAAGGAAAAAGTAAAAAATCATTTCACATGAACGGATAAAGGCCTGTAGCTAATTGGAAATTAAAGTTTCTTATTAAATGGATTTAAAATACGGTCGTCAATCTATTCAACTATGCACAGCGGCACATATAAGAGTAAATGTATATTATGAACGTGGGTAGAGAATTTCGGAGGGGGAGAGGGTCAAACTCACATCATACCTTCATCCTGTCTACGGGCTTGGATATGAGTCAATTTAATTGAAACCAATTTGGTTAAGCATTTCTTTGCAACTTATGTCACAGATATCTTATCAATACGTTTTTGAAAAACTTCTCTCCATTTAAAATACAAATTTCATCCCCAACTGACATAAAAAGAATGCTATAAGGAATATTTTATTTCAATTTTATGGAGAAACTCCGAAAACTATATGGATTTAAACTCAACGAATGGAATTTATGAATAATAAATCGGTAAGTCATATCGAATAAAAAAGTTGTTTGATTAACATTTTTGGTACCCTAATTTTAGGAGATTAAATGGAGAATAAATAGAATAATATATATAGGAGCGTAATCTTCCTTAAGTCAGCCTTCTCTAACTACTGCTTGTGTTCTCATCCATCCAAAATTCTATAAAATATGTCTTCAATTTTCTATTTCATTATTTTTTGGATTTTATTATACGCTCACGAAAGTTAAAAAGGGGAATTCTTTTTTTGCCCGAAAAATACTATTCGAATATATATTTATCTCACGGTAACTCAAATAATATAATGATAAAGAATAAAATTTTATGTTATTTTGCAATATCTAAATGAACACATTTGATTAAAGATAAAAAATATTGAAAGAAACATTGAGTATCATAAAGTTCAACATATTATAGAAAATGTCGCATTTTTTACAACATTTAATCGGACGCGAAGCGCCAGGCAAGTAATGAGAATATATTCGTGATAGCTGAAGAAACTTTAACTGAACACAAAAGAAAGTTGAAAGGAAACGTATTTTAAAATGCACAATATCCAGTGGTATGGAATTTGTGATATTTAAATTAATTGTATATATTTGCTTTAAATACCTTTGAAATGTAAACACATGTAACTGTAAATAAAAAAAATAATTTTTTAACTTTAATTTTAAAAGGTTTATGCATAAATGCATATTATTTTTTAAGTAATAGCGGTTTAAATAATTGTGGTTTACACACTTGATACCACATAATTTTTTGTGGTTAGACCTTTGGAGCTCACTGGGCATTCCGCGATTTCTTTTACGGTTAATTTTTGAACGACACCGCTATTTGCGTTTATTTTCGCCCGCACTAATTTCCCATTAACATGTAAAAATATTCCACGAAGAATCGTGTTTCTGTTTGACAAATTTTCAAATATTGTACAGACGTCGCCATTTGACGTTGATAAAACAATTTGTTCTCTAGTTGGCATGGGAGTCAGGACATGATATTTTGTTCTTAATTGAATAGATGCATCTGGAGGAAAAACGTATCATCGGAGTTCGAATATCCGATTTGGATTGATGTGAGGAGTAAGTCGGATAAATGCAAAATGTTCAAATCTAATTCCAAGTACGCTGGGAAAAGTTTTCCTGAGAGTAGGAGACCTCGATCTGTCACGAAAAGGTGAAGAAGAAGGTCCAAAGCGATGAACAGCAGGATTAGGGTTACCAGCAGCTAACCCCTTGGACCGCGAACTCAATTCTGAAACAAGAAATACAAGATTACATTTTTACATTCTCATCATTTATGATTGAGAAAGCATTAGAATTGTTCGAAATTTGACACTACAGTTTTTCAACTGATTATCACGTTTTGAGACCTCCTGAATTCGAAAATCAAGTTTTTACGATGGAGTATGTCTGCCTGTCTGTCCGTTCGGCTTACTTGCCGCTCGGCCGTCCACCCGTAAACACGATAACTCTCAAAAAAATGAACGGATCAAAACAATCTTTGGCACACTTTTTTTAGGTCCTACAGGAAAGGATATGTTCGCTAAATAGCCATTTTTGATTAAAATTTAAAAAGTGAGCGCATTTTGAAAATTTGTGACATCACTTTTTTCTGAATTTGAAAATTCTATATACGGAAATTTATATTTTTTTAAAGGATAAACAATTTATTCTAACGACTTTTTTGGGATGAAAAGAAAATTTTTAGCGTTACAGTATTTTAAGATTTTTAAAATCAACCGTAAATCGAAATTTTAAGACAAACAACGCACGATATGAAAAAAAGTAAATATAAGAAAAATATTGCATTTTGAAAGCCCTACAAGAGAATTAAAACAAATTTTTGGATTTTTTGAGAAAATCGAAAATTCACATTTTAATTGCAACAAAAATAACGAAAAATAAAAAAATTAGATTTTGTTGTCAAACTGTGTAGGACACGGAAAAAAATTAACGATGCGAATGGGAATTTGCCCGCGAGGCAGGCAGATTTTTGTTTTAAGTACCTACATAATCATAGTCGTAGAGAATTTGCTTTCCTGAAAAATTATCTTGGTTTCAATAATATTCAATAATTTTTTTTTCATTATGAAGAAGATATAGGAAGAAACATTTAAGTTGAAAAAAACGTTCTGTCGTCAATAATCATCGTAAGTTTTAAACTTCTGCACGACAACTACCTTAAGATAATGTGTGTATTTTCTTGATAATCTGTAAAACTCTAAAAAAAGCATAGAACTTGTTTCATTGAGCTTCAAAAATCTTTCATTCATGCACAATCAAAAAAAGTTTCCCGGACCCAGTCAGCCCCCCCCCCGCAACCATATTTTGATGTCTTAAGAACTTAAAGTTTATTCAAAATAAAGCAAAATCTAAGTTATTTTACGTTTTTCCAGATGTCTTGTTCTAGGCATCGAACGTTTTTTAAACTGATTATTATTCTAATTTTACATACAAATTTTTTTCAGAACTGTTTTGTTTGTTAAAACTTGTATCAGGAAAAAAATTTTAATTTGAGAACTCTGGACAGGTATGCTTTTCTTATAAACCAACTTGTAGTGCATTTTAATTTTTTTAGAATGGATAGTCATTTATGAACTAAAGCTCTCTTGTTAAAAAAGTCACTGTCAATGTCGACATTTCTTGAATTAAAAAAATAGTACTAAGCGAAACTAAAATAAAATTCAAGTGAAAAAACTAACAAAAATTACATTTTAAGTCCTACAGATTGCGTGTAAAATTTTTTTATCCTGAAAGTGTACATTTAAAAATGAAAAACTACTTATCAAACAGATTTTACAATTATGTGTTGTTAACTAAATGGTTTCATAATTGAAAAAGCTAGTAAGTAAACTTAACATAAAAAAGTTGAAATCAAACTTATTTTAAATGGCACGATTCAAGTAATATGTACAGAAACGCATATTAAACATAAATATCGAGCCCCAATCACTAGTTTTCACAGACGTACGCATTAAAAAAAAATTAGAATCGGTTACCAGATTGTGGTGTACACACATAATACTCTGTAATCCATTTTGATTAGATTCCCTAAGAATACTGGACATTCAGCGATTTCTTCTGCGGACAATTCTTCAACCACGCTACTATTCATGTTTATTTTAGCCCGTACCAACGGCCCAGAACCACGTTTGAATATTGCACGAAGAATCGTGTGTCTGCATGATGTTTTTTGTAATATTGCACAGACGTCATCATTGGATGTTGATAATACAATTTGTTATATACAAAAAATAATATAAAAAAATATACAAATGCATTTTTTTGCTGGAAAACCGTTAAAATAGTTGTCAACAGATGGCGTTTCGTACTTTCTTAAGTCCAATGGAAACGACACCTTGTGTCTGGGTACCTCCCGTACGTGCGACTAAGCCAGCCAGGCGGCTGAAACTAATAAAATTTCTTTTTCTTAATGATGTGTCATTTTAAATAATTATTTCCGTAAAAAGCATCTTCACACTGAACTAGTAAAATAGACATTCGAAATTATGAGGGAATATTTTTGAATTAACATACTACCAAAAAACAAAAAGTTAACGACTTTTTTTACCCTGCGGACCATACCCCTCCCCCTTAATTTGTAATGCCGTTAAGTTAGAAAGTTGCAAACAAGATAAGGATTCTCAGGACAGAAAATTAAAAAAAAATTTATTCGAATAAATATCTGAATATGAAAAATATAACGAATCCCGCGCACCACGCTTAGCTCTGTTACACCTACCAGCAGTGCGGCGTCAGTTCTCGGAACGGCTATAAAAGGAAGAGCTATTAAAAGGCTTTACTGTACTTTCAACTTATAAGTATGTATCACGACTATTGGGAAAAACACGATTACTGGGTCATTAGAGACATACAGTATTTTAATTTCCTTTATTGGGCTACGGATAATTTTGTTACCAAAATAAATTTTATTTCTGAGAAAAGTGTATGTTTTTTTTCTCTTATTTTAGTGGTTATGAGGTACACTATGTTTTTTGTAATATTGCACAGACGTCGCCATTGGACGTTGGTAAGACAATTTGTTTTCCGGCTGGCATAGGATTCAGAACATCACTTCTTGTTCTCAATCTAACTTGTTTATCGGAAGGAAGAACGTATTTTCGGAGTTCGAATATCCGATGCGGATTGTTGCGGGGAATAAGTCGAATAAGTTCAAGATCTTCAAATCTAAATCTAAGTACGCTTGGGAAAGTTTTCCTGAGATTAGGAGACTTCGGCCTGTCGCGAAAAGGCAGTTCGGCAGGTATTCGATACTCGGCGGAATAATGAAGTGTGTTTCGAGAATAATTCGTGACTGAACTATGTCTGCTGGGAGAAGAAGAAACACTTCTACAGCGAAGAAAATCAGAATTAGGGCCCCTATCCGATTACAGTTTTGTTTTAAATACATACAAAATCGTATGTTGGTACAGGACGAGTTGTAAATGACGTTGTAATTGTGGGCACCAATTGCATAAACGCCCATACTTTTATGCAAAAACTTTTGAGCTGCTTGTAGTTTTTCTTTCTTATGAAGTATATCTTTCACTTTAATTTTCCATTGAGCTAAAAACTTAAATTCTATTGCACTTTTGAGCAGATGTTTGTAGTACGTTTTATATCTCTGGCGGATCGAAGGAACCGAATGGAGCCTCTATAACGTAACCGTAAAGACCCCATTGGGTCCTCATTCGGTTCTATGGAGTTGTTTAGAGAATTTCATCTGCAGTTTGTGCATATGAGAGTTGGGTGACTTAAGCCTTTTAAAGTATACCATCAAGCGAGATAGTCGATGTGTGTGATGAATTTATAAATAACTATTTATTTGAATTATAGATATTTAAAAAAGGATGTTAACCATTTTTCATTATCTAAACCATTCTTTTTCCAAAAATATTTTGAAACCGCATTCTATGAATTAAACTTAATATTTACTTATTATCAGATGCAGTAAATTCTGCTAAAAGCTTTATGGCAATGTTTATACAATTAATTTTGTTTCCTTTTACATTTCTTTTAAATGGAGCATAGATTTCTTATGAATAAAAATTGTTTAAACATTGACACGACGTTTTTAGGAAAATTTACTACTCGAAATCATGCAATACTAAGTTTAATCCAGAATTTTAATCCCAATATTTTTCAATAGATTTCACTGTAATTTAACATATTTCAACCTTTTTCTATTTTAAGAGAATACTTAAAACGATTTTAAAACATCACATAAGATTTTCAAACTGACCAGAAACAAACCTCGAAGATTTAAAGACAACTTTTGGGCTAGTTTGAGTAAGTTTAAAAGATATGAACAATTTTCTAAAGTTGTTAATTTTTTCCTTAAATTGTTTAATCTCTTCTCAAATTAACAAATTTTATTTAAAATTGTATAGATCCTTTTTTTACATATCCGAAATATTCCGAAATCTTCTTTGCTAATAGAAAAACGTAACCTTATAGATTAATGCAGCTACAAGCAGCTTCAATTTAAAAAAAAATGTGGTGAAGTTTCAATTTATAATGATGTTCACAATGGTTTCCAATATACTAAACAATGTTAATGTTTCGTCAAAATTACTTCAAGCAGAAAATATAGATTTAAGTCGTGCACTTAGAATTTCAAATGATGCAAAGGAACATTCGTGAAAGTACAGACCTGAGTATGAAAAGTGTAAGGAAGAAGCTACATAAATATGTCAAAAATGGGGTATTGAATCAGTGCTTGTAGAAAAATGGAAACCAAAGCGTAAAAAGCATTTTGATTTTGGTTAAGAATTTTTAAAAATCAATGTGTTTAATCATAAATTAAGATGTCTAAGGTCTAATAAGGCATTGTGAATACATAGTTTACAGAGAAATTACAGATTTGATATGTTGAGGATTTCACAAAAGAATTCTCCTTGCCAGAAATCAACTTTATCCCATTTTTAAATAGTAACGAGTTCAGTGAGACGTCAACAATAAAAGATGTTTTGTGCAATTTACTCATTAAAGACAGCTTTATGAATAGTGGTTTTTCAGATGTAATCCCTAGATACTTTATTTATCTCAGAACTATGTATAATTTATGATATAAATTGTTTAAAATAAAATATAACTTGTAATATATTAAAAAAAGAACTATGTGAAATATTTTATTTTCTTAAATGTATTTCAGCTACACTTATACACTGTTTGCTTTTTAATTTTATAAGAGGGGCCTCCTAAAAATTTGTGTGGTGGGGCCTGCACGGCTTTAGTTATGCCACTGTATTTGTCACGTGCTTCGAGGTTGATAATGTATTTACCTCGCGTTACGCGCTCGGTCTTTGTGTTTCCCCCATATTTTTTCGCAGGCCTTTAAAGAATGACGGTCAACAGATCGACAAATCTAATTTAGTGGTTGTAAATTCTCTTTTGTTAAAGCTCCTTTGGCTTTAACTAACACAATCTTATAAAGTATCTCGTGCTTCACACTCGATTTTGCTCAAGATGTGAACTTTTTTACACTATATTTAACACTATTATAGCAAATCTATATGATATTTATTTCTGCACCTCAGGCTGGTACAGTTTATCCCGATATTGCAAAATAACGTACAAATATTCTTATCTTCAATTAACTACTTTCTCCTTATTTTGCACTAATTTTATTCTCAACAAACATTAGAAGTCTATCATTTTAATAAAATTGTATTATTACAAATTATAATATGTATTGGTTTTGAAACATTCGTATTTTTATTCTCTTGTTTTTAAAATTTAAAAAAAACAGTTATTTTTTAGGATTTAAACTCTAAATAAATATCCTAACGTAAAGTGGCTAAAAGAAAACTTGTCGATATTATTTGGGCAATAACGTGTATTATCTAAAATGCTATTGTAGCTTGTGTTGTTATTACTATGCAGATCTTTTCTGTAAGCTCAATTTGTTGGGCAAACAAATTTTGCCTCTTTCTTTTTTTGTAGCTCGTATCGTCTGTCTACAAATTTACTTTGTCTTTTTTAATTGCCTTTTTTACGAATAAAACAATGGTTGCACCATTTTCATTCATTTATCATTTAGTTTTTTTTATAAAAAAAGCCATTGGGAGAAATTGTTCATTTTCTTAAGTACTACGAATAACCGTACAGAGAAGTTTCGAATCTTTAAAAAATTGTCTTTAGATATTTAAAAATGCTCTCACTTTTTGAATTTGTATCCAAAGTGGCTGACTAACGAACCGAAACTTCAGTTTTCGATACGCTTCAAATTTTGTTTTACATTTATGACCTTATTTTTAAGATTAAAAGGAAGTCTACTTGTATCATATAAAAATTAATGGAACAAATTTGTATATTATTTCTTCTATGAACAGCTAACGCAGTTGTGGTGCCCTGTATCTTCATCTCTCAACAGTTCCCTAAAAATGTGTCTGAAAGATCGAGGGTGTTGAGTTTAATTACAACAATAGAACCTACAAACTTTGATTAATGAAGGAGAGTGGGGGAGGGATTGCTTCAACAGAGAAATTTATAGCTGGTTAATGTTTTATTCAGAGAAGTTCACTACCTTCAGAAGCGTTGTATTGTATTTTAAAATGAATTTATATATTAAAAAATCTTTGAAATACTCTGAAATTGTTGAATATACAAATTTAATTTTTGATTATTTGTTATGCTGACTAACGAACTGGACCTTCATTTTTAAAAACTAAAGAGTTCACCAAAAGCTAATAAAATTTGTGAATTATATCGCAAGTTACCGTGCTAAGAAACTAAAAATATAAATATCTATACAACCATTCACAAACGAACAGACGGACAGACACATTCGTAAAAACGGAAAAAATTAAAGCACAGTAAAAAACTGGAAGCAAAAAGTGTTGCAGGTAAAAATCTAATTCGGTGTAAATTCAGCTAGCGTTAGGGTAATTTCGGTCAGGGTAAAACTATTTATTGAAATTGCGGGCGCACAGGGCTCACCTCGATACTATTAACATTTCGGGGGGAGCGTTAACATTTCCGAGGTCGCTTAGAGGAAAAGGGAAGTTGTGTAGCAGACATGTACGCAGCAATAAATAATAGCGGTTCATTTCAAACTTTGCGCATCACGTGCGCAAACGTCCAAAATAATCAGTGCCACTAGTGGTGGAGGCACCAGATGAGGGAAATTTCACGATATCGATGGTCGATAAACTACACTGAAAAAAATAGTTAGTTGCGACAAGAAGCTCCTTATTAGTAGAGTTGGTATAAGCTACGACAACTACTTCGATGTTAACAGTAACTAGCCAGTCTTCTACGGTAACAAGTCACCGTTAGTCATGTTTTCGATGATCGCCATTTTAATCTGAACCTTTACGTATAATGTGTAAACACGTGGAAAATATTGAAGAGCATCGTATAGATCCTCAGGGCGTCGTCTACGGCCTACGCTTAGGGCAACTTTTCACGGAGGCCTATTTTGAAATAATCGTGGAATTAATATTTTTCGTAGGATTTATTTCTAGTTTCTTTGTTGTTTCATGGCAAATTAGAGTGATTGATAACCTATAAATGTGAACTCGATGTGTCAAATAAATTCAACGAATACTTCAAAACAGGTCTCCGTGAAAAGGTACCCTAATTTTATAAATACATCATCGGGACAATTCAGCTTGCCAGCGGAATGAATATAATTATATGAATAGTGAGAAAATATAAGATTAAATAGTAATATTACATAAGATTATATAATAGTAAGGATTACTACTTTAAGTAGTAAGATCAACTAATTTATTTGTAAAATAACTAATTTAATAGTAAGACCTAATAACTAAAGTAGTAACGCTGACTATTTAGAGTAGTAAACAAAACTACCTTAAAGTAGTACCTATCATCGAAAGTTGTAGCGAGAACAAATAAAGTAGTAAGGACAACTACTACCAACCTTGCGAATAAAAGTAGTAGCCTCAAACAATTTTATAGCAGCGGCATACTATATATTACAAACTAAAATAGTTGCGCCTACTACTTAGTTAGTTGTCCCAACTAACTATTTTTTTAGTGTATAGGTCCGACTCTATTTCAGGCTATGAAGTTAGCTAGAAAGATTTTTGCTCGCTAAGGGGTAAAGAATAACACTAATTGCAGGAGATGGAACTTATTTCATTCTTATAAATTGGAAAAATATCATTTTTTGCTGTAAGAGTATTTAGATATTATTTTCTATTTTCAATCAGCTGTTCAAATAAATAGTTATATCGTAAGAACTTTTTTATTTGTTTATCATTTAATTAAACAGTTATCTTCTTGGACTTCCCATCCAACCTGACATTTATAATTTTAGAAAATAAAGTCAGTGGTAAGTCTTAATTTTAGAAAGTTTCGAACTGGGAACAGTTTTAGGTTATGTTTGGGTTTTATGTCAGGGGAAGAAAAAACATCTTAAATGGGTCTTTCATATCTTATCAAGCGGACTGACAGAGTGTCTAGTACTCGTTTTAGTGCTGCCACCTATTATTAGTTTGTCATTACGAATTCCTTTGAGTGTGACGTTTCGGCCATCAATGAGCAGATATGCCAATGTTGGCGCCCTGAGCTACTGCGGTTGCGTTTGGGGCATTGCTTAGGCGCAGTAGCACAAGGGGCCCACGTTGGCTTCACTCTGAATGAGCATTCCGGCACTTTCTTAAAAAGTTTAGCATTCGAACTATCTCTTCCTTTTTTTACATTATAAAGATAAATATTTTATTATTTTCACGAAGTTCTGTGAAATGGTACCCAAAAACTAACCTTTTTTTTCAAATTGCCGTGAACTTGGATTTTTCAATATATTGGATTCAATAGGATAGAAATGGAGAGTTGAGTTTAGTAGGCAGAGATATTTGATCGTTTTTAAATGAACGAATAAACTACAGTTCAAGTCTGATAAGTTCCTTCCGATACGAGCACACTTCCCTTAAAACTTCATCACACGTACAGCACGCACACTAATTGTGGTTTTCCCAATATGTGTGCTATTTTGCTTATGATTTGCCCCCATTATTTACGCATGCGCGCACATGAAATCGTTCTACTAGAGGCCGCATCCGATAAGTCCCCAATTCCTGGAATTTTCCTACCCTACAGCCACGACGTTGGAAAGTTATCGGACTTAGACTGTATCTCTTTTTCAGGGAGGAATTCACGATTATCGAATATTGTTCCTCTTTTTTGACTTACAAGGTTTGAATAGATTGTTGCAGTCGACCGGTTCAAAAAGATGAAGCACCTGTTTCTAGATACATGATATAAGCAGAAAGATTTGATCCAGTAAATTGGAGCTGCTGTTACGTCCGAACTGTGCAATCGAATTTCTTCCGTTAATACTCTGCGCTGATTTGTCGAGGTTTAGGTCCGTTACTTGACGTTTAATGGTTGAAACCATTAGCCGCAAAATATAGGTCAGATGTTATTATTTTATCTCTAGAATAAACGACAATGATCGTTAATTGCAGTTCGTGACAGACGCGGCTGATTAGAAAACACCTGTGTTGAAAATCGGAAACACTTTCACATTGCCCATTTTATTTGTTTCTATACAAATAAGAATTTTTTGTATAGTCTGTCAAGTTAAAGCGTGGGTGGCTTTACTCGCAGTCGGTAAGGTGTCTCGACATGATTTTGGTGTCAATATATTAAGAAGAGCTCCCTCTTTCATGCTTTTTGATTTAACATTCAGTTTGCTTTCAATTCTCATCTTGTTATGTAGGTG
>NC_046658.1:170039831-170068204 GCF_010883055.1 Belonocnema kinseyi | reverse complement strand
GGGAGCTCTTCTTAATATTTTGACACCAAAATCATGTCGATACACCTTACCGACTGCGAGTAAAGCCACCCACGCTTTAACTTGACAGACTGTAAATAACAAACAATTCTTTTATTAGTTTTGATCCTAACACACACGAAAGTAAGTTTAGCATTTAATATGGAAGCACATCCGAAAAATAGTCGCGTAGTGCGCAAACGCGAAATCGCAGATTCACGGTTTTTTAAAGAGCGCGCCGAGATAACAAGTATTCGCGAACTAACCTCTAATCAGGTTGAAACTTGTAACTATAACTGATGTATTTCGTATTTCGTAATCTAGACATAAAATTTTCCTACTATTTTTTTAATTATAAATAAATTTATATTAGTAAATAACGTAAATAATAAAAATATTGTTAAAATCATAAATTTGCAATAAGAAGTGAAACAGGAAATAGAAAGAAAAGGCAAACTAATCTGTCCTTTTCTATCGACGGTTCCATAGATAAGGACAGGTTTCAATTGTGCTACTGCCCTCGGTCGGTGGAGTAATCTTGTTCAAGCACATCGTGAATAGTGCCAAGTACCGATCTCGCACCTTTAATAAATATGTACCTAGAAATCGTACAAAGATTTTTAATCAACCCTCACATGGAAAGATTCCTGTAGTGTAATGGAAAATCATTTATTTTAGAGCGATAACGAAAAGTTTCCACTGTGACAATCACCTTCAGAAATTCCCAAGCGAAAACTTAACCCTGTGATTTTCTCAACGCACCTATTAACTTTATAGATCATGGTGACTTTTGAACACTGTGATTCTTGTTAACATTATTTTGACGAATAAAGTATTCTGAGTCGACAACCTGGCCATCAATTTGATGTTGGTGTACTTATGTACTACTCTGTAATCCATTTTGATTGTTTACGAGGAGGTTACTGGACATTCTGCGATTTCTTCTGCGGTCAATTCCCTAACCACGCCGCTATTCATGTTTACTTTTGCCCGCGCTGATCATCCAAAATCAGATGTAAATATTGCACAAAGAATCGCGTTTCTCTTTAATGATTTTTGTAGTGTTGCGCCGGCATCGCCATTAGACGTTGATAAGACAATTTGTTCTCCGATTGGCATAGGATTCACTAAATGTTTTCTTGTTCTCAATTGGATTGGTCTGTCGGGACAAAAAAACATATATTCGGAGTTCGAATATCCAATTCGGATTTTTGTAGGGAATAAGTGGAATCATTGCAAGATGTTCGAATTTATATCTAAGCACACTTTGAAAATTTTTCCTGAGATCAGATAAACTCGTGGAGTGTGAACGTATTTCTAAAACAAGGAATACAGTATTACATATTTGTTTTCAGTATCTACAGGACTGGTCGTGGGAAAACCAATATTTATAAATAACGTTGTATTTGAGGAGCACAATTTCTTCAACAACTAATCATTAGAAGCTCGCCTCCCTATGAGCTTACAAATATAAATACATGATTAATGACATATTTTATGGAAAAATGTATAACAGTTGTTTTAAATAGATGCTTGTATTGTATGCATTCTGGCAGCAGTAGGTTAGAGACGCATTTGGCCTTGATAAGACGAAAACATCAATTTCGAGAACTATTCTGACTCACGTGAACGAGAAGTTGTCTTGTATCTCCTGATTTCGGTAGAAAAATTCGAAAAACGAGCAAGATCGGCTAAGATTCGAGACAAAGTTTACAATTTCACGTATCACGTAAATTTGAAAATTAATGCATCGAAATAATCATAATAAATCGAAATAAAGTAAAACTATTTGAGAAAAACATATCACTTAAGGGGACGGGGCCGGGGGTATTCAATACAAATTTTGTACTTTCTGCTAAATTAATTGACTTTTAAATCGAAAGTGATGAATTTTCAATAAAAACAGTGCGTTTTCAATTTATACAATCACTTTTACACATTTGTAAAAATTTGTAGAATTGATTACCTTTCTACTAAAAAACACTATTTTCAAACATAAAACATTAATACAAAAAGAACCATTCTTCACACAGTATTCGAATTTTGAACCAAAGAGATAAATTTATAAATAAATATTTGCATCTCCAAGCAAAACATAAATTTGTCACAGGCAAAATTAAAAAAAAAAACGATTTCGCAACAAGAAATACATTTTTAGCAAAGAAGATGCATTTTTGAGAATGTAGTTTACTTCTTTACCAAACAATTTTAAAATAAAATCAACAATATTCCAGCAGGAAAATAAATGTTTCATATACTGTTTGTCGTTCCATGTAAGTAGTCAAATTTGTACTTTAAGAAGTGAAATTTCAAATGATAAATGGAAAATTTTTTCAACAAAATACATGAATTTCCAACTCACCATGTGCTTTTGGTACAATTTGCTGATCTTGGCTAGTATGTTCTGCAGGAGTCGGATGCATATATGTATGGTGTCCAGAATCCCAAACATATATAAGTTCCGGAGAACCCAAATAATTTAATATATTTGTTATTTCATGAGCATTAAAACCCTCAATATTTTCAGGAGAAGGTGGGTTACCCTCATTTTCTGGCCTTTTTGTTAATTCTGTAAAAAGACTGCTGATATATACAAAACTCATCTACCCTAATTCAAACGATCTACATCTGCCAAGTATTTAAGAAACTACTTTTCTCTCATTTTTTATTGACATATCCTGGTTTCGCGACTATACATTACAGAGGTTGCAAAGGTAGAATTATACGTTGCGATTTTAGGATCTTCAATTATTCATTTCATGAGAAAATTACTTAATGTGTTGTATTTAACTGTACTTTAGTGTGTTACGTATTTTCAAGTCGTTATATCAAAATCTGATATTAGCTTTTCAAACTTAAAAATGGCGGATCCAATATGGCGGAAATAAATTATTAAAAATGTTTAGATCTTCATGAAATTGGTGATACTTAGGTTTTTGTCATCGCTGATTTTAAATCTGATGTTAGAGTTATAAAATCCAACATGACGGGCATGAATTCTGAATATTCGGATCATGTTTAAATTGATGATACATGGGTTTTGGGGCTCGCTGATTTTGAATCTGAGGATCGATTTTTAAAAATTCAAAATGGTGCAAATATTAACAACCCGATCAAGTACTAAATTTTTTCGTTCATTTTCATTCGTGTTTGCGAACAGCTTTCCTACTTGTAGTTCACAAAATTTTGCACTGTGCGTTTATTGATGTAACGAATTAGTGTGTGAACTACGACGGATCGTTCTCTAGTTAGTCGAGTTCCTTCTGAGAGTTTTTGAAGGAGTATTTGAAGAAATTGTTAAAAACTTTAGAGTCTTTCGTGATGGAGTGAATTTAGAGTATGATTAGGGAGGTCTTAGTCTGCCGCTCTGAAAATTTGTATTAATAAATCGATAGTGGCTGAGAATGCTGAATTTCCATTGACTTTTCATGAATCTGGCAAACTCTAATTTTAACATTTATAGGAAAACATTCTACATAACCAAAAATGGTTCTTAGAGCCGGATATGTCGTTAAAAGGCTATGCTGACTATAAAAAAGTGGGTATTAGTTTGGAAAAAAGACCATTTGTGAAGATTCAAATAATAATCGCCATTGTGCGATCTTTGATTGTCACGTTCGACGAAGAAATTGCGGTTCACGTTTAAATTTAAGTGCTTATTAAAATTTAAGCAAGAGCGTTTTGTATAACACTCAAGAATAAGTCACTGCGGTTGAACTAAGTGCATTGGATTTTCAATCATGGAAAAATCAAACATGTTGTGATAAATAACCGTGAAAAACGCATAAGTGCAAATTTTAACAGTATATACACTTGAGGTCACCGAACAAAGTATAATTGCTACCAGGCGAAGTTATTTCGCAATCTTGAAGATCACGCTCTCTCTCTCATAAGGTTTTGAGTGCCCTCTTTCTCTCATGAAGTATTGGTAGGAACTTTGAATTAATTACAATTTTTGAAGTTATTCAAATGAGAACTATTTGTATGATTTGGCCACAATTTATGCGAAGCTACATGAACACTTTTATTCGATTTCGAAATTATGTATTTTGTTCTCGCATACTCAACTATTATTTCTCGAAAAAAATTTACATTTTTGTGAATTGAGCTTGCAGCTCCTAAAATTATTACCAAAAATATTCTCGCAGTATAATTTTTGTTGACAATTGCAAGAAAAAAATGGAGTTTTTACTCTCAGAATTAACAGAAGTTTGCCAGTCAACATTGAGAACTGAAACTGATTTTTAAAAGCTAGGCAAGTCCAAAATTACCATAGATATAGTAAAATCCAGAATTAAACTCTTGGACCAAAGATGAGAGAAATGTGAAAATTCACATTTAAAAATTAAGCACAACAACTTTTGAAACATGTAATAATTACTGACGCTAATTTTGTTTCCACATGCTAAAGTCTAGGTATAATAATAAAAGAGCACTCATTTCAGCTCATTTACAGGAGTTTTTAAGTCTCCCGAATGTATCTAATAATGTTCTTGAAGATCTCAAACGATTAAGCGATACTACCAATGAGTTTCTGGCCGCTCTCAAAAATTTACTCCGTCCAATTGATAATTGGAGTGATTTATTAGTATTTTTAACTACTAAAAAACTGGATACTCAATCGGTAAAGGAGTGGGAGATGCAAATTGGTACCGAATCGTATTATCCTACTTACAAAGAACTCGATACGTTTTTAGAAAAATGTATTCGCGTTGTAGAAGCGATACAAGCTTTGAAGATTAATACTAAAATGAGCTTACAAGACAAGAATAAAAATGCTAAACAATCAGGGTTTCGGAGTTATAATGCATCTTCTATCTCCAAATGCCTTTTATGCAAGGATAATCATCCATTGTTTAATTGTTCTTAATTTGAAACACTGTCAGTTGAAGGATGTAAGGAAGTTGTCACTCGCCATCACGGTTGTTATAGTTGTTTTACGCCTGGTCATAGGCTTTTAACTGTACAAGCAAACCGAAATGTATTAAATGCGGTAGGAAACATAACACCTTGTAGCATCTCAATAATTTTTAATCTATCACAACGCCATCAGCTGATACTACGTCTCTACATTATCAATTTCCAGTTCCTAGTTCTTCTACTTCACCAGATAATGATACTGGTGATGTAGCTCAGGTGGCTAGAGCAAATCATGTCTCACTTAATAACAACTCAGAAAATGATCTGTTATTCCATTTTTTAAATAATCACCCAAATCGATCATGCTCAACATTAATAGCAATAGCAGTAATTACCTTGAAAGCTGATAACGGGAAAGCTAATAAATTTCGGGTTTTATTGTATCAAGGCTAAGTATTTAAGGATTTAAGGTGCGGATAAATATGGTTCGTGCTTATTACCTGGCATACAGCAGGGTGGGTTAGACACTCTTACAGCTCAATCTACCATTTTTTGTTGGATCTTGTCAGGGCCAGTTATGGAAAATAAAAGAGACAAGCAGTCCACTTACAATAAATCAGAGTAAACCTTCTGAAATCTTGCATGAAGACTTGACTAAGTTTTGGGAATTGGAAGAACTCCCTAATAGAGACCCCCTAACTGACGAAGAAAAGTTTTGCAAGGAACGTTTTTTCAGGACGCACAAACGCACAAGCGATGGACGGTACTTAATATGATTACCATTTAAGAATGAGCTCCCAATAAAAATCGGTGCCTCCTTCTCTAGAGAAAAAATCGCATTGGATAGGGTTCTACGACGATTGAATAAAAATTCAAAATTGTTCCAAGAGTATTCCACTTTTTTGTATAAATATAAGAAACTAGGACATATGAAACTTGTGAGAGAAGAAGAGCTAGATAATTCTATTCAGATTGTTTATTCACCACACCACCAGGTTTTGAGAGAAAGTAGTTCTACTACTACTAAAAGAGACAAATTTTGGTAGATGCTCGTGACTGCAATTATCAGCGAATTTTATGATGCTCAGCTGATAACAATGTGATGGTCTATCGATTTTTGACTCTCACTTATAGCACTGCTTGTGCGCCTTAATTGACTAATAAAGTAATTAAGCAATTGGCTTATGATGAAGAAAGTAAGTTTCCTTCAGCTAAAAGTATCCTAATAAGGAATATCTACGTAGATGATATTTTGTTTGGTGCGGATACTAAAGTATAAGCCAAAAAGAAGCGACAACAGGTATTTCAATTGTTGGAAGCTGGTGGTTTCCACTTGCGAAAGTGGGCGTCTAATGATTTAGAATTATTGTTAGATTTTCCTTCTGGAAAGCGTAAGAGAGCTATAGATTTTCCGTTAGCTTAAGATGCTCAGCTCAAAGTTTTAGGTTCATTTTGGATCCTCAATCTGACTCATTTCATTTTAAGGTAACTTCCCGTCCAGTGGAGACTTCAACTAAGAGGACCGTTTTTTCTTTAATAGGTAAATTATATGATCCGATGGGTTGTTCAACTCAAGTAATACTAGTGGCTAAGTTACTGATGCAGGATATTTGGCCACTGAAGCTTGATTGTGATGAGAAGTTCCCTAGCGAACTTTAGATTCATTGGACTGATTATCACAATGCTTTAAATAAAGTAGAATCTCTGAAAGTTCCTAGATGGACTAGTCAACTGCAAGAACATATAAATTATGAGCTTCATGGAATTGCAGATGTTTCTTCTAAAGCTTACTCCGCTTCTGTTTATCTTTGAATTCACAGTGAAGATTTAAATAATGCTCAAATTAGCTTATTAATGGCTAAATCTAAAGTGGCTCCTTTTAAATACTTGTTAATTTCACGTTTAGAATTATTTGAGGCAGCCTTGCTTGCTAAGGTACTCAAATTCCTCATGGATACGATATCGCTTGAAAATTTCCTCACTTTCTGTCACACTGATTCAGTGGCTGTTTTGGATTGGCTCGGTAAGTATCCTTCAAATTTGCCAGTTTTTGTAGCTAATAGAGTTTCGCTAATTCACGAGATAGACCCTCGTGCCAAATATCGATATAACTCTACCAAGGATAATTCAGCGGACTGCGTCACGAGGAGACTCTCGCCGGAAAAGATTCTGAGTCATCCTATATGGTGGCAGGGCCCACCGTGGTTAAGATTTCACTCAACAAAATAGACAGATCATCGCTTCAATTCTCTGAAAACATCTAATTTAGAACCACGAGTTCAAGAATGCCATCACGGGTTTAGTGAAATCAAAAGTCTATTCAAATTAATGTACAACTTTTCCTCCTGGCCTAATTGCTCCGAGTAACTGCTTTTGTAAGAGGTGTATTGATGCCTTTGTTTTCAAACACTCTAAATCCTCAAAGTCTAAACCTCAGTGTTTGACTCCTTCGCTGAGAACGCTTGAAATCCAAAAAGCCGAAATATTTTGGATTAAATATGTTCAAGTTAGTTCCTTCTCGCTTGAACTCAAGGATTTGAGCCAAAATGAGGGAATTGCACATAATTTATATCTGAAAAACTTAAATCTATTTTTGAATTCTATTGTCCTCTTACGATTAGGAGAATGGTTACGACATGCTCCTATCAGCTTTAATGAGAAGCATCCCATAATTTTACCACATCATCACCTGAGTAAAATGTTAGCCGTACATGCTCACATAAGATCCCAACATGGTGGTCTAAAATTGATCTTGTATACGCTCAGGCAGCTCAATGAATCTTAAGAGCGCGCCCTCTGGTTAAATGATTAATCAAGGATTGCTTCGAATGTGCGCGAGAAAGAGCGACTGCTGCCTTTCTTGCCGCCTTCTAGCGATTCTCTTCTAGGCGAGGAAGACCTGCTCACTTGTATGGTGACAATGGTACGACATTTCACGGGGCTGATAAGGAATTAACAAATTTCATTTTTAAATTCAGGCTTGATAGTAATTTACATAATGAATTCGCTAGCGAAGGCACCTCTTGGCACCATTTGAATGTCGTCTCATCAAAACAGTAGAGTGCAGACATCTACTACTGTCTCACACAGCGACCCGAACTTTGACAGCATTGCGCGTGCGCCGCTATCTATGGTTATAGTGGAAGAGGGGTGGAAAGCGAAGAGTATTAATGAGAGTGGAAGGTGACTGTACATTTTAGATCACCACACTCTGCCGCTTCCGGGAAGAAGTTTGGATATATCGAAGGGAAATCTACGTTATACAATGCGTCTTATCTAACAGTAAAAACGTTTTGTGTACAAGTTTCATCGTTTTCTGTTTTGTTTCCCGCGAACCCGACAACATAAGGACAACAAAAGCAATTACAGTAGTTCTTGTAAAAATAATATGAAGGGAATCTATATAACCTTACTAACCTGATATTAAAGTTTATCAACAAAATAATAAATTCTCACAATAAGTGTCCACCATAAAAAATATTGTTGCTCGTAAGCTGTACGCTGCTGCAAATCTGAAAAAATATTTTTGTTTTAGACTAGTGACGAATGGGTATCATTCGCTGAAGATGACGAAAACGTTTGTCGTGATTTTCGGATTTGTAATTCCTATTAAAAAAAAAAGAACGGCCCTGTATTTTAGGTACACTGTATATGTATATGTACATTAATGCATTTGATGGAAAGTTGTATGTATATAAATGATATATAAATGATGACTTCTTCTTTTTAAAACCCTAGTATTTATCGCTTTTGTACTTAGAAACTAGATCTTCAGGCATTATTTTAAAGCGTAAGACCGATTTTTGCCAGTTCCGCCCGCGTAACATTTATCAACAATTTGACGAATTATCAGAATTATTGCGAGTTGAAGTAAAAAATGCAACAAAATTTAGTATACTCTATTACAGGGTTTTTGATTTTTTTAACGCAAAAAGCACAACTTTTTATCTAGAGAAAAAGTGGTGCAATTAACTCTTAACCGGAACTGTGGGTTAAAAATACCCCAATAAACTTTTGAGCTCGCACTAACCGTACTAAATTTGATAATATGGACCATGTTTCATGTAACTTGAATTAAATTAATGGCCCTTAGACTAATTCCAATTTTTCCCAAATACCTTAAGCTACATTAGATAATTTAAAGAAAAAAATATTTATTGCGAGCTGCGCAAAACACGTTTGAACACGTAGGGTAGAAAACATGCATTGTGCTATTTACGTAATAAAATGGAGTTGTGTCAGTTAAGTTTCATGATTATGATTAAAAGGTTATATTTTAATATCCTCATCTTAATTAGCAGGTATTTGGTTAAAGTCGAATTTGACTAGGTCGGTTTTCATCAAATCTCTTGCTTTTAAGAGGCCCTGAGTAGGAGAAAATAATGTTTAAAAGGTTTGTGTCTGTACATATGTAGTAGGTAGTAGACACTATCACTTTCGAAAAAACTATCTACTCGCTCAGCGGGCAGATTTTTTTCTATACTGTCTGTTTCTTTCATCTTGAGGCTTCGAAATATTTCAAGATATACGCACGTGACGACGGAAATGTATGTTATGAAAACCTTTTACTTTCTAGAAAGAAAAGGGACCCTGCAAAAATGGTTGCGCTTTCAAATGAGAGTTAAAAAAGACAAACGCCAGTTTATTTGAAATGGTCAGTACAGACTAGTTTGCTTTGGTTCGTTATGTTCCTTACATTCGTTTGAGTTAGATTTGGTATCTTATTTACGTTCGTTTGACTTGGATTGAGTGTTTTACTTTCTTTGATTTGTGTTGCTTAAGCTCATTTTGGTTCGCTTTGTTAAATGCGTTCAATTGATTTTGTTCTGTTAGTTGGTTGCATTACGGTTGATCATATATTTTTTCTTAGTATCGTTCATTACGTTTGTTTATTATAATTTGATCTCGTCGTGTCTAAAGTTTATAATCAAGAGATTATATTTTTTCGTATATAAAATAATTATCAGAATGATTTTACTTCTATCTATATACTATTTATACGCCTGCAGAAAATAGGTATTTCCCTAAACTAAAGATATGTTATACTATTTCATTTACCAATAGAATTCAGGATAAGGGCCAAGGATAAGAGCACATTACAGAAAATCTTCATCTTTTCTAAGTACAGGATAAAATGGTTAATGTACTAATTGAAAATTTGTTTAACAAATATAACTGATGAACGTTCTACTGCCATATTAGATTATACAATATATACTATAGTCGTTATCTTTTAGAGTGAAGGCGTCAACTTTGTCCTTCTGAGATTTTTACTTCTGATAAGAGTCAGTTTTATTGAATACAGTGTGGTTTCACATATGATTTTTTGTAAAGAAAAAAAGTGAGTTGGAACGCAATTCTCTACAATAACGCACTTTTTTAAGGAGATTTAAGGATTTTAGGAGATTTAATGGGAAGCAAAAGAAAAATATGTAAGAATGTAATATCTAGAAGCTTTTTTCTTATTAAGCCATTCTTCTTTAACCATCGATTGTTTTCTGAAACTTAAAAAATTCGAATAAAAAGTTGTAAATTCACATCATGTAACGACATTTTCAGTTAATTTAAAAGACTTGAAAGAAATATGGTCTTATTTTTACAATTGTGGTTAATATTTTCTCTCAATAACACACGGATATTTTACAAAAGATAAAAAGGAAAATTCTTTTATTATTGGAAAAGACTGTTCGTTACTAAAATGTGATGATGAAAAGAAAAAAATTTTATTTTATTTTGCATTATCTGAATAAGCGCATTAGCTTCGAGGCAAAAATAATAAAGCATACATTTTATATTATAGAGCTTAGCATAATATAGAAAATATCAGGTGGGTAAAGCTGGAAGTACAACTTTGCCTAAAGAACGTCAGATCTATGACATCACTGAGGCCTCATTTAAGGCTCATTGAATACCCGAAAGCTATATTTTAAGATCTGCATTTGTTTTTGAAATGCCCCCTATCATTAAAAAACTAACCTAAAAAATAAATATGTACTAATTTGAAAATTGAGTACACCAGAATCGAAGACTCATATTAGGCTCTTCAGTGCCTTCAAAATCCATTTTCCAAAACCATCCCTTGATGTTAAAAAACGACCCCTCACTCAAAGGTGCTGATAAAGTGCACGGAATAACACTAATCAGAAAACTGAGTACATCAGAATTGAAGGCTCTTGTATGACCCACGGCGAAATTTTTCAAAAACAATCCCTATCATATATAAAATATCATAAAAATTATATATGCGGCCTTGAAAGCTCATTTTAGGCTCTCTGATTCCCCCAAAGTTAAATTTTCAAAACCATCCCTTGATGTTTAAAAACTAACTATTACTTAAAAGTGCTGATAATGTCACTGAATATGCACTAATCATAAAACAGAGTAAATCGGAATTTCAGGATCATTAAAGGCTCTTGCATGACCTACGGCACAATTTTTAAAAAACAACGCCTATTATAAATAAACTACCCTAAAAATTAAATATGCACTAATCTGAAAGTTGAGTGCACAAGAAATGAAGGGTCATTTTAGGCTCTTTATGCCCCCCCCACCTCCAAATTAATTTTGTAGAACCATCCCTTGATGTTAAAAAACTACCTCTTACATCAAAGTGCTGAAAAAAGTGCGCGGAATATGCAGTAATCATAAAACTGAGTTCGTCAGAATTGAAGGCTCATTAAAAACTCTTATATGACCCACGGCGCAGTTTTTCAAAAACAACCTCTGTCATAAAAAAACTACCTTAAAAATAGATATGCACAATTCTGAAAATTGAGCACACCAGAATTGAAGGCTTATATTAGGCTCTTCATCGCCCCCAAAATAAATTTTCTAAAATCATCCCTTGCTATTAAAAAACTAGCCCTCACTTAAAAGTGCTGATAAAGTGCACTAAATATGCACTAATCAGAAAACTGAGTACATCAGAATTGAAGGCTTATTAAAGGTTCGTGTATAATTTTGTTTTTGTGAAACTACGCTATGGGTCATGCGAAAGACTTCAATGGGCCTTCAATTCTACAGTACTCAATTTCAGATCAGAGCATATTTATTTTTCAGTGCAGTTTATTTATGATAGGGGCTGTTTTTCAAAAATTTCTCCGTGGGTCATACAAGAGCCTTTAATGAGCCTTCAATTCTGATATACTCAGTTTTATGATTAGTGCATATGCAGTGCACATCAGCACTTTTAAGTAAGGGGTAGTTTTTTAACATCAAGGGATGGTTTTGGAAAATTGATTTTGGGGGGGTTGAAGAGCCTAAAATGAGCCTTCAATTCTGGTGTACTCAATTTTCAGATTAGTGCATATTTATTTGATAGGGTGGTTTTTTATGACAGGGGTTGCTTTTGAAAAATTGCACCGTATATTCTGCAAGAGCCTTCAATGAGCCCCCAATTCCTGTTAAAGAAAAAATGGATATAATGAATACTTCTACCATGGAACTGCTAGCTTTACGTAAATCTGTCAGCACCATGCATTTTTTTGAAAAAATCTAGAGATTAAAATTTGGCTTTCGTGTGTTAAATGAGCCTTAAATGAGCCCTCAATTATGGCAAAGGTCTGCCGTTCTTTGGGCAAAGAGGTACTTCCAGCTTTATCCACCCGAAAATGTCCTTTATAAATTGAACAGTTAAAATATTCCTGATAAAAAAATATGAACCTACGCTGTAATATTATATTCGGTACTTTATAATGAAAAATAAATCAATAAATTTTTGAATTTGGAAAATTATATCACTGCAAGGTTTGACAACTTCAAAAAATAAAAAATGAAACTATGCCTTTTTTTTAATGATACGCTTAAAATAGAAAATTATTTATTCCAAATTAATGCACAATTTTGCGTTTAAAGTAAATAGTTTTGAAAAGGTTAACAGGTGAAATAAACATAAGAGATTTTGAAATTGAACTTATTTAGGATAGCACAATATCCAGTTATATGAAATTTGTGATATTGAAAATAATTTGGTAAATATGTTTTTTGAAACACTTTTTCTTTGCAATTGGCTGACATATTTTATTGAGGGTTATATAATTTTAAGAGTGGTATCTTATTATTCTTTTATCTTTATTCTTCGATGGTTGAGTCATATGCGTTATATGAGTGAGAACTTTGTGTACTTTCTGCACAGATCCTGAAAAAAATGTACATGAAATGGCTTTTGATTGATTTTGATTAAACTGCGTGGAATTTTAGTTCTCAACGTCTAGATGAAAAATGTAATTGGGCACAAAGACCGAATATGGACCGTTTTTGAGTTCTAGAGGGTTAAAAATGCAACCAATCAACGAACATTAGCAAATACTATGTTATATTATACTATGTATGTTAAAAGTTGCAGGTATGAAAAAAAAATGTTCTCTATGAAAGTTATTGTGCTCTGACGAGGAAAGGCAAGGGGGGCCATGACAATAAGAAACATGTCATTTTTTAAGATCAGTCAATACTTGCCATTTATTGCTAATATTCATCCAATAAAGACGTGATATGAATAGAAAACCAATATAGAGTCCACGATGACAAGATATGGACATGACTTAGTCAATATAAAGCTAATAAAGGCTAGTCATCAGAAGGTTGTTGTCAGTATCTAGCCAATTAAGGCAAGTTGTGTGCAGCACATAGACAATATCTAGCCAATATAGGCAAGACATGACTAGGATATTTCCGATTCTCGACAATAAAGGCGAGACAAGAGGAAAGCTTGTTCAATATACAGGAATGGTTAATATTTTAATGTCCAGCCAATGAAGACAACGCATGGGCGAGATTTAGTCTAGCCGATGAAGGCAAGATCGATGGTCGAATTAGGCAATATCTGGCCTATCAAGACGAGGCACGAGTAAAGCTTATTTCATATCCAGCAACTAAACTTAAGACATGACCAACATGTTGTCAATATCTAGCCAATGAATTAATAATAAGCAGCTAGTTTTATGGTTTGCATTAGTTTTTCTGAGTGAAAACGAATTCATTCTTGTTGGCGAGCATATCCAAAGAACCGTAATACAGCGCCTTGATGATCTGACTGGCATATGCAATAGTACCCTTCTATAGAAGTAAGTCCTTCATCGGAAACCATACCATCGTTCAGGTCATTATCACCGTTTGGTCTATAAGTAATCCAAAGTTCATGCTCAGATGCGTTTCGAAATCGAGAAAAAAACTCAGATCGTTATAAATCCTGGTTGCGGTACTTGAATACCTCAAACATTCCTTGTTTCACATTCGCTTTCTTGTATTTAGTAATTAGTTCAGTGGCCATTTCAACATCAGATCATTCCGTGATAATTAGACATTGTTATCTGTCAATTACAGCTCCAGATATCGGACAAAAATCGCCTAGGTTAGGATTGTATTGTATCTCTATAACTAGATGAAATAAATTCAAAATCGATTTGATGTGTCTATTCCTAGCCTTAACGATCCCCCTAGACTTTGTCACTAGGCGCGATTCGTCAGCATCTGCTATTGCAAGTTGATTCTGATGTGGCGGAAAAAATCAGGAATTTCGTAGCCAAACGCGCCAGATGATTAGTGGCACCGCGATATCTCCTGTCAACACTGACAATGCCGTCTTCTTGGAACCATCTTCTCATTTAAAACATAGCGGCGGTGAGATCTTTTACATGAAAGAGGTCACAATTTCGATGTAACGCCTAAAACTAGGCACAACCTACCTTATCCCATGATAAATAGCGTAGCACCACTAATTATAAAGAAACGGTTTCCGATTTTCTCTGTGCATGAACATAACTATGTTACATGTTCTACGGTCGGCAATATAGAAACCACAAGATAAATGCAGTTTTGCCCTGGAGGAGAAAGAACTTAAAGAAAGGCGATGATATGACCAATGCCATAACAATTTGAAGATTTTACTATTATAGGATACTTATAATTATAACTGTCATCAATGCCAGTGTATTTAGATTTCATATAGTTATTATAACTTTACACTTCAGTTCATTATTAGCGGGTACCCCACTTAGTGGAAGAACAGATATGTAGTCAGACACACTGTGTCTGTGTGAGCTATCACCTCTGATTAAGTTAACATGCAAAATTCGTACACCTGAAAGCTCAACAGTAGAGATGCGCGATCGCCAATCGTCACGGCCAGCATCAGCTATTACTCATGGTATGCAGTAGCGAGGTTCGCAAGTTATGAATGACACGTTGTCGAACAGAAGGAAGATGTAAGCGAACACCGAAGGTCTCAGCAGACAGAACTGACCAAAACATGTTTTTACAAATCGTATCATGTAAAAATTAACAATACGTACGCACAAATGTAAATCTGTTCTTTAACATCAGGCTTCGCACGCATTTCGCTCTTTTATCGCTATCCCTCGCATTACCAGCCTCTGCTTCCGCGGCTAGCACCTAATACTTAACTACTATTTACAATATTTATATTTTTCTTAAATCTACTTTCTCTCCTATTTACAATCTTTCCTTCTCCATCCTTCTTCCTCCTCTTTTTCTCCATCTTGCCCAACACCTACTTCACCCATACCACTGCCCTGCTGTCCACCCTTTCATGCAACAATAATACATATTCTCTTCTCTCTAGAAAGTCAGAATCTATTATAACCCTCCATGCAACCGCATCTCATTCTAGCTATAAGTCCCTGACTACCTTGCTGTCCTTTTTCACATAAATGTTGCGCTCTCCCCCTTGGCATAATCCTCACATAGTTCCCGTTAAACCTTGACTCTCTTATCCTCTACTCTCCTTCTGCATTCTCTTTCTCTATTCCATTCGTTGGTACGAACTCATATACCTGCCTTCCTTCCTTCCTCGCGCAACATGCTAACTTCATACATCTGCAATCCATTCGTTCTAAAATATTTTACCCTTTCCACCTCCATCTGTGCACTGCTACATCCGTTTTCCTTCTCTCACCAACACCCCCTAACCAATTTACTTCCCCCCTCTTCCAAAAATTTCTCCCTATATTTACACGCTCAAATCCCTGTTTAAATCCCTAAACTCGTTATTCCTGTCTCCCTCCTGACAATATACTTCCGTCTATTCGTTGCCAACCCCAGTGTCCACTTTACATACCTCTCCTGCATCCTATTTACTTACTCACTTACCATGCGTCTACACATCCACACTCCATGAAATAAGACACTCATCACCAGCTAATCAAAAAAGTTAATTCTCATTAAAAAATAATCTGCGAACAACCTTTTTTTTAGCCCCCACAGCCGCTTCATCACCACATTTGCCTTGCTTACTCTCTATTTTATATGATCACCCACTCCCCCATTTCTTCGAAACAGAATGCCTAGGTACGCAAACTCTTTTACCACCTATACTGCTTTACCCTTCCACTTCCACTCCCCTCCCCTATCTCTCCCACCTACTTTCCTGAACACCATAACCTTCGACTTGCCCGCATTTAACTCTAATCTATTTTGTCCAAGTATCTTCTCAACCTCTTTATCATCTCCTTTAAAACCTCTTCACTCTTTGCCAGCAGCACTAAGTCATCTGCATATGCGAGTGGCCATATCCTGAGTCCTCCCAACTTAACTTCTCCTACCACTCCGTTCGCTAGCTCAATTTCCAAATCCGCGATCAAATTTGCAAAAAGCGTTGGTCTAAGCTGACACCTTTGCCTTAACCCCCTATGCATCCAGAATCCCTCAGAGATTCCCTCTCCTCCTCTCACCCTATCTTTCATCTCCTCATATACCTCCCTTACCCTCTCGATCAGGCCCCTCTTCACTCCTCTCTCTTCCATTGCGTCCCACAACTTCCACCTATCCACCGAAGGGAACGCGCTCTTCAGATCTACAAAAAACGCGTACACTTTGTCGCCCTTTCTGGTTAGTTCTCTATCCACCACGTGTCTCCAGACGTAAGTGTTGTGAATTGTACCCCTTCTCTCTCTAAATCCCGCCTGCGTCTCCGGCAATATTTCTTTTCCCTCAACATCCTTGCGCAGCTTATGTGCTAACACCATCGCGTATATTTTGTACGCAGCATTCATGAGCGTAATTCCTCTATAATTTTCCTGCCTTTCCCTATCCCCTTTCTTATACAGTGGTACGATCAACCCCTCTCTCCACCCAATTAGCAACTCTTTCTCCCTCCATACTTTGTTCACTAACCTCTTCAGCCTCTGCTTTACCTCTTGTATGCCAAACAGTCACGCTTCGTTGTCTACCCCATCCATCCCTGCTGCCTTAAAGTTTTTTAACTTCCCTATGTGTTTCTCTATCTCCTTGTCGTTCAGTTCCTCTCCACCTACCTCCCTCGTTCTTCTAATCCCCTCGTCACTCTTTCGTGTATCTGTCCCCTGAAATGAATTCTTAAAAATTTCCCTCCATTCGTCGCGCTCTATCTTCTCATTTATCCCCACCCTACGTTTCCTAAATCTATTAATTATCTTCTTCACGTCTTTTTCTGCCTTAACACTTCTCAACTTCTCTTCCTTTCTCATGTCTGCGTACTCCCTCCTTTTCGCGGTTCCTTCCACTTCCTGTACTTCTTTCTCACTTTTCTCTTCATCATTTTATATTCTATATCCCACCACGGCTTCACCATTCCTTTCTTCTTCTTCATAAATACCTTCTGTTGCACACAACCTTTCACTTTTTCTTGTAGATCCTCCCATATCTCGTCCACCGACCCCCACTCAAAGCTTACGAAGCCCAACTGCTCCTGATACTTTTCCATTGCCTCTCTCGTCCATGATACCCTCTCCCCTAATGACCCTTCTTTCCCACCCTGCCTTTCACCAGCCACACCCTGTATCTACAAACTTAATGCCTGATGTTCTGATCCCACACTCCCTTCCACTGCGAATTTTTGCTTCTCCTCCTACCCTTGCATATTCATAATCGCATAGTCTATCACCGATACACCCCTCTTCCTCACATACGTGTGTTCTCACTCTTCGTCTTCTTTGCCATACTATTCGCCACCGCCCACCCTCTACCCTCCATCCATTCTCTTAGAATATCCATTTCTTGCATTAAATTTTCCCCCTATTGTCACCATACACTTATCCGTCTCCTTTAATAAGTTTTCTACCCGTTTTTAACCCTTTTCATTCCATCCTAATTGTACACAGTCATAAACTTATACATCGCCCCTCCTATCTTTACAGCCCTAATTTTCACGCCCTCCCCCTCTCCATAAACTTCTTCCTCTAATCCATTCCTAACATCTGTTATAATTCCCCCACTAGCCCTTTCTTTCCTTTTTACTTTGACCGCCTCCTGTAGCCTCCACCTATATCCCCTTAGCAAATTTCGCTCTACTCTATCCCATTCCCTTCTGTATACCCACGTTTCTACCAGTCCAATCACATCAAATTCCTCAATATACCTGCAGAACTCCTCACCTTTCTTCTTTACCCCTGCTGCGTTCCATTAAAACGTCTTTAACACTCCTTCACCATGCTTTACTCCCACCTTCCTAATTCCCTCGAATCAAACTCCCCTGAACTTCCTTTAAAACCTCCTTCTCCTCGCCCCTCAAATTTTCTTCCCAGCTCTCCAATTCCACCACCGCCACTTCATTCTCCTTTCTCGCCTCGATTCTAACTTGCCCTACCTTGCATTATACCACCCTATGCTCTCAGCAGCACTTCCACCCTCTACCCTTCTGCCCTGCTCTTTAGGTGCAATCCTTTTGTCGCTATATTATTCCTCCTATCTGTCTTTCCTTTTTTCTCACTATCCGCTCTCACCTTCTTTTCATTCCGCCACTCTTTCACTTTCTTTTCTATCACGATCTCCACTTTCTTCCAAATACCTTGCTTCTCGCCCTCCCCCCTGTCAAATGCTTTCATTGCCGACCTGCGCTCCACCTTCTCCAGCCTTCTCCAGCCTTTTTCCGCCCTTTCCCTCCACATCTTCTCCCATCTCCTTTATTTTATCCTCTTTTTCCATCTTTACCGACATTAACTCCCTCTGCAATCCTCCTCTGATAGCCTCCTTCTCCGTCAAGAGATCCTCCTTCTCACTTGCACTGGACGCTCCCTCCCTTGCCTGATCGCTTATTTCGCTCCGATTTTTCTCCCTTCCTGACGCGCCACTGGACACCGGGCTACGCACAACTGGTCGTCGTGTCCTTCTGGAAATTTCCTCCCCGTCTACTTCACTACCAGCACTGTCAGCACTCTCGCTGCCGACCTGCGGCTAGTCCATCGGTAACTGTAACCTACCCATACACAAAAGTACGCACTGCCGCCAAAAGATGTCTTTTAAGGCTGCAGCCGCTTACCACCCTTAAATTTCAGATTTTTGCCCCATTCTACCCCCCACATCCCCTGCCGACACCCTTTTCTCACCCTTAATACCCCCTAGCTCTACAAGAACCACCCTTGTCCACCATGAACGTCCAAAATACTGAATACAAAACTACCCCGCTCCCACGAAATCCTAACTTCACTTTCCCTATTCAGCCAAATCCTCCCCCCCAACTATAATGTAAATTAATTTTTATTTTCCCAATGTACCCCTCATAACTGTACTCACCTCCTGGACTTTATAATTAAGTTCATTATTAGCGTGTACCCCACTTAGTGGCAGAACAGATATGTAGTGAGACACCCTGTGTTATCGTGCAATATTCGTGCTCCTGAAAGGTCAGGAGTAGAGATGAACGATCGTCAATCGTCACGGCCAGCAGCAGCTATTACTCATGGTATGCCGTAGCGAGGTTCGCGAGTATCGAATAACACGTAGTCGAACAAAAGAGGATGTAAGCGAACACCGACAGTCTCGGCAGACATAAATATTTTTCATCAGAGAAAATTGAAACTTAATTCTATGACAAAGCAGCACGTATTAAGTCGAAGCATATTTTTACAATAAATTTCTGACAAAACTGATCAAAACATGTTTTTACAAATCTTATCTTGTAAGACTTAACCATACTCACGCAAAAATGTCAATCTATCTTTTAACATCATGCAAAGCTATTTGATTTGTTTCCGAATAAAGTTCGCAGTTTCCGCTATTTCTTCTGTGCTCAATCCATTCACCGCACTGGTAATCATTTTTATTTTAACTCTCTTCAAGGTCTCAAGATTGGGTATAAATATTGGATGCATAATAGTGTGTCTGCTTGATTTTTCCAACGTTGCACATACGTAGCTATTGGATGCTGATAATACAATTTGTTCTCCGGTTGGCATTGGATTCTGGATGCGATGTTTTGTTCTCAATTGAATTGACTTATCTGCAGGAAAAAAAGTATCTTCGTAGTTCGCATAACTGATTTGAGCTGTGGTGGGGAATGAGTAGAATAAATGCAATATCTTCAAATCTGTATCAAAGTATGCTTAGGAAAGTTTTCTTCATAGTAGGAGACCTAGGCTTATCACGAAGAGGTGTCTCGGCAGGTGGTGGAGAATTATCAGAATGATAAGGTGTGGCAAGGGAATGGATCGTGCCTAGACATTGTCAGACAGGAGAAAAAAGAAGATACACAGCGTTGAAGACTAGAAAGAGGGCCATTATCGCGCAAACGCTCGGACTGTAAACTTGGCTCTTCTAGGGAAAACAAAATCTACTTTTTTTGACAAAAAATTGGTGGCTTCTGCTGTTTTCGCAGTAAGTATGTGAATTAAAATTTTTTCTTTTCCTCGAAACTGTAAAAATAATAGTCAGCAAACTTTGTTTTTACTGTGTTATTAAAAAGTGGTTTAGAAATGGTTTTAATTGTTAAAAGCCACACGATACGGAAAAATTCATTTTGTTCATGAATTTCTATATAATCACATTAACCGTATTTACAATGAGAGCTGCACGATATTAAAAATAAAAATCAGTAAAAAAACCGATGGTTCAGAGGCTGGGGCTGGCGGAAAAATAAGCCAAGAGACTGCTGCTTTGGCTGAAAATACTATTGTTTGTTCACGCGTGAGTGCTCGCATGAGTGGTAAACGCACACAACGCGCACCCCGCGAAGTTCTGTTACACCTACCCGCGGCGCTTCGTCAATTTTTGCAATGGCTATAGGAGGAAGAACTATTATAGGGTCTTACAGTAAATTCAAATTCTAACTAAGTATCACTGTTATTGGGATTATAACGATTACTGGTTCATTAGAAACATGTCTTAATCGGATTTACTGTGCTATAAATAATTTTTTTACTACAATAAATTTCATTCCTTTCTGTGACAATTTAATGTTTGTTTTCTTGTTTTAGTGGTTATGAGAAATTGGACTAGCTCCTTTATATGTTCCACCCTTTGGGATATACATTTCCTAACCTAATGTTTTATTAATGAATTCGTTATATTTATTAGAATTATTATATTTAATTAATTGATTGAATACCCAATCATTACCTTGATGACATAGAAATTTACGAAGGTTTTTTTCAGGGTCGGCGAAAGCCCTACGTATGCAATGCAAGCTTCTAATGTGTCCCCTAAGGGCTTACATTTTTTTCTTGTACCTTATTCCCTATTTTTCACATGCCACCACATACTTACTTGGTATTGGCAGGGAGCTTACAGTTCGAGGTGGGCTCCGAACCACCAAGAGAATTATCTTTAAGTACTTAGATAACCCATTTTTTCTAGAGGTACCGGTTCCTCGACTCTCCGCAGAAGCACAACTCTATTTCTAGGCGGGAATCGAACACGCAAGCCGACGGAGTGGGTCCAAAGCCTTCGCTTTAGCCCCCACTATCGTTGTCCCACTGATTTGAAGTATACAAAAAATTGTTTCCTAAAATATCGATCCACAACTCGCTCGTCAGTGGGCCAACGCGGGCAGCGAGCGGGCTCTGTAGGCTGTGTAGTATGCCTACTACACACGCTATTCCCACTCGGTGAGCCCAACAACAATGGATGTAGAATTTTATTTTATTTTTTTAATATATGCCTTTAAAAAAATTCAATTTATATAAAAAGTATTAGGTTCATAATTAATCGTTGTGTACCTTACATAAAAGATCCAAAGAGCTCCACAATAAATGAAATGCTAACAGAGACACATTCAAACGTTCAAACATTCAAACATTCAAACGTAGCGTGTCGGTGAGTCGACTCTGTTAAATGCTGCGAAGCCCAGCCTTGTGTAAAGCCGAAAATGCACGAGCAGGAACCCGAGCTCTCCCGACTTCATGAATTACGATCTAGATGCTCCTCAAATCTATTCAGGTTTTAAAATCCTGAGTTACCTTAGAACCATTATGCTTATTGCAAAGAGGCAAATATAAAGGACTTTATGTAAATAGATATAGGAGACAAGACTTCTGGGTCTAAAATGTTTCAAATTTTGTTCTGAATGCCTTAGTCATAATTTTAATAAACAATTGATTTTTCACAAATAAAAAACAAATTTTCGACGAAACAGTTAATTTTTCAACATAAGAAATTAATTTTAAAAATACATTTTTTAACTTAAACATTGTAGCTTATACTGAAGCTTGCAGTTGAAAAAATTAAATTTTAAACCCAAATAAATGTGAATTTTCAACAAAAGAAATCAATTTTTTATCTGAAACAAATGAATTTTTAAAGAAGAATAATTCATTAACAAAGAAGCTAAATTTATAACTCAAAAGAATATTTTTCAAGAAAAAAGAGTGTCAACAAAATTCATCAATTTTCATCTATAGAAATGAATTTTAAACTAAAACAATAAGTATTCGATCAAAAATGGACTAGTTAAATTTTCAGATAAAAAATAGAATTTTCAACGAAAGAAATTAATTTAATAATAATAAATTTAAAAAATCATTCAAATGCAGAGAAAAATTTCCTTATAATCTTTAAAATTTTCCCAAGCATTTGAAGAAACTTTTTTATTCTCCTGAAACCTTTCGAGATTCTTTTAAAGTTCCTAAAGTTTATCTTGCGTTTCTAAAACACTTTTTAAACATTTCATGAATTAATAAAAAATGTTTTGTAATATTTTTTCAATTTTCTGTTAGAATTCATTCCAAAACAATTATTTACATTTTTTCCCTAGGAGTTTCTTTCATTATCTTTCATTATCTAAAAGTCCTTTGTTTATCGACTTTTTAATATTATTTTTTCATTTTACATACATATCTATTATATCTTATCAAAATTTAATATAAAAATCTTAAATGTTAAGTGTATTTAAATACATATTTTATTGTTTCCAAATTTTTAGAAATAATTTAACAAACTTTACGTGTAATTAAAAAAAACTTTTTTTAAATCTCATTTAACTTATTCCAAGTTATCTTTTTTTTAATTTTCAAAATTTATGTAATTACTTAATCTGACTGAAAATAATTGAACCTCTTGCGATTAAAAGCGGGGAATCTGCTTGAGAAGAAATGTGCTGAAAGTAATTTAAAAAAAAAACTGATAATTGTACAAAATTTCCAGGCGCATCTTTCTTATTCTTCTACAAGAATTTTTAAGTTTTTAAGTTTTTTTAATCAGTTTATCCGACGTTTCTAAAACTCTTCTGAAGCTTAAATTCTTTTTTAATCTCGTCAATTCTACTCAATGTTTATTGAATCTATTAGATTATTTACATTTTTTTAAAATTTGTAATCTTATCGAATTAAAAAATGTTGATTTTAAAACTTTCTACACTCTTTTTCGAAATTTTAAGAAATTGTTTGATGTGTTTAAAAATCTTCTTTAATTTTCTTTCAAAGCACATTTTTCAAAATAAAAAATCATTCAAAATGTTCACACCATAATTAGGAAAATAATTCTTTTTTTCTAATCTTCTAATATTTTATAATCTTTAAAAATTATTTAAATGTTTCCTGATTTTTTTTTATTTTTTAAAATTAAAAAAAATGGCCTTTAAACTTTTTCAGATACTTTGAAAATTTTTGACCTCATGAAAACTTACCAAATTCTTGAAAAACCTTTATAAGTTTTTATTATTTTTGTATCCTTTCAAAATTTCTGAATATCTCTTAAACTCACTCAAATTTAAAAGTAGATTTTTAAAGCAACATATAATTTAAAAAATTGTGTAACAACATTTCACGAGAAGGCCTAATAAGAATTATGTTCCTTAATTCAAGATGTGAAAAAATTGACTCATAATCTTCTCAATTTTTCGCAGGAATTTTAAGGAAAACAGTTTTAGCTCCTTGAAATCTTTCGGAATTCCTTTAAAGTTTCTAAAGTTTATGTTTGAATTCTTAAAAAATCTAAGTTTCTGATTTTGCTTTAAAATCTTCTACAGTCTCCTTCTTAATTTTAGGAAATTCTTTCACGTATTTAAAAACATTTTTTAATATTCTCATTAAGTACGTTTTTTAAAATAAAATGTCATTACAAATTTTCCTACCAATCGTGAAAAAGTTCTGTTTTTAATTTTGTCGGACCTTCTAAGCCTCCTTATCATTAAAAATTAATTAAATTTGTCCTAATTTTCTTTGAAATACGGCAAAATGAAAAAGATTGCCTTAAAATCTTCAGATTCTTTATTGAGAATTTTAAACATAGTTTAAAATGTAGTGGAATTTTTTAAAATTATATTTTCAAAATAAAAAGTTATTGTAATTATTCGTAGAAAACTCAAAGAATTTTCTTCACTTTCGTGAAACCTTACAAAATTCTTCAACAACATCTTTACAAATTTTAACTATTTTCTAATCGTTTTAAAATTCCTGAATATCTCTTAAACTTAGGCAAATTTGAAAGGTCATTTTTTAAAGCAAAATAAAGTTTTAAAAAATATGTAACAAAACTGCGCAATAAATTGCCTGAACTTTCATTCTCTTGACACCCTGCGAAATTCAGTTTACTTAAAAACTCCTCCAAACAGCCAGTTAGCCACCGAAAACGAATCGTGAAGTCGGGGGGACTCGGCTTCGTGGTCGTGCATTTTCCGCTCTACAGAAGGCTGGCCTACGCAACATGTAGCAGAGCCGACTCACTGAAACGCTACGTTTGAATGTGTCGCTCCCAGATTGGAGAGTGGTGGGGGCCGAAAAATCCCACGTTCTGGAGACACTGGCTCCAGCCGCTCGAGTAGTGGCATGGAGAGGCGGCTTATGATTTCTAGGAATCGCACCCTCCTACGGCCTTGAAAACGGCACTACTCATAGGTTCATCTGTACTTACAGCAATCGTTGCCGGATAAAAAAGATAGTACCTTACTTTTACTGTATGAATTCAAAATGTACTATTTTGTTATTCTGGCTCACGCAGCTAATATAAAGATTTCCTCATCGCTATTTAGACAGCCATCAGAGATAATTATCGCAGGACATCGAAGCGAATCTACTTATTTAGATAACAAAAACTAAAGTAAAAATTGTATTCTTTATCATCATTGTATTTTAGTAACAAACAGTTTTTTCTAATAATTAAGGAATTTTACTTTTGAACTTTCGTAAAATATCCGTAAATATTACTAAAAGAAAAAATAACTATATAAAAACTGAAACAATATTTTTGTTTAAATAAAAAAGTTAAAAAATAAGTAACTAACAAATCTTTTACCTTTAAAAAAACACCCGGTTGTCGTGTAAGCGACAATAGTAAAAATAAGACCAAATTTCTTTAAAGTCTCTTGAATTAACTGAGAATATTGTTACATGATGTAAATTTACAACTTTTTATTCCAATTTGTAATGGATCAGAGCACAGTCGGTCGCTAATGAAAAATGGCGTAAGAGACAATGCGCTCCTAGATTTTACATTCTTAAATGCTTGTTCGTCCAAATTTAAAATCTTTTCATATATTTTTATATATATTTTCGATTAAATCTTTTAAAATTATGTTAACAAACATGTTAAGTAATCAACATTTTTCATTCGATATAGCATCCCTATTTCTTAATAATAAAATCCATTCATTGTCTATAATCAGAAAAATTAATATGTTTTGCTAAAATTATAAAAAATTATTTAAGATATATACGGTCACTTTAGTATGACTAATATGATGTTAATCATTCGGGCGCGGCAGTGTTGACTGCTAGCCAATAAAAACCTAGATTGTAAATTTTGAATTTACAAATATACATTATTGTAGAGAACTACGTTCTAAATTTTTTTTAACTTCACAAAAAACCCGTATTTGTAACATATTGTGTTCAATAAAACTGACTCTTATCAGATGTAAATATCACAGGACAAAGTTGGCGCCTTCAATGTAAAAGATAGCGACTATGGCATAGATTGTATAACCTTATAAAGCAGTAGAATATTCTTCATATCCATTCGTTATAGAAAATTCTAATTATTACATTAATTATTTTATCCTGTAATTATAAAAGATTATGATTTTCTGTAGTTTGCTCTTATTATTGGCCATTAACCTGATTTCGATTGGTAAATAAAATAATATAATATGTCTTTAGTTTAGGGAAATACATGTTTTATGCAGACGTGTAAATAGTACATATCGACGCCTGACTAGAATAAGGTGTGGGTTCTGAATATGCTTCAAAAAGGAATATTATATTATTGAGAATAAACCTGTCTATATCAGCGAAAAAGACGTCCATGATAATGATAGTTCTCTTACATTAATAAATGCATTAAAATAATTTATTGAAGAACAATAATATTGATTTACTTAAAGAAATTGAAGAGACTTATATTATGTATTATGTCTGATATTGTATAATATATTTTTAAAATCTTTGAATATAACTTTTTTTAAAAGAAATTATGTATATTTTTTGAATAAATTTGTTAATCAAAAAGAATAATTATTTTAAACATTAGTAATAAATCACTCCATAATTTTATTATAAAATAAGTCATACTCTAGAGGAATAACTTTAATCGGGTACTTATTCGCGACATATTTTTTCGTGTCAATGACAACAGAAAGATATTCTCCGGTGTACTATCTGTTCAAGCGGGGTTATTCCTGTACAGTGTCAGTCAATTTATAATGAAATCATGCAGTGATTTATTACTTATCTTTAAAATAATGACTTTTTTGATGATCATATTTATTAAAAAAATACATATACTTTTCTTTAAAACAAAAAAAAAAAATATTCAAAGATTCTACAAATATAATATATAGTATTAGACATAATATACAATATATGTATCTTTAATTTCTTTTAGTAAATTATTATTATTATTGTTCTTAAATAAATTATGTTAATGCATTTGATAATGTACGAGAACTATGATTATCCCGGACATCTTTTTTTTTCACTGATATAGGAAGGTTTATTATAAATAATATAATGTTCATTTATCTGCTGCAAAACATTATTGTATTCAATACTCACCTGACTGCATGGCATACTATAATTAATTCATAATGTAGTCATTTCAAAATAAATGTAAAATATGGTGTCGTATTATCTTACTTTTATATAATTATGCAAAATGTTAAGAATTAAAAGCTGATATAAAAGAAGCAGTATTTACATTAGAAAACGTGGTAACACTACAAAAACACTACAAAATTTCAAGAAGGAAATATTTTGGTGAACGACCGTCTTTTTCTGACAATTTCGGAACCAAAATCTTTTTCAAACAGATTCGGAACTAACATCTTCTTTGAACAAGATCCATACACTTCTTTAAACAAGATTCCATAATAGGGGCCTTGGGCCCATTTTATGGAACCTAGGGAAATGACAACCCGAGCAGCGATTGAAAAGCAAGGCTTCACCTGTCCTAAAACTATTTAACTAAGGCTTGAATTAAATAGCAGAAATGTTTTAACCAGGACAAAATTTATCCTAGTTACTTTTTTTGGGTCTCTGATTTCAAATCTGATATTTGATTTTCAAAATTCAAAATGAAGGATCCAATATGGTGGGCATGAAAAAAAAATCTTTTGATCTGAACAAAATTGATGTTACTTAGAGTTTTGGGGTCGGTAAATCATCCAATATGCCGAACCAAAATGATCAATAATTTTTAGAACTTAATCGGGTTCTTCATGTTCACGCCATTTCAAATTTAAAATATCGAACTTTAGATTTGAAATCGGCGACCCCAAAACCCCAAGTATCACCATATTTACCAAGTTCTAAATATTTGTAATAATTTATGTCCGCTATATCGGATCCCTTATTTTGAATTAAAAAGAAACTTATATCAGATTTTGATTCAACGTCTCCAAAATACCTAAAACATTCAAGAATAATTAAAACGGATCACAATAAATAATTTTCATTCAAAATGGCCACTTATATATTATAACTATATATGTTATCAATCCTTTAAAATAATTTAGGGTCCTAAAATCGCAATGTATAAATATGTACTTGCACCCACTGTGCTGTACGCTTGTAAAAACTGGAAATTTCAATAAAAGAATGGGAGTGAAATAGTTTCTTCAACCATAGGCAAATTTATATCGTCGATTAACTTCTATATCGCTCCCTGAATAAAAATTCTTCGACTTGATGTCGACTTGAATTGCCCCCAATCAAGACATGCTAAAGTAGAAAATTTCGACTTGAGCATGTCTCAGTTTTGAGACGGAGCTCTTCGAGAGCTCTTCGAGGTATACGCTCTTCGAGCGTATACCTGCCCTAACAAAAAGGTTATATCTAACAATCATAAAAGTTAATCTTTGTTAATGGTTAAACAATCTT
>NC_046658.1:170020671-170039731 GCF_010883055.1 Belonocnema kinseyi | reverse complement strand
CAACTTATTTACGGATTGTTATTTGTATGATACTTGATTGACGATGATACGATAATACGATGATGAGTCAAGTAAACGTCGCCTTAGCCGAGACAAGGCTCGACTTAAGACAAGTAAATGTCGTTTTACCTATCATGGTCATAAAAGTAAGACGAAGGCTTATGTCTTGACTCAGTTTTGAGACGCAGCCAGACATCGATGTCTTGGAGACGAACTCAAGACATAACCAAGTCGAACTCAAGTTGAAGCCTTTTTCTCGGTTCGATTAGATGAGTTTTGTATATATCAGCATTCTTTTTACAGAATCATCAGGAAGGCCAAAAAACAAGTGGATTCCACCTTCTCCTGAAAATATTGAGGGGTTTAATACACATGAAATAACAAGGCTATTAAATGATTTGGGTTCTCCGAAATCTTCATATAGCGGGAATTTCGGACAACATACTTCTATGCATCCGGCTCTTGCAGAATATACTAGCTACGATAAGCAAGTCGTATCAACATCACACGGTAAGCTGAAAATTCATGTATTTTGTTGCAAATTTAAATAAATATAAACAGATCATTCTTTTCTTTTTAACAAAATGAATTTTTCACGAAAAACCCAACTATTCCATTTTTCGTCGAAAATTTATCATTTTTAATTAAAAATTCAACCATTTGGATGAAATTAAAAGAGTTTGTGTGTGTTTTTTTTTAAATGGTGGATGTTTTTGTCAAAAGGTGCACACTTTAAGACCCTCTAAATTCAAAAAACATGTTTCTACGAATGTCTCTATCTGTATGTCTATCTGTCTGTAGTTGTGTCTGTCTTTATGTCGGTCTGTCTGTGAGCACGATAGCTTTTGAAAAAATTAGTCTATGAGATTGGCTTTCTCGACACTCTTTTAGTGCCCTAAGCTAAATGCTAAGTTCGTTAGTCACATATTTTGGATTAAAATACTAAAAGTGAGGCCATTTTGAACATTTTTGACAACACATTTTTTCATGATTCAAAAACGCTGTTCACAGTTGTTCATAGTAGTTGAGAAGCAAAGTGTTACTTTTCGATAGCCCTACAAGATTATCACATCAATCTTTTGAATTTTTTCGAAAAACTTCAATTTTTTTTTCGCCGAAGGTACAGCAAAAAATGTTTACTTATGGTTTTTTTTACATTCTCATAAGCGAAGGTATTAGATATGTGTAAAATTTGACACATGAAATTGAAACTTTTAAGCCATTTAACGGACGATATAAAAAAATGGCAAGAGAAGAAAAAGTTCGATTTTTAAATGCCTTAGGAGATTATCATAACAACTTTTTGAATTTTTTTGATAAATCAAAAATTAAATTTTGACAGCATAAAAAATAACGGAAATCCAAAAGTTACATTTTTTCAGGCAAAACTTTTCACAGTATTTCAAATATTCTCAAATATAATAATGTATTTAAACACACACACACACACACGCGCGCGCACGCACACATTAAAACTAAGGGCCAATACCAAGGGTTTCTGCTGAATAGTTAGAAAATAAATAGATAGAAGATAGAAGATAAATAGACAGATGTGTCTGCAAAGATGCAGCATTCTACCAGCGTGACTCACTGATGGCCTGGATTGATTATCGGAAAGCTTTCACTATGTATTTAACATGGAAGACCTTAAGATCTATGCTAAAAACAAAGGGCTACTACATCTAGCTCTAGGGATTGTCGAACGCATACTGAGGAAATTGGAATGGAATTCGGGTTAGACAAATGCGCCAAGGTTTATTTGAAACGAAGAAAACATAATAGCATCCCTGCAGATCCTGAGCTCGTTGACGAAAGCGCTGTACAACACCTTTGCGCAGGGGAGACTTATACATACCTGGGGGTACCACAAAGCCAAATTTAGGATGTTACATCCATAAAGAATACTCTCCGAAGCAGATACAAACGTCTCATCCGGCAAATTTGGTCTTCCGAACTGTCGGCGAGAAACAAAGTATCTCCAACGAACATGCTTGCCGTCCCGGTAGTACTCTGTTCATTTAGAGTAGTCCCATGGACGAAAAACGAGCTCAGATGCCTTGATATCGGGACAAGAATGGTTATGCACATGAACAAAAGCATGCATCCTAAGTCTTCTGTTCCGCGACTGTACGGGACTGTACGCTCCGCAAAGGAGCATTTCTGTACAAAGCAGCGGAGGCGGCTGCCGAAACACTTGGACTTAACTTCAGTATTAGGGGTGAGAAAAATGCATCAAATCTTATCTATCTCGAGTACTCACTCCTCAAAGCCCGGATTGAGAAAGCACAAGATAAAAACTTTCGTGAGCAGCTCCTCAATAATAGGATGCACGGTATTTTCCACAGAAATGTGGAGAATCAATCAATGTCGTGTGAGCTAAAGTTTGCTTTCCCTAAATCGCCCGGATTGAAGTCTGGTACGCAGGGTTTCATTTTTGCACACCCCGAACATTTAGCTCACATACTATCTAGTTGTCCAGCTCATGCGGAAACGACCTACATCCAAAGGCACAATGCGACAATAAGAGTGCTTTATTGCTATGTCTGTCACTACGGCACTAACCTTAATATCACTCCTTTAAACGCTCCTAGGGAAATCGAGTCAATTGTCGAGAATGGGAAGTGGCGCATATAGTGGAACTTTATATTCTCTACAATTGTTTCTGTTGCACATTCGAGGCCTGACATGATTCTTCTTGACTTCGAGAAGCGGACCATGTTTGCTATTAAATTTTCGGCTCCAGCTGACAAAAACATAATAATCAAAGAGAATGAAATAAAAGAGAGATATAGAGACCTTATAAGGGAGTTGCAAGGATTGTACCTGGAATATTCTGTTAAACTAATCGTCCTCATCGTCGACGCTCTTGGAGGTGCCAAGCTTCCTCTCGTTAATAGCCTGAAAAGCATCCCTGCGTGTCAACAATATGCTAAAACACTTGCGGAAAAAATGTAGAAGGCGATAGTTCTTGGATCGCTCCGTGTTCTCAGGGTGCATGAAACTTTTGCCGGATCGTAGTTTTGATTCCGTTACAAACTGTAGCCACCCATCTCACAGTCGTGCGACCAGGTTGTGGCTGAAATTTTAGCGCGATTTCGCTGGGAGCGGGTGCAATTTTTCAGATTAGCATCCGCTCCAGGTGAAATCCTGCGGTTGTTTTTATGACAAATTTTTCATATACATACATACACACACATACATACACACACACACACACACACACATATATATATATATATATATATTAAATACGCTGGTAGAATGCTGCATCTTTGCAGACACATCTATCGATAAGCAGGTTCTCCCGACATCCGGCTACGCCTTTCTTTGAGCCTGGATATTCATACATTTCTTGCCACACAGGTTCAATTGCCCGAACAATCTTATCATTTAGGATAGCTGTGAATATCTTATAAAGTGTGCTCTAGAATTCTCTTAGCGTCAGATAGTATCCGTATTCTCTCAACAATATGCTGCCTGATGGTCAGCAGCTTTGACTTGTTAAGTGTGTGATAACGGATCCGGAGTTCGCGCGCGAACTTTCGAACCTTGGCGGTAAAATTCCTGGCAGATTTGATGCAGTCAATCACACACTGAATGCGGGACGCGTACTGTCTTCCCCAGCCTATCTTTATGGCAAGTTGATGCATTCGCTTTTTGGTCTGATGATCAACCGTTTGTCTTGTTTTACGGTTCGCATCGGCCAAAGCTCTCGCTGCATTATACACACAATAATTGATAGCCCAGAGGTCGGATTCTCCGGAAAAATGTCCACGTTGGACGCGGTTGGTCTTAGTGTCGCCTCTCTTTCTCTGTTGCCGGCTTGTTCTAGCTGTGGTAGAGTAGGCGTTCCGCTTACAAAGCCCCTTTTACGGAGTAGTTCAGCATGGTTTCGCAGACGTTGCTGCAAAAAGTGCGATAGCTCCGGGTGTTTCTCGCACCACAGAGCATGCAGCCGTGCCATGTAACCCCGTTCAGGGGCCACACTCGCATGGTAGCACTCTAGCAAGTCGTGATTCAGACACTCCGTCCATCCAAAGGTCGCGAGATCCCGCCGATCCACCGCATTGAATACATTTTCACTGGCTCCATCAGCTCTAGATTGGTCGGCATTGTTGGCCGACCCATTGTCGGGAGCCCTGCGCGTTCTATGGTTTTGAACCGCACTTACTACAACTATGTTTGGTGTTGTCATTGTTGTTCCCACGAGAAGCTAGGGAAAGGGGTTCGTCCATCCTTGTAGAGTCCCGCATGCAAGGATAAGGCTGCGTACTCTGAGAGGTCGCCCGGTATCCTAGAGTCACCGTTCTAGACACCTCACCCAGGTGCCATTCAGCTTCCGGCACGGTTTTTACACCTCCGCTTGTGGGTTAATTTCTTCGGGACCACCCCTGGACAATTGTCCGCGACTGCCTATTTATTTTTGTAATCATATGTAGCAGAAACCCTTGGTACAGGGACCCTCTTTTCGCAACCCGAGGACGCGTTCGGTGGCTTTGTCATAGGCCCTTCGGTTTGATTCTGGAGGAATCAAAACCGAATATATATACACATACACATAATTTAGAAATTAAGAAACGGTATGGCTGCTCACTAGACCATATGTTTAGAGATTAAATCATAAAGAAAACATTGGAAATGAGCAAATTCAGTTTGTGGAAAAACGGAAAAAGTTGCAATAAGACGTTAAATGACAAAAACTTTTTTTGAAAAGAACGCGAATTTTTTTTTAAACGGGACAATGAATCTTTGTCTGTTGCAATACGTACCAATGCAAGTTACGAATTATAATAATACACATTTATGGGAATCATATAAAATTTCAGGGGTAAACTTGAGTGAGAAACACGAGGTACGTGATGAGAATGTGTTTAAATAAAAATGTATCCTTTTAGATAAAAGAATCAATTAATTTGGTACAGAATTAAAATATTCGATTGAAAATGAATTTTTTCACCCCTTCACAGTCAGGCAAAAAAAACAACAAATAACTTCAAAATGTTTTCGAGAAAAAACACTATATCTTATCTAGAATTTGACTATAGAAAAGACTAGACTTCGTATTATCAATGGGAAAGTTTCATATAAAAATTGCATAGCTTACGACTACTGTATTAACATGTACGAATTATCGCCTTGGTCCTTCTTTTGTAACCTTATTTAATCATTTGTCCATAACAAAGTTCCTCAGTGTGTAAGCTGAACGTTAGTAATAAAAAAGAGTCAATATAAGCGTTAACAAGAAGTGAGTCTGAACAAATGTTTAAGTTCTGAACATTCTTGACCGTTTTGTCGCGCTATATTGGATGCTCCATTTTCAATTTCCAAAACACAATACCTAATTCACATTCAGAAACTCCAGACACATAGGTACTACCAATCTAATTCTATGTTTCCTAGGTTGTCGAGTACGTATGCGGATTCTTTGTGGTTCTACGCGCAAAAAAAAGAAGTTTAATACTTAATTATCAGGAATTGTAGAGAGTTTCTCGTAATTGTAACTGTATAAGCTGCTCTCAATAAGAGGGTGAAAATGTCAAAATCACTTACCATTTCGTAAATGTCACAATGAAATTAAGGTCAATTTAACGGTTCTCCTTCAGTAAAACAAATATCTATTCCCTCGTATTACATACTGTACGTCATATAAAATCTACTGAACCGAGATTAAAATAGTGGTGCAGTGACATGACGAAAGATCGGTACATGCTACCGATCCTAAACTCGCTCCTAAAGTCGCTACGTAACATATCCGCGAGAAGCAACGGGTGAATTCACGGAGCAATCGGCAATTAATGGATTGCATCACTTAAAAAACATTCCTTTTTGACATTTCGGTGACAGTCGTCACATTACTCTATATTGCCACTCAGCAAGGAAGGGGAACTTATTCAGGCACTTTACACAATAGCGACTGGAACTGCCTGAACGAGTGTCAACGTCCTGCTACTCTGACATGTTCTGTGAACGGTAGCAATTGTCCTGAAAGGGGATTTGTATAATGATTCGTAGCATTACACTGCCCTACATGAGTTTTGCGAATAAAATGGCACCTAGTGTTTCCGAAAGGATATTTCGTACATACCACGAATCTGAGTTTCAAAACTTCCCATCACATCATGTTTTTGAGAAAATAGGTGTTGCAACCCTTAAAAATGGCGTTGTTAGCCATTTTTGAAAATGTAAAGCTGAACCTCCTTAATTGACCCTTGCGATACCCTGATCCCTGATGAGAGTCCTTAAGAGGTTTTTTATCTACTTGGTTGTTTGATCCCTGGGTGCACTCATGCGTAATGTTTTGGTATTCTCGCAGTGATCAGACGCCTAACAGTGTCTTTTTCTGGAATTAAGTAATGAGAATGTGATAGTCGGGGATTAGTATCAACCACAAAAGCAATAATTACAATAATAATAATAATGATAAACTCTGCTTTAATTGTCGTACCTCTCAACAATAACTTAAAAAATAAGGACAATGGATCTCGGGGTTGTGGAGCGCACTTATGGGGTTGAGGAAGTGGAGTTAATCTTAAAGTTTTTTGACATTAATAAAAGATTCAGAGATAATACAATCCATAAAAAGTTTCTAATTCGCTGTAAAGAACATGGAGTTGTACCCAGTGAAATCAGAAATTAGGGAAGAATATAGATTTCAACTTTAACAGCAAGAAAATACAGGACAGATTAGTCGGGATGGTTCTTAAGTATCAGAGGGGAATTCTAAACTGTCTGATTGGTCAGATTTGTGCGAATTGGTCCAACTTGAATAGAAGATTGAAAGAAATTTGTGATAGTATGCATAGATTATTACCGGTTAATATAGTTGAATAATGTATGAAGAGAGTAAAATGTTTAGATACAAGTAGCTTAGTTTAAATTGACAAAAACAATGCTAGATTCATAAATTTGATCGGTCAACAGGGTAATGTACAACAGCTTTACTTGAATTTGCACAGTCGCTTGTATCCAGAATTAGAAGATCCTTGGTTAATTAATATATCGAGTATAAGAGTAATTTTTGATAGTGTACTAGATATATTGAGACTGGGGGATGGTTTTAGTAATGAGTTTGGGGAGAAAAAATCAGATCAGTTTATGAACATGGTTAAGTGTCTTGAAAATATGTGGAGAAAATATATGATCTAGAGGACCGACGGAGTGTTAGGAGAAAATTCCTTATATGGTCAGACGAGTCGATCAGAAAGAATAGGGGTATTATTGTGTTGAGTAACAAGTTTAGTAAGGGACTTGCGTTGACGAGAGAGTTTCTGAGTAATAATCCAGAGATATTGGTGGCAAAGGCAGATAAGGGCAATATAACGGTACTAATAAATTTTCAAGTTCCATCAGACGGTATATTTGTTTCTTTTTATGTGGTGGCCATGTTCCCAAACATACCAATCACTAAAGTATTGATATGAATTGCGAAAAGATGGGACTTAATTAGGGCATACACTGAAATCAAACTAGATGAGTTTCTGAGAGCTGTGGATTTCATTTTTAACCAAGTATACTTTTGTTTCAATGGGCGATATTACAAAAAAATATTCGGTACGCCGATTGGTAGCGTGGTCTCACCGATCTTTGCCGATATGGTCATGGAGGACATAGAGTTGGAGGTTTTTGAAGAGTTTGGGCGTGATTATGATTATGATGTACCATTCTATGTTCGTTACGTTGACGACTCTTTTATTTGACTATATCATCACAAAGTTCAACAACTTTTAGACTCTTTCAATTCAAAACATGAGAGACTTAAATTCACTTGTGAGCCAGAATTCAACGGGGTGATTAACTTCCTTGATGTCACGGTACTAAGAAACAATTAGGGAAATGTTACAATAAATTGGTTTAGAAAAATAACTTTTTGGGTAGAACTCTCAATTATAATTCATTGCATCCTAGAGAAGCGAAAGTGGGTATTGTTAAGAATTTGGTAGATAGTACAATCAGACTCTCACACGAGTCTTATCATAATGAAAATTTAGCTGAGGTCAAAAATATTCTTTTTATGAAACATTATCCGGAACGGTTGGTTGAGAAACATCTTAATTCAAAATTGAGACAATTAAGCATAAGAGATGCGAGTGGTAAATTACCGAAAAAAGATAATGATAGAAATATAATAGATATAATATGGTTGTTTTACCATACTGCGGTAGGATCTCACAATAGACGAAACGGGCACTAAAAGGGGCAAATTTACACACAATTTTTACAATTCCGCTTAAAAGCAATAATATTATGAGACTGGGTAAATATCAGCTTGATCGTTTGAATCACAAAGAGGTGATCTATTAGATTTCATGCGCAGAGTGCAGTAAGGTGCATGTAGGTCAAACTAAGAGAAAATTGCGTCTCAGAAAAAGAGAAGACATGAATAATTTTAATGTGTCGCCTATGGACCATAATGTAATAACAAAACACATTCAAAGGACAGGACATGATTTTAGGTGGGATGATGTTAGGAGTTTGGACTATGAGAGTAATAAGGACAAACGTGAAATTATGGAGGTTTTATTTATTAAAAAAGAGGGTGATAATGCTCTTAATTGCAAAACAACTCTTAAAAAGTATAATGTAATGTTGGACAACTTTATTTGTTTATTTTAGATTTTGACAGTTAGGGGGGGGGGGGAGTTGAGAAATTTGTTAGTTTGAGATTGATAATAATGAAAATAGTAATCCCAGTCGGTTGTGCGTCGGGGTACGGTGGTATTTCTGTTTCGGCGATTGCATCCTTGCTTTCATTTTGCGTCTTCATTCTTTGTTCCTCCTTGAAAATTCTTATTTTCTCCTTGTTTGCTGCTCCCCCTGCATCTGAACAAATTTTTCTGGCTGGATGTAATGGGGTGAGGAGTGATGGTTTTGTTTATTTGTCTTATCTCTCCAGTCTTCTGCTTGCTCGACCCTCGTCTCTTGACTGTTAGCCAATGTTTTTGGTTGGATATAGTTGTTTGAGGTGTGTTGATTTCGGTTGGTTGTTTCGTGTCTAGGGAATGGGCTGACTCACAATGCCTTATTGATGAGTCCTAAGTGAGTTGAACCAGGACAAAGCACTTTCTCCTTTCCTACATTTCATACTTCTTTGTGGTGATGTCTACAGAAGTTTACTTTCTCTTTACTGCTTGCCTTTTTGAATTGCTTACTTGCTTACTTGCTTACTTGTTTACTTGCTTACTTGCTTGTTTGTGACTGCTTTTGATTGTTCTTGGTTAATGATTGGTTGTTGGTCTAATTTTCGCTCGGTTTGCGTACTTGTCATTCGTTCTGCCTATAATGCACAGAGCGCTTCGCGCTCTGTGAGCTTGGTTCTATTCTTTAATAATTTTGTGTTATAGGGCTGTGGGTAATGATTGTTCGTTAGTTACTCTTTCACTCGAGTTGCGTACTTATCAGTCGTTCTGCCTATAACGCACAGAGCGCTTTAAGCTCTGTAAGTTCGGTTCTATTCTCTAGTTCTTTACTTTTTCACTCGATTTGTGTACTTATCAGTCGTTTTGCCCATAATGCAACAAAGCGCTTCGCGCACTGCGAGTTAGGTCCTTCTTTATCGGTATTATGTGGGTTAAATTCTTAAGTATTTTTGTATTCTTAAATTTGAAGGGTGATAGTTAGTGGTTGATGGCTTTTTTTCACTCGATTTGCATAAGTTCTTTAGTTGGAGCCTTCTTGCACGGAGCGTTTTGCGCGCTGCGAGTTAGGTTTTTCTTTTTCGGTATTCCGTAGGTTGTCTTCTTAATAATTCTGTATTCTGAAATTTCAAGGGTGATAGTCAATAGTTGGTGGGTTTTTCACTCGATTTGCATATATTGTCTAACTGGAGCCTTCTTGCACGGAGCGTTTCGCGCACCGCGAATTAGGTCCTTCTTCATCGGTGTTATGTGGGTTAAATTCATAAGTATTTTTGTATTCCGAAATTTCAAGGGTGATAGTTAGTGGTTGATGGGTTTTTTTCACTCGATTTGCATAAGTTCTTTATTTGGAGCCTTCTTGCATGGAGCAAGAACCTTTGGTGATAGGTGGCACTTGACACTGTGGTGATGTTTTTCATTAATCATTCTAAAACATGTTTTATAACATTTTGTTTGTGAATTTCACAAGAATGTATGGGGTTGAGATCTCTACAACCCCTTAGGGGTGCAGAGGGAGCCTGGAGCTCTGATGCACACATAGACAAAAAACAAAGTAGTATAGATAGGATGAGGAGGGGAATGGGGAGAGCTCTCTAAAGAAGGAGGCTGCAGGAGCACTCTTTCCTATTTCTTTTCCTCCTTTCTCGAATAGAAACCCGTGTCTCAATGAGTCTACCCAAATGTCGTTTGTGTGGGTTGGTGTTAGCTGGCAGTATCATTCACCCCTATGGTTTAATAATTGTCAGTGCCTCGCATGCGGGAAGCTGATATGAAAAACAATGATGAGACATAAAAAATCTTGTTTTGTGGGATGTTCGTTCTACGCTCTTAACTCGTTTAGGTGTAAGATCGATCATCTTCCAAACTATGATTATTCTAATGTTTACTTTAGTTATTATGAAATTATTATTTTGATGAGCACAAAACTTCTAATGATCTTTTTCTCCTGCTCGTTTGTTTTCATGTAATTCCAGTTTCGTATTTAATAAATTGTGATGGATTATTTTTCGAGCGAGCCAAAAGTTTTAGGGGTAAAGTGGTTCAAAGGAGTAGCTTACTTTTTCAGTATTAATATGCTTTCTAACGAAAAAATCATTTAAAATAAATCATTATTCTTAATAAGACCAAAAAACAAAGTTTAAATCTGAGGCTAATTTCAGGTTACGATTTCCATGCAACAAAAATTAACATTAGCAGTGTGAAAGGTACCCTACCACAAGTTATTGTTTCCTTCAGACCTGGTTTACAAAAGATCAACTGCTGATCATTATTTTCGCAGTTTTGCACAAAAGAAAAAGATTTTATTTGTATAATTACTACGAAAACTGCAAAAACGGCAGAAGTTTAAAATTTCTTGATTTACCAACATTCAGTTCTGTAGATAATTTATAAAAAACTAATACTGTATTTCTTGTTTCAAAAATAAATTCACAGTTCACGCGTTTGCCTGATCATAAGGAAAATTTTCCGATCGTGCTTGGACATAGATTTAAATATCTTGCATTGAATCAATGTATTCCTTTCTAAAATCCGAATCGGATACGCTCGGTTTTTATGTTTACTCCACCTTTTTGAACGTTTTTAGACCGTCAGAATCCGAAAAAACAGGTTTTTAAGAACGCGTTTGTCTGTTAGTTCGTTTATGAGTGGTTGTATGTGTCTTTAGGTTTTGATTTGTTAGCACGATAACTTTTCAAAGAATTGACAGCTTGGATTGGCCTTTTTTGAACTCTTTCAGTGTCTAACACAATTTTGAGACCACCCATTTTAAGATTTTAACATTCTATGTACGGTTATCTGTATTAATTAAAAATACTTACAATTTATTATTGTAAGTTTTGTTTATATTAGAAAAAAATATCGGAGCTACATCCTTTTTTAACAGGCACACTTTTAGGAAACTGTTAAAAGACAAAGATATAGTGAATCACCACTGCGTAAGCAGTTCACCCAAGAAATCGCGCTCGATCATATATTTATCTTGCGCTTTGCGCTCGATAATGTATTTATCTCGTGCTACGCGTTCGATCTTTTTGCACAGACTTTTTTAAAACTAAAGGTGAAAGCATCGACAACAGTAATTTGGCAATTGTGAAGTCTCCTTTGTTAAAGTCTCTTCGGCTTTAATGAACACATTCTCATCGCGTATCTATATTGTTATAGTTGATAACATGCATTTATATTAGAACAGACGTAGTTTCATTGTCTTGTTTAAAAAAATGCGAATTATTTTTAAAAAATTGTTCATTAACATTTTGTTGCAACTCCAGTCGTTTGTCCATAAAAAGAATTTTGTAATTTCCAATGTTATTTTTATGATTTAATCTTCGCACATACGGTCTACTAAGCAGCCTTACCTACAGAAGCTAAGAAAAAAATAAAGAGGGAAAATTTATTGGCCCAAAAAATTGTGCATTTAAAAAAGATCTACGTAGTAATAATAGCACTAACTTATAATGACCCAAGCTACAATAACATTTTAAATAATACAATTTTAGCCTAAATTATATCTAGAAATTTTCTTGGAGATACTTTACGCTAGAATGCGTATTTTCGGTTTAAATCGTAAGACAAATCTTTTCTTTTAATTTTAAAAACAAGCGAATGAAAATAAAAATTTTCCAAAACCAATATACTAATATTACGGATTGTAATAATATAAATTTATTGAAATTATAAACTGTTAATGTTTGTTGAAAATAAAAATTAGTGCAAAATAAGGAGGAAATATTAAAGCAAACATTAACAATAAAATTTCTACTTTATTTTGCAATATCTAAATAAACAGAACCAGCCCGAAGTGCAGAAACAAATCTCATATACATTTAATATAATAGTATTAAGCATAGTGTAGAAAAGATTAGATTTGGAACGACATCTAGTGCGAAGCACGAGATGCGTGAAGAAAATGTGTTCATTACAGCCAAAGGAGCTTCAACAAGAGAGAATTCACAACTACCAAATTAGAGTTCTCTGCTACTTATTTCTCTAACATTCAAATTAGAAATAAAAGATTTTAAAGTGGTGGGGGAACTGAGCTAACGCGAATCCAATGATATGTGGGAAAATTTAAATTGAATTAAGTTTTTCTCTATTTTAAATCCATTTTAAGTTTTTAACACATTTAAATATGTCGAAAAAAGATAAAACGCTGCGAGAAAATTTTTTCAATTCAACACGAATTAAACATTTTTGAAGATTTATTTTTATTTTTTAAAAATGATCGAAGTTTATTGAATTGTAGCATATTTTCTGGGAAAAAAATTCTCTGCAACTCTATCGTTAATATTTTTTAAAATAAGTAAATAACCGTTGAATATAGTTATTTGTTTGAGAAATTTTTTCTCAAGTTGTTGGACGAGATAAAATTATACGCCTATATGGAATTGGTCCCCAAAATTACGACCTCATTTACAACTCGTCCTGTTTCAACTTTCAATTTTGTAGGCACTCAAAGAAAATGTAATCCGGTATTTCTCGTTTTAGAACTAAGTTCACAGTCCATTAGTTTCTGATGACGGCCCTAATCCTGGTTTTCATCGCTATAGATCTTTTTCTTTTTCTCCTAGCAGACATTGTCCAAAAAAAAATCATTCTCTTGTTGCACCTTATTATTCTGTCATGCCTCCACCACATGTCGAACCACCTCTTCATGACTGGTCAAGGTCTCCTCCTTTCAGGCAACATTTTTCAAGCGAGTTTGGAAATAGATTTGAAGATCTTGCACTTATTTGGCTTATTCCCCACAACAATCCGAATCGGAGATTCAAACTCCGAAGATACGTTTTTCCTCCCGATAAACCAATTTGAATGAAAACAAGAAATGATGTCCAGAATTCCATACCACCCGGAGAACAAATTGTATTATAAACGTCCAATTGCGACATCTGCGCAATATTACAAAAAACACTATGCAGACAAACGGTTATTCGTGTAATATTTACCCCTGTTTTTAGGACGTCAGTGCGGGCTAAGCTAAACATGAATAGCGGCGCGTTTGAAGAATTGACCACACAAGAAAACACGAAATGTCCAGTATACTCCTCGCAAATAATCTAAATGGATTACAGAGTATTGTGTGTACGCCCAAATTTTTTTAACCTTTTTCAATTTTGTTCAAATGCGCACGTCTGTCCAGTCTGGTGTTTTCGGCTAAGAATCTTTATATTAAAAATTTTCCGTTTTTTAACGTACAATTTTAGTTTTAAACAATTTCAAATGCAGTTTGTGAGACTTACGATATAATTCTTGTGGATTTTTTTTCACTTAAACTTTAGTTTATTGCTGCTTATTACTAATGGGTACAAATCGGTTAATAAGAAAACGCTTGGGTGCCAAACCAAAGGTTAATTATTAAAATAACTTTTTTTATATAAATATTTTCTTTCTGTACCTTCTTACTAATTTTCAAAAATGATTCAATTTTATTGAATTCTAGCACATTTTTTATAGCAAAAAATGGTATAGAACTGTATTTTTACTACTTTTAAATAAGTCAATAATTTTTAAATACATTTATTTGTTTAAAAAATGTTTTCTCAAGTGATTACGATTTTGCAGGTACTTAAAATAAAAATGTAATCCTCTTTTTCTTGTTTCAGAATTAAGTACACAGTCTCAAGGTTTGCTTGATGGTGAACCTATTCCTGGTGTTCATCGCTTCAGATCTTTTTCCTTTTCTCCTGATACGCATTGTTCAGACACGACTCCTTCTTGTACCACACCTCGTTATTCCGGCATACCTCGTTGTTCTGCCAGTTCTCTACCACATGCTGAATTAACTCTTCGCGACAGGTCGAAGTCTTCTAATCTCATGCAAACTTTTCCCAGCGTACTTGGATTTAGATTTAAAGAGCTTGCTTTTGTTCGACTTATTCCCCACAACTATCCAAATCGGATATTCGAACTCAAAAGATACATTTTTCCAACATATAAACCAATTGGTTTAAGAACAAGAAATCATGATCTAAATCCCATGCCAAGCGGCGAACAAATTGTTTTATCAACATCCAATGGCGACGTTTGTGCAATATTAGGAAAGTCATCATGCAGAAACACGATTCTTCGTCCAATATATTCACATGTTTATGGGCCGTCAGCACGGGTGAAAATAAACATGAATAGCAGAGTTGTTGAGGAATTGACCACAGAAGAAATAGCGGAATGTCCAGTAACCTCCAGGGAACTAATAACTAAGTATTACAGAGTATTACGCGTATAAACCACAACTTAATCATAGAGTTCAGTCTCCATATAAACCCGCGTTTATTCATAAACCCTTTAAAATTAAAGTTCAAAAATAATTTTTTACATTTACAATTTGTATAGAAGATTAAAGTTTAAACTTATGTAGTTTAACTGTTGTGAAAAACTTTAGGATTTTTTTTCGATTAAAACAGCCACCCTGCTTTTTTTGGCCTGCTCACCTTGAAAAAATGACTTGCTTACACATACATTTTTTTACATTATTTTCTTACACCTACCTTTTAAAACTAACATTAATCCACACCTTATATCTAAACCGCTCCGCGGCAAACATCTAATACTTATCTACAATTTACAATATTTACAGTTTACTTAACTCCTTCAACCAGTGCTCCACTCTTGCATCTTCATTCTGCTCAATTCACACATCGTAATGTTTCTAGAAATCCAAAAACTACTATATTCATACATGCATACGCATCTCATCCTCGCTATAAGTTTCTGACTACCTAGCTCTCCTTTCTCGCACACACATTGCGCTCTTTCATTAAGAAATCCACAATTAGTTCCCGTTGAACCTAGAACACATTATTCTCTCCTCTCCTTCTGCCTTAACTCCACCTAATGCGATTCTTTTTAACCACCTCATACACCTTCCTTACTTCCACGTGCATCCTTCTTACTTCAGCCATCTGCAATCCATTCATTTCTCTTTCCACCCCCATCTTCGCTCTCATTTGCCTTCTTCCACCGGCACTCCCTACCCAGCTTACTTCCCCCATTTTCCAAAAATTCCTCTTTCATTATACGCTCAAGTCCCCGTTATAACCCCTAATCTTGCTCTTCCTATCTTCCTCCTAACAATATAGTTTGGCGTATTCCTTGCCAGCCTCACGTCCACTTTGTGCAACTTTCTTGTACTTATTTACTTCCTCACTTACCACCCATCTACACACCCCCGCTCCATAAAATAAGACACTTATCACCAGCTAATCAAAAAAGTTAATGCTCCTTACAAAATAATCTGCGAAAGACCCTTTTTCTACCCCCCACAGCCACTTTATCTACGCATTTGTCCTGCTTACTCTTAATTTTATATGATTATCCACTCTCCCATTTCACTTTTCCCTTCCGCTTCCACTCCCCTCCTTAAAACTTCCACCTACTTTCCTGAACACCACAACCTTCGACTTGCCCGCATTTGCCTCTAAGCTACTTTTGTCCATGTATCTTTTTAACCTTTTCATCATCTCATTTAAAGCCTCTTTGCCAGCAGCACTATGTTATTTGCATATGCAAGTGACCATATGCCAACTCCTCCTTCCGTAACTTCTTCTACCACTCCGCCCGCTAGTATCTTTCCATATACGCGATTTCACTCCACAAATGATGTACAATTATGTTCCGCATCTTTTTTAACTTGACAAAAAATGGAATCTTTTTTAGTTTTCTCACAAATCGAAAAAAATAAGGTTTTTTAAAGTCCATTTTTAATTAAATTTTTGTCTTCATTTTTGCTCAAATTCACATATTTTTCTGAATTTCTGCATAAAATGAATGTAAAATATCCCTTATAGTATTTTTTTATGCCAGTTAAAGATAAAATTTTTATTTTTAATGGGTAGAAGTTGTTGGAAAAACTATAAAGATTTCTGTGACATAAGTTTCAAAGAAATATTTGACCGAATTGGTTTCAAAGAAAGTGACTCTTATTTAAGCCCGTAGCCTAGAGGAAAGGATAAAGCGAGTTCGACCCCCCCCCCAATTCTTGAACCATGCTCATAATAAAACATTTATTAGCTACATTATTAAGAAAATTTCTAATTAAAATATTAATTATTCTGTCCTCTACTTAGAGAAGATGAAGATTGTGAGAAGTCTTGAGACATGCGCATCTATCAAAAAAAAATTCTGTAATAAATACTTTTTATTTTTGAGGGGAAAAACGACCTCGACAAAATTCAGCCCAAACCCAACGCTCTGGGGGCGCTAGGTTTGCACACTCATTGTCACATTCATTGTCATTCAGATGTACGCAAGTTTCCTTTTATTTTTTTTCAGTTTGTGCAAATGTTGCGTACATTAATGAAAAATGACATTATAGACTGTTCAAGGAATGTACTTCCAAATAAAAGATAAAAAGGGCAAACGGTCAGATTACTTGATTATCTCAGTACAGGTTGGTTTGTTTAGGTTCTTTATGTTGCTTAAGTTTGTTTAGGTAGGATTTAGTAGTATTGGTTACGTTATTTTCTGTTAAATTGTTTGACTTAGTTTCTTTGATTTAAATGATTATAGTAAAATTACTTACTTTACTCAAATTTAATGATAAAGACACCAATGAATATGAAGGTTGGTTTCTAGCGCGATCGCTAGTTTTAAAATGGCCTGAACCCGTTGCGCTGCCCCTATATTGAACGGCCCTTTACCCTATGGTTTTTAGGCGAACGGCTACTTTACGGTGTTATCTGCTCGATGCTTATGAACTGTCGCACAGTTCCGAAAATTAGTGTTTTCGTCGTGCGGTGGATTCTGGGGGTGCCTATTCGTCGTCGCCACCGGTGTGTCGTCCTGGACCTCCACTGTCACCTTTCCCGATGACTTCGACCCCTCAAAATTATAGATAGACCTTATTTATTACTTTAATCTAGTCAGCATCAACTGGAAAATTTGAAGTCTACTCGCGTTCTTTGCAGAAAAGATATCCGTCATATTTTGTTCGCAAAATCAGATTATAATGCAGGCGATTTAAGAGTCCATATAATTTTTCCGAAAACAATTCTAGATTAAACCCTGGGTTACCCGTATTCGACTAAGAAGAACCCTTGCATTACAGAAACTGCGATACTATACGAAATTATGAGAAACAATGCGAATATAGTAAAATATGACTTCCGATTCAGGAAATCTTATTCAAATCACCTGACAAAATTCTCGTTGAACGAATAAAATTTTTCGTTAAATTTTTGGAAATAAATAAAGTCTGATCAAACAGGTGATCATGTGATCGAACTTCATGATCATTTTAAATGCTTTTGAGAATTTCTAAGCATTTATATGAAAAACCATCCTGATAGTCCATGCGTAGCCAAATTTTGTCCCTATTATAATTGTGCAATATAGCATATATGTGTGATCACCGTTTAATCATCTAGCGTCAAATATTGTTTAAAATCATAATTGTTGCACTTTTATAACTATCACTGCACCTAACACTGCTCTTTCAATATACTGATTCACATTAATGAGCCTTCATGGACTGTTATAGAGAAAACCTTAAACAGAAGTAAAGGCTCAGCAATTCTCAGTACATGATGCCATAATTTAAGAAGCCTTCCCGACCAGAAAAAGCTTGGTTTTGCCTCAGCTTTGTAAAAGTCAGGCGGGCGACCGAATCCCATGCATCCACTCAGCTAACCGAGAGCCGCAGAGACAGCAAAACAAATCAAACTGCGCCACGCAAGGTAGCCGAGAGGGCGCTATTGCAAGTCAAAAAATAAAAAGCATAATAATAGATATAGACGAGCATGAGTTAGAAGCCCACAGCGCATTTTAATCATTATCATTATTACCTACACATGGTTTCAACAGTCAACCTTATCTCCTTATTTCACAAACTGTTAGATTAAAAAATTAATAAGAAGTTTGACGATATGCCATTAAAGACTTAAGACGGTCAAATCAATATACTAGACTTCGTAGGTAGCATTTGTCAATCTAAAAAACTGAATTTGCTACCAGCGAAAATTCGATAGAATTTTAGCCGTACCTCGTTACCGTTGTAGTCTGTCACTGGATTGAAACGATGATACGGAAAAAATCTCGTGCAACCTGAGCACACAATTAAGGCTTTTCGGTATTGTATTATTCTTTATTTCCGTGATAGATTGATTATGGTGGATTGCAAGCTTCCGCAAGTGATAAGAAAGGTTTTTGCGATCATTAAATTATAGAAAGGTGAAGACTGAAGAATTCACGCACTCGCATAGTGTTTTTTTATAATAATTTTAAAAAGTTCTTAATTAAAAAATTCGTTTAATCGTTCAATTTTCATTGTTAAGAACTGAAATTTCTTTGCAGTATTATCATTTTGATATTGTGGTGAAATTTGAGGTGACTGGATTGTGGAAGTGTGTGGAAGGGTGTGGAGGTGAGAGATCTAATTGTGGGATTGTGAGATTGTAAAGGGGAGGTAGATATTTTGGAGGATTGAGACAGAT
>NC_046658.1:170005022-170020571 GCF_010883055.1 Belonocnema kinseyi | reverse complement strand
TAAGATTGTAAAAAATATATAGATGTAAACGGAAAGATTGTAAGGAATGGAAGTCATGTAAACCCTTAGGGGACACATTATGAATAAAGAAGAACCAGAAATTTCTAAAATGTTAAAGTCACAAAAATTTAGAATTTGTAATTTCGTATTTTAACATAATTTGGCAAATAAATTGTAAAATTATAAGGTGTTAAGTTTTCCTTTTATACGTCTGAATTATTGAGCGTTTAAATGAAATATTTCTGAATTAAAAATTTGTCAAGCTTTAGTTTTAAAAGTTTAAGATTCAAAAGATTTTCACATCAAATAAATCATTTTCAGATTTAAAAGTTTGAATTTTCTAATTTCACCCTGAATTTTAAATTGGAACAAGAAATTTTTTAAAGCAATTGTATGCATTTCTGAATTAAATTAGAGATTTTTTGAAAAAATTATAATTCAGATCTGATTCAGATATTGATATTAACATTAATAATAATTAGCTGTAAATGATTGTACTAGAGTTTTAAGCGTTAGAAGTTGAATTTATCTATTAAACCGAAAACTTTAAAAAGCCTTTAAAAATTAGAAAATTTATTTATGAGAATCATTTAAAATAAAACAATGACAAATTATGAGTACTAACAGGCACAATATTTTTATTAAAACTTTTTTAAATTGCTAGCAATTTTAAATCTTAGAAATCTAAGACCCAAGTAGTCATGAAAAAAGTATAATATAACCAAATCCTAGGAAGCTATAGTTTGTAATTGCTTAATTCCAAATGATTCTCATAAACAAATTTTGTAGTTTCTAAAGTCCAAAGGCTGTTTACACTTTTTTGATTTAATAGATAAATCAAACGCTAAAAAACCTCAGCTCAAAAAAGTTTTTGCAACAAATTTTATTCTTACTTTTTTCTATGACGTAATGATTTAATAATTTAATTATTATCTGTTTAGGTAAAAATTCTAAGAGAGAAAATATGCAGCTTTGTTTTATTAAAAAATTTAAGAGAGCAAAAGAATATAGTAAAAACTTGTAAAAGTATACAATGAAGACAATAAATTCTATTTTATTCTATATATAATTTAATGTTACAAACTGAATTATATAATTTATTTTCATCATGTACAATAATATACACAATATAAACTATATAATATAATGAATAGAATATAATTTATAACAAAATATTAACCACTGTATTAATATTCTGATATTCCATATATATTTTTATTTTTAAATTGTGCGAAAAATTCAAATATCATTAAAATCGCCAATTTCTTTAATTTCATTCAAATGCGGATCAAGATACAAATAAGACGATTATAATAACACATAATTATGACATTATCATTAATAATATATGTGTATATTTTTGTATATATAATAGTATTAATATTTATATCATTAATATTTTTTGCTTGAAATAACCTAACCTCAAAATATGCGCATATAAAGAGGCGCGCAAAGTATTCAAATCATGAGAATCGCCAGAATCGAAATCTGGAAATATTAAAATCCTAATCTCTTGCTTTTATTTCAAAGCGGATAGAGATATAAATAGAACCGTCCAAGTGTTGCGATCGGCAATCGTGCACTTTCGAGTTTTCAAATCCAGAAGAGGAGAAATGTGTTGCGCCCGCAACCCAGTCATTTATGACGTCTCCTAATATATTCACACGGAGATAGCCCTGCCATAGCATTGGACCACATCTCGTTTTAGATCTGGGATCACTGAATCAAAGTTATCCGGATTTCCTGTGCATTTGTGAGTGTATCGATTGCTGGATTTACGAGCATAGTTTATTGAAGGTTGAAAGTTATCCATAAAAAACATATGACCTCGCACGCTAGGAATCCTGGTCCGATCGCAGGTGAGTCCGCCGTCCTAGGGGTGATAATTCTTATGCCTGCCCAGGCCTAAGTATGAGAGCTTTCCGACTTTGATGAGGACAAATTCAACTCGTCGTCGGACACAGTACGGCATCATCGCCTCACCCTAGCGCTCCCCTGCAGGACAGCGGGCCTTCGCTGGTTTCGTTACTACGAAGCGATGAGTCGGACGAATCATTCTACACATCCTATTTTCAAGGCAGTTGTCATCGTGGCCAACATTTCGCAGCAGCAGGTTTTTGACAGTAATGGTACCGAGTTTATTGATTCATCTATGAATACCACTCACATCTTGATACAATCTGTGTTACATAAGGCTACCGGTAAGGAACTGTCAAATTATATCCTTTCTTGAGCTCAAGGCTCAACTCACACAGTGTTACCCTTGTGTAATCTGGTCAAACTACCAATTACTAATTTTTTTACCATTTTAGATTATGTTGAAAATATTTGCTTTGACCACCAAACGACTTTATATATATATTTGTTTCAAATGTATTTACATATACATATTTCAATTAAACGAATTAGCACCTTGTAGTTTCAGGGGATATGGTTTTTAATGCGTTGTGACAGTTTCCAAAGCCCTAAATGGATTAAAATTTCATGGAAAAATACGAAGCTACGGTTTTTGATGTATTTCAATCCGCAGTGATCAAATGTGTACTCAGATTATTTTTCTTTTTTTCGGTTTTTAGTTTTGAGCAACCATTTTAGAAAACATGAAAAACCATGTTTTTTGCATTTTTCTCAAAGAGTAACTGGGAAAACTCCCAATCTGACTTCGGATTCTGATTCAGCGACGAAAAATACATGAAAATACACCTGTCTCGTGATCTGCTCAGGATACTTTGTTCTTTTTGTGGCCTGTACAATTCTTTACCTGTTATTGATAGATCGAACTGTAAAGAATTCAATTAAAAATTACAAATTTGTAAGTGAATCAATTAAAATCGAAACGTCAATAGTGTAAATTTAACACTCTGAAGTTTCAATCTTTTAAAGCTCTCTCTTTCAATCGATTCAGTTTCAAATTGTTTAATCTTAAATTTGGAATCGATTTCTATTAATAGTAGATATACTTAAAACTTTCGTTATCATATTTTATTAAAGAAAGTACGTTCCTTTTTATGTGGAAATTTGGTTCACCAATAGCAATTTTACCAATTATCCGGGGCGTTAAAATACAAAAGTTTAAATTCTAACCTTTTATGAATTAAACAGTTCGATTATTTCTGGTCGAAAAATATAACTCCACGCTACTCTATCATATTCGGTAGATGTCGTCAGATCACTTCCGTAGTAGCTAGCCTTCTGGCCCAAAGTGGGGTGAAATGAAAAAACAGGGTTTAAAATAACTTGTGGCGAGCAATTCTTTACCGATTATTGAATTTTTGTTTACTTAAACTTTTGTGTTATTGAAAAAACAGCAATAAATGTCGGTTTTGACGGTTTTATTTTTTATCTTTCTGAAAAAAATGTTCCCCTAAACAATATCGCTTGACTTTGATGCACAAAAGTACATCATTTTATAAAAATGCTTCACTTATTTAGTTAATTGTTATAAACAAACGACATCTACAAATAGCCAAATAATAGATTGTCCGCTCGCAAAGTATAATTGGACTTTCAAAAATGTTGAAATCAAACAAATTTTAAATGGAACAATATCCAGTCATACGCAATTTGTGATATTTAAAGTAATTTTTATGTTTGTGTTAAGTAGTTTTTAAATGTAAACAAATGTAATTATAAATGTAAAAAATCATTTCTAGAATTTAATTTTAAAATTTAATGTATAAACGCGGGTTGGCATAAAGACTTTGTTCAAACACCAGACTTGACTGACATGCGCGTTTTTAAACATTTATTAATACTGTGGGAAAATTGTGGTTTATACGCGTAGTACTTTGTAACTATTGGTGATTTCTTTCCCGGAGATTGTTGGACATTCCGCTATTTCTTCTGCGGTCAATTCCTCAACCACGCTGCTTTTCATGTTTATTTTCACCCGTGTTGACAGCCCATAAACATGTGAGTATATCGGACGAAGAACTGTGTTTCTCTTTGATGACTTTCCTAATATTGCACAAACGTCGCCATTGGATGTTGATAAGACAATTTGTTCTCTGGATTGCATGGATTCTAGGACATGATTTCTTGTTCTCAAACCAATTGATTTATCTGTTGGAAATATGTATCTTCGGAGTTCGTATATCCGATTTGGATAGTTGTAGGGAATAAGTCGAATAAACTCAAGCTCTCCCAATCTATATCCAAATACGCTTGGAAAAGTTTGCATGAGAGTAGGTGACCTCGACCTGACTAGAAGAGGTGGATTGGCAGATGGTGGAAACCTGGCAGAGTGATGACGTGTATCAAGAGAATCAGTCGTATCTTGACAATGTCTGTCAGAAGAAGAGGAAGAAGCTCCACAGTGATGAGCACCAGGATTAGGCTTGCCACCAGGCAAACCCTCGGACTGCGAACTTAATTCTGAAACAAGAAATACATGACTTAACTGTATTAAAATTTTTTTAAATTAAAAGTGATCGTTTAAAAACGAAAAATTTTTTCTCTAAAGAATTTCAGAATTAGGCATTACAACTAAATGTTAGCTTAATTTAAAAAGTTAGTAAGCGAATTTCACATTGAAGAATTTGAAATCAAGCTTATTTTAAATAGCACAGTATACAGTGATATGTTGCTATTTAATGTAATTTGACAGATTTTCTTGAAAATTTCGTGAAACGTAAAAGGAGAATATGGTAAGGGTAAAAGTGTACACACCTAATACTCTGTAATCCATTTTGATTATTTTCGAGGAGCCTACTGGACATTCTGAGATTTCTTCTGCAGTCAATTTCTCAACCGCGCCGCTATTCATGTTTAGTTTAGCCCGTGCTGACGGCCCAAAAATAGATGTGAATATTGCACGGAAAAACGTGTGTCTGCTTAATGTTTTTTGTAATATAGCACAGACGTCGCCATTAGACTTTGATAAGACAATTTGTTCTCCGGCTGGCATGGAATGCAGAACATCACTTCTTGCTTTCAATCGAATTTGTTTATCGTTAGGAAAAACGTATTTTCGGAGTTCGAATATCCGATTCGGATTGTTGTAGGGAATAAGTCGAATAAGTTCAAGATCTTCAAATCTAAATCCAAGTACGCTTGGAAAAGTTTGCATGAGATTAGGAGACTTCGGCCTGTCACGAAAAGGTAGTTCGGCAGGCATTCGATACCCTGCAGAATAATGAGGTGTGTCAAGAAAATAATTCGTGTCTGAACTATGTCTGCTGGGAGAAGAAGAAATGCTACAGCGAAGAAAACCAGAATTAGGGCCGCCATCAGATACACTCATGGACTGTGAACCTAATTCTGAAACAATAAATACAGCATTACAGTTTTGTTTTATGTACATACAAAATCGCATGATAGTACAGGATGATTTGTAAATGAGGTTGCAATTTTGGGCACCAATTCCATAAACGCTTATACTTTTATGTGAAAATTTTTCAGCTGCTTGCTGTTTTTCTTTCTTATGAAGTATATCTTTCACTTTAATTTTCCATTGAGGTAAAAACTTTAATTCTATTGCACTTAACGATCTTTTAAGCTTGTTAGTTTTTTTCCTTAAATTGTTTGATCTATTCTCAAAAAAACATACACAAAGTTACACATAAACAAAGTTAATGTTTCGGAAAAATTACTTCAAGCAGAAAATATAGATTGAAGTCGTGCACTTAGAATCTCAAACGCTGTAAAGAAACATTCGTGAAAGTACAGACATGAGTACGAAAAGTGTAAGGAAGAAGATACACAAATATTTTAAAAATGGGGTATTAAACCAGTTTTTGTAAAAAAAAACGGAAACCAAAGCGTAAGAAGCATTTTGATATTGGTTAAGAATGTCTAAAAATCAACGTCTTTAATCACAACTTGAGGTGTCTAAGGTCTAATTAGACATTCTGAATATATAGTCTACAGAGAAATTACAGATTTGATAAGTTGAGGATTTCACAAAAGAATTCCCCTTGCAAGTAATCAACTTTATCCCATTTGTAAATAGTAACGGGTTCAGTGAGACGTCAACAATAAAAATTGTTTTGTGCACTTCACTCATTAGAGGAAGCTTTATGGAAAGTGGTTTTTCAGAAGTAATCCCTGAACACTTTATTTATCTATGTATGTTACAGTACAGCAACTTGCGGTAGTACGTTCAGCAAATTAAAAATGATAAAATCCTATTCACGGAATAGAATGCAACAAAGTCGATTCTTGAATCAATCTTTACTGACAATCGAATTTGATGATGCAAAATCATTGGATTTCGAAATTGTTATTTTCAAGTTAGAACTATGTATAATTTATGATATAAATGGTTTAAAATAAAATATAACTTGTAATATATTTAAAAAAAAACTATGTGAGATATTTTATTTTCTTAAATGTATTTTAGCTACACTTATACGCTGTTTGCTTTTCAATTTTATTGACCTTTAAAAAATGACGGTCAACAGATCTACAACTCTAATTTGGTGGTTGTGAATTCTCTTTTGTTAAAGCTCCTTTGGCTTTAACTAACACAATTTTATAAAGTATCTTGTGTTTCGCACTGCATTTTGTTCAAGATGTGAACTTTTCTACACTATGTTCAACACTATTATAGCAAATCTATATGATATTTACTTCTGCACCTCGGGCTGGTACTGTTTATCCAGATATTGCAAAATAACGTACAAATATTATTTTTTATCTTCAATTTAATACTTTCTCCTTATTTTACACTAATTTTATTCTCAACAAACATTAAAAGTCTATCATTTTAATGAATTTATATTATTACAAATCATAATATGTATTGGTTTTGAAACATTCGTATTTTCATTCTCTTGTTTTTATAATTAAAAAAAAACAGTTATTTTTTAGAATTTGAACTCTAAATACATATCCTAACGTAAAGTGGCTAAAAGAAAATTTGTCGATATTAGTCAGGCAAAAATGTGTATTATCTGAAATGATATTGTAGCTTGTGTTATTATTGCTATGTAGGTCTTTTCTGAAAACTCAATTTGTTGGGAAAACAAATTTTGCCTCTTTCTTTTTTTTGTAGCTCGTATCGGCTGTCTACAAATTTCCGTTTTCTTTTTTAATTGCCTTTTTTACGAATAAAACAAGAACTAAGCGTCCTATCAAAAAGTGAATAATAACCAATTAGCAGATCTTTTTTGGTTGCAACATTTTCATTCATCATTTTTTTTTATCAAAAAAAGCTATTGGGACAAATTGTTCGTTTTAACAAGTACTACGAATAACCGTACACAGAAGTTTCAAATCTTTAAAAAATTGGTCTTTAGATACTTTAAAATTCGCTTACTTTTTGAATTTGCATCCAAAATGTCTGTCTGACGAACCTTATTTTTAAGATTAAAAGGAAGTCTACTCGTATCATCTGAAAATTAATAAAAACAAATTTGTATATTCTTTCTTGTATGAACTTGACCCTTATTTTTAAAAAGTAGAGAGTTCACCAAAGGCTAATAAAATCTGTACATTCTTTCGCAAGTTATCGTGCTAACAAACTGAAAATCTAAATATCCATACAACCATTCACAAACGAACAGACCGACAGAAATATTCGTAAAAATGGAAAAAATTAAAAGATTAAAAATTTGAATATAAAAGGTTTCAGAATTAGGCATTGTAAACTGGATGGTTTTATAATTAAAAAGTTAGTGAGTGAACTTGAAATGAAACTTATTTTAAATGGCTCAATATAAAGTTATATGTGAAAAGTTATTCTAAATATTAATTTTAAAAAGCATGTCCATGAACGCGGAAAAAGATAAAGACCGAGCCCAAAGCACCAGATCTGACAGAAGCACAGAAAAAACTGGGGGGGGGGAAAGTGTTGCGGTTAATATCTAATTCGGTCTAAATTCAGCTAGCGTTAAGGTAATGTCGGTCAGGGTAAAACTATTTATTTAAAGTGCGGAATCCATGCTTACACTATTCACGATGCGCTTGAACAAGATTGCTTTACCGATAGAGCGAAATTGCACAATCGGCATATTGATCAAATGGTGATGAGGTATAGGCGCACCTCGATTCCATTAACTTCTTGGGGGGAGTTTTCACGATATCGAGGTCGCTCGGAGGAGAAGGTAAGTTGCGCAGTAGACATGTACGCAGCAATAAATAATAGCGGTTTATTTTAAGCTCTGCGCATGAAGTGCGCAAACGTCGAAAATAATCAGTGCCACTAGTGGTGGGGGCACCAAATGAGGGAAATTTTCGATATCGGTGGTCGATAGACTGCACTGAAAAAATGGTTAGCTACGACAAGAAGCTCCTTATTAGTAGAGTTGGTATAAGCTACGACAACTACTTCGATGGTAACAGTAACTACCCATTTTTCTACGGTAACAAATCGCCGTTAGTCCTTTTATGAAGGTTATATTAGTGAGGATAGTAATTCTAGTAACGAAAAAAAATTAGTCACATTTACCAGCAATTTATTTTCTAAGAAATAAAAGTAGTAAAGGTTACAAGTTTCGGCTCTTGGCGATGTTGGCAGAACTGTATTCTTAGCAGTGCTGCCAACAATCGCATCAAAATGTTTCGTCATGTTTTCGATGTTCGCCATTATAATCTGAACTTTTACGTACAGTGTGTAAACACGTGGAAAATATTGAAGAGCATCGTATAGATCCTTAGGGCGTCGTCTACGGCCTATGCTTAGGGCACCTTTTCACAGAGGCCTGTTTTGAAATAATCGTGGAACTAATATTTTTCATAGGATTTATTTCTAGTTACTTTGTTGGTTTATGGAAAATTTGATTAATTGATAACCTATAAATGTGAACTCGATGTGTCAAATAAATTCAACGAATACTGCAAAGCAGGCCTCCGTGAATAGGTACTCTAACGTGCATAAATACATCATCGTGACAATCAAGCTTGCCATTGGAACGAATATAATTGTATGAATAGTAAGAAAATATAAGATTGAATAGTAATATTATATAAGATTATATAATAGTAAGGATTACTGGTTTAAGTAGTAAGATCAAGTAATTTATTTGTGAAATAACTAATTTAATAGTAAGACCTAATAACTAAAGTAGTAATGCTTACTATTTAAAGTAGTAAACAAAACTACCTGAAAGTAGTACCTACCATCGAAAGTCGTAGCGAGAACGAATAAAGTAGTAATGACAACTACCAATCTTGCGAATAAGAGTAGTAATAAAATCAGTGTGACGTTCCGGCCATCAATAAGCAGAGGTACCAATGTTGGCGCCTTAAACAACTGCGGTTGCGTTAGGGGCATTGGTTAGGCGCAGTAGCACAAGGGGCCCACATTGGCATCACTGTAAATGAGCATTCCGTCACTTTCTTAAAAAGCTTATTATCCGAACAATTTCTTCCTATTTTACATTATGAAGACAATGATTTTATTATTTTCACGGAGGCCTGTGAAAATGTACCTCAAGACTAACCTTTCCTTCAATTTGTCGTGAAATTGGATTTTTCAATACCCTGGATTCAATAGGATAGAAATGGAGAGTCGAATTCAGTAGACAGAGATATTTGATCGTTTTTAAATGAACGAACGCAACTGCAGTCCAAGTCTGATAAGTTCCTTCCGATACGTACACACTCCCCTTAAAACGTCATAACAGGTACAGCACGCACACTCATTGTGGTACTAACAATACGTGTGCTATTTTTATTATGATTTGCCCCCATGATTTACGCATGCGCGCACCTGAAATCGTTTTACTAAAGCCCGCATCCGATGAGTCCCCAATTCCTGGAATTTTCCTACCCCACAGCCACGACGTTGGAAAGTCATTGGACTTAGACTGTATCTCTTTTTCAGGGAAGAATTCACGATTATCGAATATTGTTCCTCTTTTTTGACTTACAATGTTTGAATAGATTGTTACAGTCGACCGGTTCAAAAAGATGAAGCATCTGTTTCTAGATAAATGCAATAAACAGAAAGATTAGATCCATTACATTGGAGCTGCTGTCACGTCCGAACTGTGCATTCGAATTTCTTTCGTTAATACTCTGCGCTGATTTGTCGAGGTTTAGGTCTGTTAAATGTCGTTGAATGGTTGAAACCATTAGCCGCGAAATATAGGTCAGATTTAAAAATAAATGATTTAGTCTATACAAAGACTTATACTCTCTGATAAAAACGATTGATTTATTATATGCCATCGATATTTATATGTTCATGGATGATATATTCTCTTATTTTATCTCTAGAATGAACGACAATAATCGTTTATTGCAGTTCATGGTAGACGCGGCAGACTTGAAAAGACCGGTGTTAATAATCAGAAACACTTTCAAAAGGTTGAACAATTTTGGAGTCAGGACTTAGAATTGCCCGTCTTATTTTGTTTCTATGCAAATAATAATTTTTTGTAACTAACAAACAATTCTCTTATTAGTTTTGATGCTGACATACACGCCAGTAAGTTTAGCATTTAATATCGAAGCACATCCGAACACTAGTCGCGTAGTGCAAAGGTCCTTTTTTAAGGTGCCTGACTGGCGCCATGACCCATTAACGATTCTAAAAATAGTCCAAGATCTCAAGTTCCTAACCTCAAAATCTATTTTGGACAGTGAATTGAGCAATATCTTTGATGAAAGATTTAATGTAGTTAAATTCGGATAAAATACTCACATATAGATTTCCTAAGCCGCAATAAACTAATAGTATTCACATAATTCGCAACCAGTAATAATTAAAGTAAAAGTATTTAGTAAAAAGGTCTGAGCGCCTTGGAGTTTTAGTTTATGAAATCGCGCATGCCGTTACACAGGGCATTATAATCCCATCCCATGAAGGTTATCATGGCTTATACAGTGTAGAACTACCCATCAGCGGGACTCCGATACCTAGTCGAAAGTTGAAAGTTTTTGTGTATTCAAAATATAATAAGTGGATAAATTGTTTTGGAAATTACGAGTTCGATTGGAAGTGAGCATAAACTTCAAACTTAATAGTTTATTGATGTATGAACGCGGATATCTCCGAAATTTTCAGTAGAGATCCTTGTGTATCTTTATGTTGACGCTGAAGACCAATGGGTTAACATACCCTAAAAATAAATAGAAATTACGACTGTGCATATAAAAAATGTTGGTATTCTAGCTGTAAAATTTTCCTAATATTTTTTCATTTATAAATATATTTATATTAGTAAATAACGTAAGAAATAAAAAAAACATTGTAAAAATCATAAATTTGCCATAAGAAGTGAAACAGGAAATAGAAAGAAAAGGTAAACAGATCTGTCCTTTTCTATCGACGGTCCATAGATAAGGACAGGTGTCAATTGTGCTACTGCCCTCGGTCGGTGGAGTAATTTTGTTCAAGCACATCGTGAATAGTGCAAGTACCGATCTCGAACATTCAATAAATATGTACCTAGAAATTATCCAAAGATTTTTAAGCAACTATTAACATGGAAAGATTCCTGTAGTATAATGGAAAATCATTTATTTTAGAGCGTTAACGAAAAGTTTCCTAATAACCTATTAAAAGTAACCTATTAACTCATTAACGAAAAGTAACCTATTAACTTTATAGACCTTGGCGACTTTTGAACACTGTGCCTGTTGTCAAAATTATTTTGACGAATAGAATGTTGTGATTCGACAATCTGGCCCTCAATTTGATGTAGGTGTACTTACGTAATACTCTGTAATCCATTTTGATTGTTTGCGTGGAGGTTACTGGACATTCTGCGATTTCCTCTGCAGTCAATTCCCTAACCTCGCCGCTATTCACGTTTATTTTTGCCCGTGCTGATCGTCCAAAAGCAGATGTAAATATTGCACGAAGAATCGCATTTCTTTTTGATGATTTTTGTAGTATTGCGCAGGCGTCGCCATTGGACGTTGATAAGACAATTTGTTCTCCGGTTGGCATAGGATTCAGTAAACGTTTTCTTGTTCTCAATTGGATTGGTTTGTCGGGAGGAAAAACGTATATTCGGAGTTCGAATATCCGATTCGGATTTTTGTAGGGAATAAGTCGAATCAATGCAAGATCTTCGAATTTATATCCAAGCACAATTTGAAATTTTTTTCTGATATCAGATAAACTCGTAGACATTGAACGTATTTCTAAAACAATAAATACAGCATTACATTTTTTTTAAGTATCTGCAGGACTGGACGTTGGTAAAGTAATAGTTATAAACAACGTTGTATTTGAGGAGCACAATTCCATGAACGTCTATGATTTTTTCTCGTTTAAAGCCTTGGGCCCATAGAAGCTTTTGAAACAATTTGATTATTTCATTTTAATCTTACATTATTTTCCATATTTCATGCAAAAACTATGAACTTCAACAACTAATTATTAGAAATTACAAAAAAACGTCCTATTTTTCATAAATTCTTATATAATATGTTTGGCCACCAACAGTGCTTTTTGAAACAGTATGGAATACATCTAAAAGTCACATACGTGCCAATAAACCAGCCGAGCGGCTAAAACTAAACATTCTTCTTTTTCATAATTATGATTTATTTTAAATAATTATTTCGACAGAAAGCATATTCACACTGAAAAAGTAAACTATCTTTTTGAACAACTTTCCCGTTGGAATTTTTTTGTTGCTCGAAAGACGCTCGATTCCCCGTGAGCTTACACATATAAACACATGATTAATGACATATTTTAGGGAAAAATTTATAACAGTTGTTTTAAAAACATGCTTATGTTGTATGCATTCTAACAGTCGTACGTTAGGGAGACGCATTTGGGCTTGATAAGACCATAAAACATCAATTTCGAGAACCATCCCGACTGTTTTGAACTAGAAGTTTTCTTTTATCCCCTGATTTTGGTAGCAAATTGTCGAGAACGAGCAAGATAGTCTAAGATTCGCGACAAAGTTTACAATTTGACGTATCGCGTAAATTTGACAATTAATGCATCGAGAATGTCTGCTAAATTAATTGATTTTTAAATCGAAAATGATGTACTTATTTTAAAAAAAGTGCGTTCTTAAATTAAACAATCACTTTCACATATATGTAAAATTTTTTTTAATTAATTACCTTTCTACTAAAAAAACACCATTTTCAAACTTAAAACATCAATCAAAAAAAGAACCATCTTTCACACAGTATTCGAATTTTGAACCAGTAAGATAAATTTATAAAGAAATAGTTGCATCTCCAAGCAAAAAATAAATTTGTTACAGGCACAATTAAAAAGAACGCTTTCGCAGCAAGAAATACATTTTGAGCAAAGAAGATGCATTTTTGAGAAGGTAGTTCACTTTTTAACCCAACAATTTAAAATAAAAGGAACAGTTTTCCAATAATAAAATAAATTTTTTATACACTGTTTGCAATTCCATCCAAGGAGTCAAATTTGTACTTTAAGAGGTTAAATTTCAAATGGGAAATGGAAAATTTTTTCAAAAAAAGACATGAAGTTCCAACTCACCATGTGCACTTGGTACAAGTTGTTGATCGTGGCTAGTGTGTTCTGCAGGAGTCGGGTGCATATATGTATGGTGTCCGGAATCTTCCCCATATGTAGGTTCCGGAGAACCCAAATCTTTTAACATATTTGTTATTTCATGAGCATTAAACCCCTCAATATTTTCAGGGGAAGGTGGGTTCCACTCATTTTCTTGCCTTCTTGATGATTCTGTAAAAAGACTGCTGATGTATACAAAACTCATCTACCCTAATCCAAACGATCTAGATGTTGACAGAGGATTTACACCTGCCAAGCATTTAAGAAACTACTTTTCAATCATTTTTAACTGACGTATCCTGGTTCCGCGACTGTACAACACAATGGGTGCAAAGGCAGAATTATACGTTGTAATTTTAGGACCAACAATTATTCATTTCAAAAGAAAATTATTTAAATTGATGTATTTAACTGTACCTTAGTGGATTACGTATTTTGGAGTCGTTATATCAAAATCTGATATTAACTTTTCAAACCTAGAAATGGCGGACCCAATATGGTGGACATAAATTATTCAAAATGTTTAGACCTTGATGAAATTGGTGATACTTAGGTTATGGGCATCGCTGATTTTAAATCGGATGTTAGAATTATAAAATCCAACATGGCCGGCATGAATTCAAAATATTCGGGCCTTGATAAAACTGATGATACTTGGGTTTTGGGGATCGCTGATTTTGAATCTGAGGATCGATTTTTTTAAACTTAAAATAGTGCAAATATTAACAACCCGATCAAGTTCTAAATTTTTTCGATTATTTTCATTCAAAAAATTTTATCAAAAATTTTGCACTGTGAGTTTATCGATGTTACGAATAAGTGTGTGAACTGCGACGGATCGTTCTCCAGTTAGTCTAGTTCCTCCTGAGAGTGTTTGAAGGAGGATCTGAAGAAATTAATAAAAACTTTAGTGTCTTTCGTGATGGAGTGAAATTGGAGTATGATTAGGGAGGTCTTTGTGTGCCACTCAAATATTTGTATTATTATATCATTAGTGGCTGAGAATGGTGAATTTTCATTCACTTGTCATGAATCTGGAAAACTCTGATTTAAGCTTTTATACAAAATTATTTTACATAACTAAACATGGTCTTTAGAGCCGGATATGTCGTGAAAAGGCTATGCTGACTATAAAAAATTGCGAACTATTTTGGCAAAAAGGCCGTTTGTGAAAATTCAGAAGGTCATCGCCATGGTGCAATCTCTGATAGTCACGATCGACGAAGGAATTGCGGTTCACGTTCACATTTAGATGCTTATTAAAATTTAATTAAGAGAGTTTTGTATAACTCTCAAGATTATGTCGCTGCGATTGGACTTAGTGTATTGGATTTTCAATCATGGAAAATCAAACATGTTGTCATAAATTACTGTGAAAAGCGCGTGCGTGAAAATTTTAGTAGTGTATACACTTGAGGTCACCGGACAAAGTATAATTGCTACCAGGCGAAATTATTTCGCAAACTTGAAGATCACGCTCTCTCCTTCATCATGTTTTGAGTGCCCTCTTTCTCTTATGAAGTCTCGGTGGGATCTATCAGCCGTAATGTTCTTCCATGCATGTGAGGAAATAAAATGTTCACCAACTGATGATTGTCAACAGCTTAAAGCTGTCACTCTCTTACTTTTGCTAGGTTAAAATGTGTTATGAAATTTCTGATTATATTCTAGATCTTTATACTGGTGAAGTAACTTTGAATTATTTAAAATTTTTGAAGTTATTCTAAGGTGAACTATTTTTATGATTTGGCCACAATTTCTGCGATGATATACCAGGTGTATACATATGAAACCGGTATTGCCATTTAGCGGCCAGTAGGCACACTTGTAGGCACTGTCGGAACTTACCATTTGTGCTAATTGGCGTATTGTCACCTGTCAGCAATATCCAATACCAAACATTTCAAGTTTCATATGACATCGTGATTTTTTTCGCTCTTGAAAATGTCGAAATACGTGCCTTCAAACAACGATTTGCGGGGAGCATTAATTTTCTGTTTCCATTTAGGTAAATCGGCGATAGAATCTCATAGAATGCATGTCGAAGCTTACGGAGAGCATACTCTTGGTCGAACGCAGTGTAATGAGTGGTTTAACAAGTTCAAAAGTGGCAATTTTGATGTGAGAGACGCTGACCGCGG
>NC_046658.1:169989318-170004922 GCF_010883055.1 Belonocnema kinseyi | reverse complement strand
CCTGAGAGGTGGACAAAATGTGTAGCCAGCGAGGGCGCATACTTTGAATAAAATATTTGTTATCATTCTCTTGAAATAAATGTGTTTTTTTTCTTGAAAAAACACCGGTTTCATATGTATACACCTGGTATGAACACTCTTATTCGATTTCAATATTATGTATTTTGTTCTCGCATACTCGCCATGACGGTTGTTATAGTTGTTTTGCGTCTGGTCATAGGCCATTTAACTGTATAAGCAAACCGAAATGAATTAAATGCGGTAGGAAACGTAATACCCTGTTGCATGTCAATAAATTTGAATCTATCATATCGCCATCAGCGACACTACGTCTCTACGTCTCTATATTATCAATTTCCAGTTCCCAGTCACCCTAGTCACCCAAGTCTATCATGTGCACCATTACTAGCAACAGCAGTAATTACTTGAGAACTGATAACGGGAAAGCTAATAAATTTAGGGTTTTATTGGATCAAGGCTCGGAATGATGCTTCATTTCAGAAAAAGTGGTGAAAATTTTGAATCCTAGTTTCGAGAAGGTTAAAGCAATAGTTTATGGGTATCTATATAACCTCACTAACCTGATATTAAAGTTTATCAACAAAATAATAAATTCTCACAATAAGTTTTTTTTAACGCAAAAGGTACAACTTTTATATCTGGAGAAAAAGTGGCGCAATTAACTTTTAACTGGAACTGTGGGTTAAAAATACCCCAATATATTTTTTAGTTCGCATTAACCGTACTAAATTTGATAATATGGACCATGTTTCATGTAACTTAAATTAAACTAATGGCTTTAAGACTAATTCCAATTTTTAACAAATACCTTAAGCTACATTAGATAATGTTTTTTCAAAAATATTTAATACCAGTTGCGCAAAACACGTTTGAACATGTAGCGTTAAAAACGTACATTGTGCTATTTACTTAATAAAATAGAGTTGCGTTAGTTAAGTTTCACGATTATCATTAAAAGGTTATGTCTACTCGCTCAGCGGGAATAATTTTTTCTATACAGTATGTTTCTTCTATCTTGAGGCATTGAAATATTTCAAGAAATACGCACGTGACAACGAAAATGTATGTTATGAAAACTTTACATTCTAGAAAGAAAAGCGAACCTACAAAAATCATTGCGCTTCTAAATGAGTTCCTTAGATTCGTTTGGGTTAGATTTCGTATCTTATTTACGTTTGTTTGAGTTGGATTGAGTGTTTTACTTTCTTTGATTTGTGTTGGTTAAGCTTATTTTGGTTTGCTTTGTTAAATGCGTTTATTTGATTTTGTTGTGTTAGTTGGGTGCATTGGGGTTGATTATATCGTTTATGTTAGTATCGTTCGTTACGTTTGTTTATTATAATTTGATCTGGTCGTGCCGAAAGTTCATGATTAGAAGATTTTATTCTATCGTATATAAAATAATTATCAGAATTATTTAACTTCTATCTATATACTATTACACGCCGGCAAAAAATAAATATTTCACTAAACTAAAGATATGTTATATTATTTCATTTACCAATGGAGTTCAGGATAAGGGCCAAGGATAAAAGCACAGTACAGAAAATCTTCATCTTTTCTAAGTACAGGATAAAATGGTTAATGTACTAATTGGAAATTGGTTTAACAAATATAACTGATGAATATTCTACTGCTTTATTAGATTATACAATATATACTATAGTCGTTATCTTTTAGAGTGAAGGCGTCAACTTTGTCCTTCTGAGATTTTTACTTCTGATAAGAGTCAGTTTTATTGAATACAGTATGGTTTCAAATATGGTTTTTTTGTAAAGAAAAAAAGTGAGTTGGAACACAATCCTTTGCAATAACTTACGTTTTAAAATTCAAAATTTACAATCTGGGTTTTTGATGATTTTAAAAAAGCATTCATTTTTTTAATTATAAACAATACATTTATTTTATTACTAAAAATGGGTAATTCATATTGGAAACATATGCTTGTCACTTAAAATTTTGTTAAAATATTGTAAGGAGATTTAATGGAAAGCAAAAGAAAAATATGTAAGAATGTGATATCTGGAAAGTTTTTTCTTCTTAAACCATCATTCTTTAAACCATCGATTGTTTTCTGAACCATAACAAAATTCGAATACAAAGTTGTAAATTCACATCATGTAACGACATTTTCAGTTAATTTAAAATACTTGAAAGAAATATGGTCTTATTTTTACAATTGTTGTTATTATTTTCTCTCAATGACACGCACGGATATTTTACAAAAGATAAAACGGAAAATTCTTTTATTATTGGAAAATACTGTTTGTTACTAAAATATGATGATGAAAAAGAAACAATTTTTTACTTTATTTTGCATTAACTGAATAAGCACATTTGCTTCGAGGAGAAAATAGTAAAGCATACATTTTATATTATCGAGCATAGCATAATATAACTTGAAAGTGCTGATAAAGTGCAATAAATATGCACTTATTATAAAACTGAATACATCAGAATTGAAGGCTTATGGTATTATAAGGCTCTTGTATAATTTTCTTTTTGAGAAAATGCGCCTTGGGTCATGCGAAAGACTTTAATGGGCCTTTAAATTTATAGTACTTAATTTTAAGATCAGAGCACATTTATTTTTAAGGGTAGTTTATTTATGATAGGGGTTGTTTTTCAAAAATTTTTCCGTGGGCCATACAAGAGCCTTCGATAAGCCTTTAATTCTGATATAGTCAGTCTTATGATTAGTGCATATTTAGCGCACTTTATCTTCACTTTTAAGTGATGGGTCTGAAGTAATTTATAATAAAAAATAAAACAACAAGTTAGTGAATTTAGAGAATTATATCACTGCAAGTTTTGAGAACTTCGAAAAATGAAACATGAAACGATGACTTTTTTTTAGTGATACGCTTAAAATAGAAAATTATTTAATCCAAATTAATGTAAAATTTTGCGTATAAACGTAATAGTTTTAAGAAGGTTAACAAGTGAAATAAACATAAAAGATTTTAAAATTAAACTTACTCAGGATGGCAGAATTTTCAGTGATATGAAATTTGTGATATTTAAAGTAATAATGCATATGTTTTTTGAAACACTTTTCCTTTGGAATAGGCTGACATATTTTATTCTATGTTATGAAATTTTAAAGTAGTATCGTTTTTTTCTTTTATCCTTGTTCTTCGATTGTTGAATCGTATAAGTTATATGATTGAGAACTTTGTGTACCTTCTGGAAAGACCATGCCAAAAATGTACATGAAATGGCTTTTTATTTATGTTGATTAAACTGCGTAGAATTCTAGTTCTCAACTTCTAAATCAAAATTGTGAGTAAGCACAAAGCCCGAATATGGACCGTTTTTGAGTGTTAGAGAGTTAAAAATGCAACCTATCAACAAACATTAGCAAATATGTTAAAAACTGCAGGTATGAGAAAAAATGTTCTCTATGAAAGTTACTGGGCTCTGATGAGGAAAAGCGAAGGGAGTTATGACAATAAGAAACAGGTCATTTCTTAAGATCATTCAATACTTGCCATTTATTGCTAATATTCATCCAATAAAGACGAGATATGAATAGGAAACCAGTGAAGAGTCCAGCCAATGAAGGCAACACATGGGCGAGATTTAGTCTAGCCGATGAAGGCAAGATCGGAAGTCGAATTAGGCAATATCTGGCCTATAAAGACGAGACATAAATAAGGCTTATTTAATATGCAGCAACTAAATTTAAGACATGACCGACATGTTGTCAATATCTAGCCAATGAATTAATGATACGCAACTAGATTTATGGTTTGAATTAGTTTTCCTGAGTGAGAAGGAATTCTTCCTTGTTGGTGAGCATATCATAAGAACCGTAATACAGTGCCTTGCGCATCTGACTGGCATATACAATAGTATCCTTCTATAGAAGTAAGTTCTTTATGGAAAACCATACCGTCGTCCAGGATATTATCTCCGTTTGGTCTATAAGCAATCTAAAGTTGATGCTCAGACGTGTCTCGAAACCGAGAATAAAACTCAGATCGTTATAAATGCTGGTTGCGGTACTCGATTACCGTCGAACATTCCTTGTTTCACATTCGCTTCCTTGTATTTAGTAATTAGTTCAGTTGTCATTTCAGCATCAGCTCCTGCCGTGATAATTAAAGAATGTTATCTGTTAATTGCAGCTCAAAATTGATTTTATGTGTCTATTCCTAGCGTCAACAATGCCCCTAGACTTTGTCACTAGGCGCTGACAACACCGTCTTATTGGAACCACCTTCTCATTCAAAACTTATTTTTCGTTTCTTTTGTATCTTCTCACTAGCATTTCTATTCTGAGTACATATTCCCGTTACACTGGCTCAGTGTGCTACACTGGTTTTTCCTACTCTTTAGAGAGTTAAGAAGGGTACATGTCAAATAGGCTGGATGCCTAACACAGCGGCGGTGAGATCTTTTACATCCCAAGAATTCACAATTTTGATGTAACGCCTAAACCTAGGCACAACCTACTTTATCCCACGATTAATAGCGTAGCACCACTAATTATAAACAAACGCGTTACCGATTTTTTCTGTGTTTGAACATAACTATGGTAAATGTTCTATGGTCGACAATATAGAAACCATAAGATAAATGTAATGTTGACCTGGAGGGATAAGAATTCAGAGAATGCCAATGATACTACAGATGCCATAATAAATTTGAAGATTTTACTAATATAGGATACTTATAATTATAACTATCATCAATCCGAGTGTATTTATATTTTATATAGTTATTATAACTTTAGACTTCAGTTCATTATTAGCGGGTAACTCAGTGGACGAACAGATATGTAGTCAGGTACACTGTGTCTGTGTGAGCTATTGCCTATGGTTAAGTTAACATGGAATAATTGTACCCCTGAAAGGTCAAGAGTAGAGAGGCGCGATCGCCATTCGTCGCGGCCAGCAGCAGCTATTACTCATAGTATGCCGTAGCGAGGTTCGCGAGTATCGAATGACACTTAGACGAACAAAGGGAAGATGTAAGCGAACACCGACAGTCTTGGCAGATATAAGTATTATTCAAAACATGTTTTTACAAATCGTATCTTGTAAAACTTAACTATACGCACGCACAAATATAAATCTATCTTTTAACATCGTGCAAAGCTAATTGAGTTGTTTCCGAATAAAGTTCTCGGTTTCCGCTATTTCTTCTGTGCTCAATCCTTTCACCGCGCTGGTAATTATTTTTATTTTAACTTTCTTTAAGGTCCCAAAAATATGTGTAAATATTGGGTGCATAACAGCGTGTTTGCTTGATTTTTTCAACGTTGCACATACGTAGCTATTGGACGTTTATAATACAGTTTGTTCTCCGGCTGGCATTAGATTCTGGACGCGATGTTTGGTTCTCAATTAAATTGGCTTATCTGCAGGAAAAAAGTATCTTCGTAGTTCACATATCTTGTTTGAGCTCTTGTGGGAATGCAGTATCTTGAAATTTGTATCCAAGTATGCTTAGAAAAGTTTGCGTTCGAGTAGGAGACCTAGACCTATCACGAAGTGGTGTCTCGGCAGGTGGTGAAGAATTATCAGAATAATTAGGTATGGTAAGAGAATAAATCGTGTCTAGACATTGTCAGCTAGGAGAAAAAAGAAGATCCACAGCGTTGAAGACTAGGATGAGTGTCATCATCGCGTAAATGCTCTGACTGGAAAATTGGCTCTTATAGGGCAAACAAAATCTACTTTTTTGACAAGAAATTGGTTACTTCTGCTGTTTCCGCAGTAATTATGCGAATTGAAATTTTCGCTTTTGCCGCAGAACTGTAAAGATAATTGTCAGAATACTTTGTTTTCACTGTGTTATTAAAAAGTGGTTTAGAAATGGGTTTAATGGTTAAAAGCCACACGATACGAAAAAATTGATTTTGTTTATGAATTTCTATATAATCACATTAACCGTATTCACAACGAGAGCTGCACGATATTAAAAAGAAAAATCAGTAAAAAAACGCATGTACGTTTTTTGTTGCCCTAGTTACTATAAAACCATTAGATTACAAACTTTTAAACAAAATTAAAATTATCAGGACAGCGACAGTCTTCCATTGTGCTGGTTCAGAGGATGGCGGTGGTGATAAAATAAGTCAAGAGACTGCTGCTTTAGCTGAAAACACTATTGTATCGCGGTTATTGGGAACATTACGATTACTGGTGCATTAGAAACATATTTGAATTGGATTTACTGTGCTACAAATAAGTTTTTTACTACGCTGAATTTAATTAATTTCTGTGAAAATTTAATATTTGTTTCTTGTTTTAGTGGTTATGAGAAATTGGACTAGTTCCTTTATATGTTCTATCCTTTCGGTTATAATTTTTCTAACCTAATCATTACCTTGATGAGCTAGAAATTTAATAAGGTTTTTTTCCAGAGTCGGCGAAAGCCCTATGTATCGAATTCAAGCTTCAAATGTTTCCCCTAAGGGTTTATATTTTTTTCTTGTACCTTATTTCCTATTTTACGACCCCCCCCCCACGTACTTACTTTGTGGTTGGAGGGGACTTACATTTCAAGCTGGGTTCCGAACCACCAAGGGACACATCTTTAAGTACTTCGAGAACCCTTTTTCTCTAGAGGTACCGGTCTCTCGACTCTCCGCAGAACAACTCTCTTTCTAGGCGGGAATCGAACCCGCAAGCCGGCGGGTTGGGTCAAAAGCCTCTGCTGTAGCCCCCACTACCGTCGTCCCACTGATTTAAAGTATACAAAAAATGGTTTCCTAAAATATTGATCCACAACTCGCTCGCCCGCGAGCGAGTCAGTGGGCCAACGCGGGGAGCGCTCGGGCTCTGTAGACTGTGTAGTATGTCTACTATACACGCTATGCCCACTCGGTGAGAAAAATAAGAAAGGATGTAGAATTTTACTTTTTATAAAAATATATACCTTCAGAAAATGAAATTTATAGAAAAAGTATTAGGTTCAAAATCAATCGATGTGGACCTTACATAAAAGATCCAAAGAGATCCACAATAAATGCAATGCTTACAAATGTGCAGAGGTACAGGCTATTTCTTAAAAATATGAAATCCTCGAAGCTCCAGCCGCTCGAGTAGTTGCATGGAGTGGAGGTTTATGATTTCCAGGAATCGCACCCTCCTACGGCCCCGAAAACGGCACTACTCATAGGTTCACCTGTACTTACAGCAATCGTTGCCGGATAAGAAAGATGGTACCTTATTTTTCCTGTATGAATTCGACATGTACTATTTTGTTATTCTGGCTCACGCAGCTAAGATAAGGATTTCCTCATCGCTATTTAGACAACGATCACAGATAATTATCGCAGGACCTCGAAGCGAGTGTGCTTATTCAGATAATGAAAAATAAAGTGAGAATTGTATTCTTTGTCATCATTGTATGTTAGTAAGAAGTAGTTTTTTCAAATAATTAAAGAAATTTCCTTTCTAACTTTCGTAAAGTATCGGCAAGTATTATTAAAAGAAAAAATAATCATATAAAAACTGAAATAATATTTTTTTATAAAAAAAATGAGTTAAAAAAGAAGTAACTAACAAATCTTCTACGTTTAAAAAAACTCCCGGTTCTCGTGAAAGCGGCAATTGTAGAAATAATACCATATTTCTTTAAAGTTTCTTGAATTAACTGAAAATTTTATAACTTGATGTAAATTTGAAACTTTTTATTCCAATTTGTAATGGGTCAAAACACAGTCGATGGTTAAGGAAGAATGGCGTAAGAAAACATACGCTCCTAGATATTACATTCTAAAATGCTTGGACGTCTAAAATTAAAATATTTTCATATATTTTTATATATATTTCATTAAATCTTTTCAAATTATGTCAACAAACATGTTAAGTAATCAACACTTTTTATTCGATATGGCATCCCTATTTCTTAATAATAAAATCCATTTATTCTTTATAATTACAAAAAATAATATGTTTTGCTAAAATTAGAAGAAGTTCTTTAAGATATATACGGGCACTTTAGTATGACTAACATGGGGTCAATCATTCTGGCGCGGCAGTGTTGACCACTAGCCAATAAAAACCTAGATTTTAAACTTTGAATTTTCAAATTATATATTATATATTATGAATTAATTATAGTATGCCATGCAGTGTGGTGAGTATTGAATAAAATATAGTTTTGCAACATATAATTGAATATTATACTATTCAGAATAAACCTGTCTATATTAGCGAAAAAAGACGTCCAGGATAATTATAGTTCTCTTACATCAATAAATGCATTAAAATGTTGTTTTTGTAAACTACTCGCTAGGACGTTTCGAGCTAGTTCCACGGCTGCCTGGATGTTTTCGATGCGGTACTGGTTTTTCCTTTTGCCTGCCCACGCGGTTTCGTGTGCAAGGCTTCCTGGTGCGTGGAATTCGCGACCGCAGTTCAGGTATGCCGGAGTGAATCCTGTTGACGTGCTTGTTGCCGTATTAAAAGCGAATTGTAGCTCTGGTGGACAGAGATTCCACGTTTTTTGTGATTTTTTTAGGGTTTGTGCAATCATCGTTTAGAGGACTCTGTTTGCTTGTTCTATTAGGTTACACTGGGGTGTGTACGGTGGTGTGATCCGGTGTTTGATGTGCATATTTTTAAGTCGTTGTTTTTCTTCCTTTCCTATGAATTGCCGACCGTTGTCTGAGACGATAGTGCGGGGGCAGCCGTGGCGAAGGCAGATATGGTCTTTGATGGTGGTTGCTACTGCGTGGCTTTCTTCAATAGTTGAATTTCCACCTATTTTGTAAAACGGTCTTGCATTATGAGCAGCCACGTGTTTCCTGTTGTGGATCGTGGCAGGGGTCCGATCAGGTCGATCGATACCATTTCCCACGGTTGCTCGACGTTTATGGCATGCATCGTTCCTGCTGGGGCTAGCTTTTGGGGCTTAAAATTTGGCAGTTTGGGTAATTATGCACGTGTTGAGCTCCCGTTATCAGCATGTCTGGCCAGTAATGGTGTCGGGCCAGTCTGGTGAGGGTTTTTGCTACTCTGAGGTGTCCGGCTGTTGGGTCGTCGTGCACTTCTTTCAGTACCCGTTGTTGGTCTCGTTTTGGTACACAGATCTTCCACTGCCTCTCGTGGGCGTGGTCATTGAAATCCATGGTGTGCAGAATGTGCCGGTACAGTCGTCTGTCGCGAATGCAATATTCCGGATTGTCGGCTGGGCTTTTCTCGACTGCCTGGAGTCGTCTCTGGTACCAATCATCGTCTGCTTTTCCTTTTAAAGCGCATGTTTCGTGGAGTTGTCTCGATAGGGTGTCCGCTATCAGGTTGCCGCCTGCACGGCGGTATTTTACCTCTAAGTCCCATTGGCTTATTTCCATGGCCCAGCGAGCTAAAGGGCCTGAGGGGTTGTCAATGTTGTCAATGTTGTCAAGCGAGTTGATGTAGAGGGGCTGTCACACGGGCTACACCTTTGATAAATCTCTGGTACCACAATATTAGTATTAGAAATCGTCGGGCTTCTTTCAGGTTTATTGTCTGTGTTAGACCCTTCATTGCGGCGACTTTGTCCGGATCCGTGTGATGGCCCTCTTTGTCTACTACGTGCCCCAGGTATTTGGGTTTGGAACGAAAGAAATGGCGTTTGTCTGGATTCGGTGTCAGTCTTGCTCTGTAGAGTCTGTCAAAAACTGTTTGTAGTACTCCTATGTGTTTTTCGAAGGTGTCGGTGCAGAAGATGATATCGCCCGGGTATGCCAAGGCGTTCAATGCCATGTCTGGCGTTATAACTTTGTCGAGGAGACGCTGGAATGTGGATGGAGCAGCGTGTAATCCAAAAGGCATTACGTTGAATTCGTAAAGTCTCTTTCTAGGTACGGTGAAAGCGGTAAGTGGTTTGCTTTCTTCGGTGAGGGCTACGTTTCAACAGCCGTCTTTCAGGTTGATGGAAGTTAAATATTTGGCTCCTCGTAGTTCGTCTAAAATCATGTTGATCTGTGGTATTGAGTATGCGCCTTTTTTTAATACTTGGTTAAGTCGTCTAAAGTCGATTTAGAATCGAGGTTTTCCGTCTTTTCTGCGTGTGATGACCACTGGTGATCTCCAAGGGTTATTTGATGGTTGGATGACTCTTTCCTTCAGCATGCTCGATACCTCGTCGTCGATTATTGCCTGGATGGCTGGGTTTCTCGTCCGATAACGTTTTTTGAGCGGTGTTGGAACCTCTAGCCGTATATCATGTTTGACAAGCGGTGTTACGCCTTTGACTGTTGCAAGACGTGACATCTATTTATCGATAAAGTTTTCGGCTATTTGTTTTCCTCTAGGTGTTAGGTCCGTTAATGTCATCGGTCCTTTGGTGGAGCAGACTTCCCTATTCTGGTTTCTGGTCGGGGGGGAGACTTGCACTCCGTTGATGTGGACGATTGACCCAGTTGAGATAGGATATTCATCCCCAGAAGCACGCTGTGACTAAGAGTGTCCATTATAGAATCCTCAGCTCGTATTTCTTTCTCCATGGCTTGCAAGCATCCGGCAAGGACTGCACTAAGGTGCGTTTCTGTGCCATCGCCCATGAGTTATGGTGTTATTCTTTTCCTGTTGCCATTCCTGATTTATGCAACCATGCGCTGTTTCGTTGTTTACGTATGAGGAGACTGATCCTTGATCCACTGAAGCGTTCACAGTATATGTCCCTATTCTTACTGGTATGAAGATTCTTGGCTCATCATGTGGAATGGTGTCTGGGGCCGGGGGTAAGCCTATTTGGGCCCGGTCTGGTTCTCGTTTTCCTGTGTCCTGCAGGGGCAATACCTGGAGAGGACGTCGTCAGTTTCACATCAGCGCCGGAATTTTCTTGGCTTCTTTCGGCACTTTCCCCGGGCATGACCTCGTTGTTTGCAGCGCCAGCAGATTTCTGGGCGGTTGTAACTTGGTTCGATTGTGGACTTGGTTGTTTTGTAGGTTTTTAGGATGTACGATGATCCCCGCGGTTGTCTCTCGACTGAAGTTCCTGAGCCTCCTCTATTTTCTCCACTCTTTGGATCAGGGCGTCGGGAGTGTTTATATCCGAGAGCCGGATGTACAACCGTAGTCCTGGCTTCATATTCTAGTATAAAGTTTCCACCGTTTTTTCGGGTGTAAATCCTCCTCGTCTTCTTGTCAACACCAGTAGGGCTGTTACGTAGTTGCGGATCTGTTCACTGTTTCCCTGGTGTCGGTTGTAAACTTGTTGGTCTAGCTGCCTGAGCTCGTGTGGGGAGAAGTAAAATCTCCTTAGGCTCTGCTCTACGTCGTTCAAAGTGGTAAGATCGGCCGCGCAGCTGCGACACCACAGATAGGTATCCCCTCTGAGGAGCTCCGGGAAGCCTTTCATGATTTCGTTGTCGGAGAAACTGTAGGCTCTTTGGAGTTCTTTACGTTTTTCGAGAAATCCGTAGACGTTTTTGTCGTAGAAGTAGCAGTTCCACTTACGCATTTAGTCCAAGAGTTTGGTCGATGTTATTGTGTTCTCAAATTCTTCAGCTGCATCCTCGTGCCCGGTGTGCCGTATTGCTGTTGTCTGGTTTGATTGGCCTGGTGACGCCGTGTTCATTGGGTCTCGTGGTGAGGACGTTGCCAAGTTTTTGACTCTGTCTAGCTCGGCGTGCATGGTTTCTAGCTCCTAAGTGCGGTCGATATCTTCATTATAATCCGGGGTGTCTTCCGGCTTGTCTTGGGAGTGCGTTGGGTTGGCTCTGACGAAACTCACTAGTCTTTGTCGGAGCACTGCGAGGGATCCCACGGCATTGATCTCGTGTCTCTGCAGTTCTTTCTCGAGTTGTTCCTTTCGCAGGCGGTATACCCATGAAACAGGCATGGTGTCGGGTGACGTAGTAGAGCATTCGGAATTCGGCGGTAATTTGGTGCGGGTTTCAATAATATTTCGGTATTTATTCAGAGCGGTTTGGCGATTGGTTAGCGGTTTCTATCCGACGCTTCCCCTGTCGAAGAGCTGGTTCGAATAGTCTCTATCGGAGAGCTTATCGGTCTTTTATACCGTTTGGACGGGCAGAAGGGGGTCTTGGATAAAGAAAGGGGTGACGAAGGTGGAGGAAAACATAGAAGGGGTAACCTCCACTCCGGACGTGTAACGCGATTTGTGAACAATAACAAAAACCTATTGGGGACTCATGTGAAGTTAATTTAAAAAGAAAGAGAGAAAAGAACGTACGAAAACCTGTTCGGGCGCCATGTAACTGTTCGTTTCGCTAGACCTGCGTGCTGTCCCACCAGACGCTTCACTGTTAATAGGGTTTCGGAGTTGGGGCAGGTTTTATAAGGAAACGAACGACGGTTTATTATATCAAAGATATACTGTATATTTTCCTATAAATTACAAGGCTAAGTTAACTACTAGGTGTAATTGTGTCGTGTGTTTGTGTATGTGAGTGGGTGTGTCGTAGCCATTCTTCAGTGGTGTTTGTTGTGTGATTGAAATATACAAAGAAAGGTGTGCGTTGTCAGTGTGAATTTGCGAGAATGTATGTTGAGTGGTATGCTACGCATTAGGTGATGGTGTTGAAGGCGACGGATCATAGCGTGTGACATCGCGGGCGTGTCTCTCCGGAGCAGAGGTTATTCGGATTGTGACGGTCATGCGCGCAAGGAGTCGGGGAACCAGGTGACCTCCGCCCTGGACGGTTCAGGTCAGGTACAGGAAGGGAGGATGTCGGGGCCTTGACTTCTTTGGGGCAGGAGTTAACCCTGGCCCGTAGGCCGGTCAGGGGCACCTGACGCCGGCGTACCCTGAACTTGAAGGGCGACCACAGGGACTGTCGACCACCGACCAAGTCGGCTACGGGGATTGTGAGCGGGATGGCACTAGGAGGCGAGGAAGATTGTCTGGTCGCCTACTTGGAGTGTAGGGCGGCCAAAGGAGTTGCACCGATTGAGAGATCCCCGATGTTACTCGGTTCATCGCACCCGACAAAAGGGAGACTGGAAGGGAGCAACTCAGGTGGACTGGTGTTCGCGTGGGCATGGGTGCTATGTAACGGCAAGTTACACCTAATACTATATAATATATTTGTAAAATCTTCGAATATTTTTTTTAAAGAAAAGTATGTATTTTTTGAATAAATATGATCAGCGAAAAGAATGATTATTTTAAACATTAGTAATAAATCACTCCATAATTTTATTATAAAATGAATCATACTCTAGAGGAATAACTTTTATCGGGTAATTGTTCGCGATAGATTTTTTCGTTTCAATGACAACAGAACGATATTCTCCGGTGTAATAATGTTTGTAATATACCTATGCATCGTTGTGATGTACTTTTATTTTGCGCACACTCATCATTTCGCTTAAGTCATCATTCGGTTTGATTAAATAGGCAAAATTAAATCTGACTCAATTTCTTAGATTCACAGGAAACTTGATCAATTCATAATGAAATAATGCAGTGATATATTACTTATCTTTAAAATAATGACTTTTTTATGATCATATTTATTAAGAAAATACATATACTTTTCTTTGAAACAAAAAAAATATTCAAAGATTCTACTAATATACTATATAGTATTAGACGTAATACGCAACATACTATATTATGGATGCACAGGCACTTTGCGGAAGCTTCATTCGGCTTCTTTGGTCCGCCAGGGAATCATAAAGAATAAGTAGTTTTTATTAATTTTTTTAAATACATCATGGTTCGTGACTGAAGTAAAAACCTCTTTCAAAAGCAATCATTATTTTTAAAAAAGTACGTAAATTATAGCACAATAAAAATAGAAAATAACTACTAATACTAAGATTTTAGTATATTAAGATCTCAGATCAATGGAATGTAATTAACATCAATTTACTTTGAAAATTGTATAGCTTTTTTTTATTCTATATTTTCTAAAAAATTTTATTTATATATTTTAATGTCTTTCAATATAGTTAAGGGCCATCCATATAGCACGTGGACAATTTTTCACCACTTTTACCCCCCCCCCCGTAGACAACAGTGGAATTTGGACAAATCCCCCCCCCCCCTTTGTACTTTGTCCACGTGGACGTATTTTATGAAAATATAGATATTATTGGTCTTCAAAATGTCCGGGAGGTCGCGACAATTCCATGGACGTCATTTGAGTACTTACTAAAATTTCAGATTCTTTTGTTTTCATATGTCAACAGTTCGAAACTCGTTGACTGGCTAACAGCTGTTTATGCATTTTGCAACAATTTATCGCTAAACTGCTCGGAAATTCGAATAAAAAAACGTCATTTAAGTACTCTTCAAACCCACGGGGAAACTGGCAGCTTCTTATTGGTGCCAAAGTTAACTAACAGACTGTGAAACATGTCAAAAATTCGAGTGAAAAAACGTAATTTTAGTACTCTTGAAGCCCATGGGGGATGATTTTTTAGGTGCAAACAAGTACCAAGAAGTTTGACTGACGTGAGCACAATATAAAAATTGGAGTATACGAGTACCTAGAGTATACCTTGTCTCATTTCAGTATATTTTCCACAGATTTAGGGAAATGTGTGTCCACATGGATTCTAGCTCGACCCCCCGGTCCCCTCGTGGACAAGCGTGGAATTTTGCCATACCCCCCCCCCCCCTAAGTGTCCACGTGCTATATGGATGGCGCCTTAGTGAATTGATGAAAAATATTAAAAGTTCATAATTTTTTCCCGTGTTTAAATTTTCCTGGTTAAAAACTGTAAATCTCTAGTGCGCTTGCATATATCTGGGGCTCTAAAATAAAGAATATATCAATAAATTTGTCAATTTAAAAAATTATATCACTTTAATAAATTATAAATTCGAAAAATGAAAGATTAAACTACTATTTTCTTTAACGGTACACTTCTTAAATAAAAATTTATATAATTTTAATTTTAAACCTTTTCAAGTAGACAACACAGACTCACAAAGAGAAAAAAATTCCTGAGTAGATCACCAGACAGGCGTCCTTGGAATCAACGTTCGAATTCTTTTAGGTGTTGGTGAAACCTTGTTCTTCACTAAAACCGCTATTACGAGGGTAGTTCAATAAGTCCTTAGAATGACCAACAGATGGCGCGCGAATCGCTCCAAATCATCTGTTTTCAGTCAGCACCACTCCCGACTAGATATATGATGCAGTCACAGTCCACATCTTCTGAGTTTACGTGTTTTTATAACCAATTGAAAAAAAAATGGTTCGTTAAGAAAAATGGAAAAAAGCGAGTTCAGAGCGGTAATCAAACATTTTCATTTAAAGGGTTTAACTCCATATGAGATAAAAAATGAATTGGACTTAGTTCATGGCACATCTGCCCCTGCCTTAGAAACGGTTTATAACTGGGTAAATGAATTTAAGCGTGGTCGTACATCAATAAGTGACGAACCACGTTCAGGAAGGCCCGCAGAAGCAAGTACTCCCGAAATCATCAATAAAATCCACGATATGGTGTTGAAGGATAGAAGATTAAAAGTGCGTGAGTTAGCTGAGGCCACAAGGATATCTATAGGTGCAGTTGTTTCAATTCCAAATGAAAAATTAGGCATGAAAAAGCTATCAGCAAGATGGGTGCCGCGTTTGCTCTCATCTGAGAATAAACGCAATAGAGTGGTCGCCTCTGAGGCTCTTTTGGCGCGCATAAGTCGGAATCGTGAGGAATTT
>NC_046658.1:169975337-169989218 GCF_010883055.1 Belonocnema kinseyi | reverse complement strand
ACTTTTCTGAAGGATTAAAAAAACTTTAAAAGCGATTGACCAAGTGTATAGAGCTCCAAGGAGATTATGTTGAAAAATAAAAAAAAATTTACCCAAAAAAAAATTGTTTTTATATTTCATTCTAAGGACTTATTGAACTACCCTCGTATTTTCTGGTAATTGATCGATATTCGAATCAAGGAAATGGAGTTTGAGCTGATTTGACAGCCTAATTTCTGAAAATCTCGTACCATTGCTGCTACCAAATTTTTGTAATCCGCATCTTTTGTAGTACCTAAAAATTTTGTTGGCACTTTTTTGAAACTTAACCATGCCGCTTTCTCGGTATCACTCATAGTTTAAAAAAATTTTGTAACTAAAAACTTGGCCCAAATATTCAAAGCATTGCCCTTTCTTGGTCAAAGCTTTAACAAATTGTTTCATTAAACTAAGCTTAATATGAAGAGTATCTATTAAGATTTTGGACGAATTGATGAGTGGTTCATTTATAATATTCTTGGTGAATTCAGATTGTTATCCAAGTGTCATAGAGAGAATCTTCAAGTCTCTATATAATGGCCACTGATTGTATTCATACATAATTTTTTTCAAAACCATTTCAAGGTTTGACTACTCTTCTTTTAGCACAGTTGAATATGCTAATGGTACATGAGCGTATTTGTTTGTATTGTGAAGAAGGACTGCATTTAGGCTGCGGTTTGATGAATCAATAAAGAACCTCCATTTCTCAGGTTGATATATGTTTGGTTTAAGCTTATCGATAAGTCCTTTCACATTTTTGAGGTAAACTAGATTTGTATCTTTTTCAAAATATTTACGAAAGTTTTCCTCTCTAATTCAATGCACAGTTACTTTAGTGCCCTTCGTCAACATATTCCTACTCTTTAACTCCGAAGCAATAAATTCAGCTTGTTCCTTCGATAGACCAGCTTTTCTAAATAGATCATTAAGATTTTTTTAACAAATTTTTTTCGTAGGTCTCTCTTCACCAAAAGGGATGAATTCCTCTCCGTTATCGGAATAGTACTCGTCTTCAGTCTAATCGGAGTCGCTTGAAGCAGTCTTATCTGATATGCTTTCACATGTTTCATTTTTTCTATTCTAACAAGGGTTCCCAACTTTTTTAGAAATTTAAATCGACTTGCAGTGCATTAAATCCGGTAGTGGAGCTCACTCGTGACCCGCTATCTTCTAGGCCTTCTACAGTCGTCTTTTTTGGAAGCTGAACGCTTGTAACTGTAGGATAATCTACTTGATTTTTTTAAATTTGGTTCACACCGTCTACTGTGGTTAAACAAAAAAATCAATCGTTTTCATAGCATGGTTCTTCCCATATCGTCGGCGTTGTAAACTTTAGTTTGCTCTTATCCTTATTGGTTTCGAAACGACTGATCATGTTGTTGCACGTGCTACAGATTACATGAGGACCCCAATTTTTATGTTGTTTTAAAATTTCAATTTCAAAGCATGTCCAGTATAAATCATCAATTCGGTTTGTTATTTTTCTTCCTCTTTTCCCAATGTATTCTGAACAAATACAACCAAAGTGATCCGGATTTCCTGTGCATTTGTGAGTGTATCGATTGCTGGATGTACAAGCACAGTTTATTGAAGGTTGAAAGTTATTCATAAAAAATGCATGACCCCGCACGCTAGGAATCCTGTCCCGATCGCAGGTGAGTCCGCCGTCCTAGGGGTGATAACACTCACACCTCCCCAGGCCTAAGTATGAGAGCTTTCCGAATTTGACGAGGACAAATTCAACTCGTCGTCTGACACAGTATACCATCATCCTCAAGCTGGCTTCGTTACTACGAAGGGATGAGCCAAACGAATCATTTTACACATCCTATTTTGAAAGCAGTTGTCATCGTGGCCAATACTTCGCAGCAGCAGGTTTTTGACAGTAATGGTACCGAGTTTATTGATTCACCTATGAATACCACTCACATCTTGATACAATGTGTGTTACGTAAGGCTACCGGTAATGAACTGTCAAATTATATCCTTTCTTGAGCTCAAGGCTAAAATCAAATAAAAATTGAGGATCGCGGTACCAGATAGCAGACACTACTAATTTTTTGTGCAGAAAATTAGGCACATGCTTTAACCATTCTTCTGATGGTTTTTTATATATTTCAATCTGTAGTGATCAAATTTTTACTCAGATTATTTTTATTTTTTTTTGCTTTTTGGTTTTCAAAAACCATTTTAAAAAACATGAAAAGCCATTTTTTTTCATTTTTCTCGAAAAGTAAGTAGAAAACCCCCCAAAATACTTCGGATTCGGAATCAGCGACGAAAACTACATAAAAATACACCTATATCGTGATCTACTCAGGATACTTTGTTCTTTTTGTGGGTCTGTACAATTGTTTAACTGTTATTTATAGATCTAACTGTAGAGAATTCAATTAAAACTTAAAAATGTGTAAGTGAATCAATTAAATTCGGAACGTCCGAAGTGTAAATTATGTATGTACATTACTCATTACTCAAGAATGTATGTACATTACTCAAGAATTTCGGGGAAGTGGGGTCAAACACGCATAATCCCTTCCTCTTAGTCACGGGCTTAGAGAACAGTCAGTTTCATTGAAACTAATTTAGTTACATAGTTCTTCGAAACTTATGTCACCGAAATCTTCTTTATACTTTTTTGAACAACTCCTGTCCATGAAAAATGAGAATTTTATCTTTAACTGACATGAAAACAATACTATCAAGGATATTTTCTTTCAACTTTTGTAAAGAAATTCCGAAAACTATGTGGATTTAACCACGAGTTGAAGATAAAAATTGAATTAGAAAGAGAATTTTAAAAAACCTAGTTTTCGCGACTTGTAAAAAATCTAAAAAAAAGCGATTTCTTTGTAAACACAAAAAATTTGAATTTTTAGGCGCCAACGGCCAAATTTGCAGCCCTAGAATGAATCTACGCCTTGTTCTTGCATTGGCATGTCTAAATATAGTATGAAAGTAAGGAAAATATTTCCCTAAAAATATCGCTTGACTTTGATAAACAAAAGTACATAATTTAAACAAATGTTTCAATTATTGAGTTAATTGTTATTAACTAACTACATTAACAAATAGACAAATAACACAGGCCGACAAAATTTGACAAAGGTCCGGAACCAGAGACCAGACCTAGTATACCCGAAGGTTTTTGCTGCTCATTAAGAATATGAAGTCAGATTTTGAAAATTCAATATGGCTGCCATTTTGGATCCGCCATTTTGAAGTGTTAGGGCGGAGTAAGTAACAAGGATCGGGGGTTAAGGAAATTAGATTGTAGGGGCTTAAGCTCAATGATACGCACGTAACCGGGTTTGGGGGTAGAGGAAATCGGGTTATGGGAGTCTCAGGTTATGGGCTCGAAAGTTACCGGGCTTGGGGGTGAAATTTTTCATATTTGAATCCGTCATATCTCGGCTATGAAAAATCTTATCAAAAAGTTAGGCATCGCATTTTGAAGGTAAAGAGTAGTTCTTTACGATGCAATTGTCAGTTTAAAAAAAAAAAATTTTTCGCGATGTTACGGGGCCTCGAACACATCAAAATAACGGGTTTTTGACCCTTTTAGGTTAGAATATCTCGAAAACTGAGGGTGATGGAATTTTTCTGAGGTCAGATTCGGATTCAGCGCAGCAAAAACCTTCGGGTATAGTAGGTCTGGTCTCTGGTTCTGAGAATTGTTGGTCTGTGTAATAGATCGTCTGCTCGCAAATTATAATTGTGCTTTCAAAAATGTTGAAATGAAACGTATTTTAAAGGAAACAATATCCAGTCATACGAAATTTGTGATATTTAAAGTAATTTTATATGTTTGTGTTGAATAATTTTTAAATGTAAACAAATGTAATTATAAATATAAAAAATCATTTATAAAATTTAATATTAAAAGTTTAATGTATAAACACGGGTTGGCATGAAGACTTTGTTCAAACACCAGCCTTGACTGACATGCGCGTTTTTAAACATTTATTAATTCTGTGAGAAAATTATGGTTTATGCGCGTAGTACTCTGTAACTATTGGTGATTTCTTTCCCGGAGATTGTTCGACATTCCGCTATTTCTTATGCGGTCAATTCCCCAACCACGCCGCTATTCATGTTTATTTTCACCCGTGCTGACAGCCCATAAACATGTGAATATATTGCACGAAGAATCGTGTTTCCAATTGATTTATCTTTTGGAAAAATGTATCTTCGGAGTTCATATATCGGATTTGGATAGTTGTAGGGAATAAGTCGAATAAACTCAAGCTCTCCCAATCTATATCCAAATACGCTTGGAAAAGTTTGCATGAGAGTAGGTGACCTCGACCTGACTCGAAGAGGTGGATTGGCAGATGGTGGAAACCTGGCAGAATAATGACGTGCATCAAGAGAATAAGTCGTGCCATGACAATGTCTGTCAGAAGAAGAGGAAGAAGCTCCACAGTGATGAGAACCAGGATTAGGTTTACCACCAGACAAACCCTCGGTCTGTGAACTTAATTCTGAAACAAGAAATACATGACTTAACTGCATTAAAATTTTTTTAAAATTAAAAGTGAATGTTTAAAAACGGAAAATTTTTTCTCTAAAAAATTTCAGAATTAGGCATTGTGAACTAAATGTTTTCATCAACTAAAAAGTTAGTAAGTGAACTTCACATAAGCGAATTTGAAATCAAGCTTATTTTAAATAGCACAGTATCCAGTGATATGTTGATATTTAACGTGATTTAACAGATTTTTTGAAACTTTCGTGAAAAGTGAAAAACGAATATGGTAAAGGTAAAAGTGTACACATGTAATACTCTGTAATCCATTTTGATTATTTGCGAGGAGTTTTCTGGACATTTTGAGATTTCTTCTGCAGTCAATTTCTCAACCGCGTCGCTATTCATGTTTAGTTTAGCCCGTGCTGACGGCCCAAAAACAGATGTGAATATTGCACGGGAAAAACGTGTTTCTGCTTGATGTTTTCTGTAAGATTGCACAAACGTCGCTATTGGAAGTTGATAAGACAATTTGTTCTCCGGCTGGCATGTGATACAGAACATCACTTCTTGTTCTCAATCGAATTTGTTTATCGGTAGGAAAAACGTATTTTCGGAGTTCGAATATCCGATATGGATTGTTGCGGGGAATAAATCGAATAAGTTCAAGATCTTCGGCCTGTCACGAAAAGGTAGTTCGGCAGGTATTCGATACCCGGCGAAATAATGAGGTGTGTCTAGAAAATAATTCGTGTCTGAACTATGTCTGCTGGGAGACGAAGAAGAAGTTCTACAGCAAAGAAAACCAGAATTAGGGCCGCTATCAGATACACTCATGGACTGTAAACCTAATTCTGAAACAATAAATACAGTATTACAGTTTTGTTTTAAATACATAGAAAATCGTATGATGGTACAGGATGAGTTTTAAATGAGATTATAATCGTGGGTACCAATTCCATAAGCGCCTATACTTTTATGTAAAAACTTTTCAGCTGTTTGTTGTTTTTCTTTCTTACGAAGTAATCTTTCACTTTAATTTTCCATTAAACTAAAAAATTAAGTTCTGTTGAACTTTTGGGCAGATGTATGTAGTACGCTTTAAATCCCTGGCGGACCGAATGAACCGAATGGAGCCTCTAAAAAGTACCCGTAAAGACCCCATTGGGTCCCATTCGGTTCCTTTTAAAAAACGTGAAAAAAAAGCAAAATCAACTTTTCAATTATTGAAATTCTGATTCTACGTTAAAATTCCGTATAGAAGGTCACGGAATAATCGCAATAGTTTTTTTGCGACATTAAAAAGTTAAAAACAACATAAGACGTATAACTCGATCAAGAGTAAAACAGAGCTGAGAGCAAGAACGGTCACCAGTCCAAACCAGACTCTATGGAGTTGTTTAGAGAATTTTATCTGCAGTTTTGTTTATATGAGAGTTGGGTGACCCAAGCCTTTTAAAGTAAACCATCAAGCGAGATAGTCTTTGTTATTCTACCGGGTAACTGCCTGGGTGCTCCAAGCCGAATAACTCAGACATACCCAATATATGATTATAATACAATCGTGAAAAATTGACAGAGGTCTTGCAGCGTGATGTGACAAATCAAAAAGCCCTCCTTCTCTCTTCATAACGTTACCGTAACAAACCCTTAATGCCCTGTCTGTCTAAAAAAGCGTTAAGTAATTGATGACGATCCCTAAGCTACCTTAAAGATTAGAGTATTTTCTTGATAATTTTCGTATATCTGCATTTTTAGATAATTATTTATTTGAATTATAGACATTCAAAAAAGTATATTAACCATTTTTTTATTATTTAAACCATTCTTTTTCCATAAATATTTTAAAACCGCATTCTATGAATTAAACTAAATATTTAATTAATATCAGATGTAGTAAATTCTTCTAAAAGCTTTATGGAAATGTTTATACAATTAATTTTCTCTCCTTTTACATTTCTTGTAAATTGAGCATAGGTTTCTTATGATTAAAAATTGTTTGACCATTGACACGACGTTTTAAGAAAATATACTACTAGAAATTATGCAATATTAAGTTTAATTCAGAATTTTGAACCCAATAGTTTTCAATAGATTTCAGTGTAATTTAACATATTTTAACCTTTTTCAATTTTAAGAGAATACTTCAAACGATTTTTTTAAAACATCACATAAGATTTAGAAACTGACCAGAAACAAAACTCGAAGATTTAAAGACAATTTTAGGGCTAATTTAAGTAAGTTTAAAACATATTAGCAATCTTTTAAACTGGTTAATTTTTTCCTTAAATTGTTTAATCTCTTCTCAAATAAACAAATTTTGTTTAGAATTGTGTAATTCTTTTTTTACATATCCGAAATATTCCGCAATCTTGTTGGCTAATAGAAAAACGTAACCTTATAGATTAATGCAGCTACAAGCAGCTTCAATTTAAAAAAAGAATGTGGTGAAGTTTGAATTTATAATAATGTTCACAATGGTTTCCAATATACTAAACAAAGTGACTGTTTCGCAAAATGACTTCTAGCAGAAAATATAGATTTAAGTCGTGCATTTCGAATCTCAAATTCAGCAAAGAAACATTCGTGAAAGTACAGACATGAGTATGAAAAGTGTGAGGAAGAAGCTACACAAATATCTCAAAAATGGGGTATTGAACCAGTGCTTGTAAAAAAACGGAAGCCAAAGCGTAAGAAGTATTTTGATATTGGTTAAAAACTTTTAAAAATCAACGTCTTTAATCACAACTTAAGGTGTCTAAGGTCTAATTAGACATTGTGAATACATATTCTACAGAGAAATTACAGATTTGATATGTTGAGGATTTCACAAAAGAATTCCCCTTGCAAGTAATCAACTTTATCCCACTTTTAAATAGTAACGGGTTCAGTGAGACTTCAACAATAAAAATTGTTTTTTGCACTTCACTGATTAAAGACAGCTTTATGAAAAGTGGTTTTTCAGAAGCAGTCCCTTAACACTTCATTTATCTCTGTATGTTACAGTATAGCAACTTGCGAAGGTACGTTCAGCAAATTAAAAATTATAAAATCCTATTAACGGAATAGAATGCAACAAAGTCGATTCTTCAATCGATCTTTACTGATAATCGAACTTGATGATGCAAAATCATTGGATATCGAGAATTGTTATTTTTAAGTCAGAACTATGTATAATTTATGATATAAATTATTTAAAATAAAATATAGATTGTAATATATTAAAAGAATAACTATGTGAGATATTTTATTTTCTTAAATGTATTTCAGCTACACTTATACGCTGTTTGCTTTTTAATTTTATAAGAGGGACCTCCTAAACATTTTTGTGGTGGAGCCTACACGGCTTTAGTTACGTCACTGTATTTGTCTCGTGTTTCGAGGTCGATAATGTATTTACCTCGCGTTAACGCGCTCGGTATTTGTGTTCCCACCATATTTTTGCGCAGGCCTTTAAAAAATGACGGTCAACAGATCGACAACTCTAATTTGGTGGTTGTAAATTCTCTTTTGTTGAAGCTCCTTTGGCTTTAACTAACACAATCTTATAACGTATCTTGTGCTTCGCACTTCATTTTGTATAAGATGTGAACTTTTCTACACTATGTTCAACACTATTATAGCAAATCTTTATGATATTTATTTCTGCACCTCGGGCTGGTACTGTTTATCCAGATATTGCAAAATAACGTACAAATATCATTTTTTAAATTCAATTGAATACTTTCTCCTTATTTTGCACTAATTTTATTCTCAACAAACATTAAAAGTCTATCATTTTAATAAATTTATATTATTACACATCATAATATGTATTGGTTTTGAAACGTTCGTATTTTCATTCCCTTGTTGTTTTTATATTTAAAAAACAAGTCATTTTTTAGGATTTAAACACTAAATACACATCCTAACGTAAAGTAGCTGAAAAAAAACTTGTCGATATTATGTAGACAAAAAAGTGAATTATCTAAAATGATATTGTAGCTTGTGTTATTATTACTATGTAGATCTTTTCTGAAAGCTCAATTTATTGGGCAAACAAATTTTACCTCTTTCTTTTTTTAGCACGTATCGTCTGTCTACAAATTTTCTTTTTCTTTTTAAATTGCCTTTTTTACGAAGAAAACAAGAACTAAGAGTCCTATCAAAAAGTGAATGATAACCAATTAGTAGATCTTTTTTGGTTGCACCATTGTCATTCATTTATCATTTTGTTTTAAAAAAAAAGCGATTAGAAGAGAGATTGTTCATTTTCTCAAGTACTACGAATAATCGTACAGAGAAGTTTAGAATCTTTAAAAAATTGGTCTTTAGATATTTTAAAATGCGCTCACTCTTTGAATTTTTATCCAAAATGGCTAAATAATAAATCTAACCCTCAGTTTTCGATGCGCTCCAAATTTTGTTGTACATTTTTGACCGTATTTTTAAGATTAAAAGGAAGTCTACTCGTATCATCTGAAAATTAATAAAAACAAATTTGTATATTCTTTCTGGTATGAACTTCTTACGCAGTTTTGTAGCCCTGTAGCTTCATCTTTGTCTAGTTTCCTGAAAAAGTCTCGAGTTACAACAATAGAACCTACAAACTTTGATTAATAAAGGAGAGTGGGGGAGGGATTTTGTTTTATGCTGAGAAGTTCAGTAACCTTCAGAAGTGTGGCATTGCATTTGAAAATGAATTTATATATTTAAAAAATCTTTGAAATATTCTGAAATTGTTTAATATACAAATTTATTTTTTGATTATTTGTTATGCTGACTAACGCACTTGACCTTCATTTTTAAAAACTAAAGAGTTCATCAAAGGCTAATAAAATCTGTAAATTCTTACGCAAGTTATCGTGCTAACAAACTAAAAACCTAAAGATCCATACATCTATTCACAAACGAACAAACGGACAGATAGGTTCGTAAAAACGGAAAAAATTAAAAGATTAAAAATTTGAGTATAAAAGGTTTTAGAATTACGCATTGGTATATGGTATATGTGAAAAGTTATTCTAAATATTAATTTTCAAAAGAATGTACATAAACGCGAAAAAAAAGACCGAGTCCAAAGCACCAGATCTGACAGAAGCACAGAAAAAACGGAGAGCAAAAAATGTTGCAGGTAATATCTAATTTCAAATGGTGAAATGGTGATGAGCGATAGGCGCACCTCGATATCACCAACTTTTCGGGGGGAGTGTTTACGTTATCGTGGTCGCTCGGAAGGGAAGGGAAGTTGCGCAGTAGACATGTACGCAACAATAGATAATAGGGTTTCATTTCAAACTCTGCGCATCACGTGCGCAAACATCCAGAATAATCAGTACCACTAGTGATGGGGGCAGCCGATGAAGAAAATTTCACGATATCGTTGGTCGATGGACTACACTGAAAAAATGGTTAATTGCGACAAGAAACTCCTTATTAGTAGAGTTGGAATAAGTTACGACAACTACTTCGATGGTAACAGTAACTAACCAGTTTTATACGTTAGCAAGTGGCCTATAGTCCTCCTATAAATGTTATATTAGTGAGGATAGTAATTCTAGTCGGAACATATAAATTATTTACATTTACTAGCAATTTATTTTTCAAGAAATAAAAGTAGTAGAGGTTACAAGTTTCGACCCTGGGCGATAGTAGCAGAACTGAATTCTGAGCAGCGCCGCCAACATTTGCATAGAAATGTTTCGTCGTGTTTTCGATGATCGCCATTTTAATCTGTACCTTTAAGTATAATTTATAAACACGTGGAAAATATTGAAGAGCATCGTATATATCCTTAGGGCATCGCCTACGGCCTACGCTTAGGGCACCTTTTCACGGAGGCCTGTTTTGAAATAATCATGGAATTATTATTTCTCATAGGATTTATTTCTAGTTTCTATGTTGTTTGATGGCAAATTTGATTGACTGATAACCTATAAATGCGAATTCGATGTGTCAAATAAATTCAACGAATAATTCAAAACAGGCCTTCGTGAAAAGGTACCCTAATTTGTATGAATACATCATCGTGACAATTCAGCTTGCCAGCGGGATGAATTTAATTATATGAATAGTAAGAAAATATAAGATTACATAATATTAAGGATTACTACGTTAAGTAGTAAGATCAACTAATTAAATTGTGAAATAACTAATTTAATAGTAAGACCTAATAACTAAAGTAGTAGCTCTTACTATTTAAAGTAGTAAACAAAATTACCTGAAAGTAGTACCTACCATCGAAAGTTGTAGTGAGAACAAATAAAGTAGCAAGGACAACTACTAGCAATCTGGCGAATAAAAGTAGCAGCCTCAACCAACTTAACAGCAGCGAAATATATTACAAACTAAAATAGTTGGACCAACTACTTTGTTAGTTGTCCCATCCAACTACTTTTTCAGCGTATAGGTCCGACAGTATTTTAGGCTTTGAAGTCAGTTAGAAAGATTTCTGCTCGCTAAGGGGTAAGGAATAATACTTATTGCAGGGGATGGAACTTACTTTACTCTTATAAATTGGAAAAATATCATTTTTTGCTGTAAGAGTATTTAGATATTATTTTCTATTTTTAACAGCTGTCCAAATAAATAATTATATCGTAACAATTTTTGTACTTGTTTATTATTTAATTGAACAGTCATGTTCTTGGATTTCCCATCCAACCTGACATTTATAATTTTAGAAAATAAAGTCAGTGGTAAGTCTTAATTTTAGGAAGTTTCGAAGTGCGAACAGTTTTAGGTTATGTTTGGGTTTTTTGTCAGGGGAAGAAAAAACATCTTAAATGGGTCTTTTATATCTCATCTAGCGGGCTGGCAGAGTGTCTAGTACTCGGTTTAGTGCTGCCACCTATTATTAATTTGTCATTACGAATTCCTTTTAGTGCGACGTTTCGGCCACCAATGAGCAGATATGCCAATGTTGGTGCCCTGAGCTACTGCGGTTGCGTTTGGGGCATTGGTTAGGCGCAGTAGCACAAGGAACTCACCTTGGCATCACTGTGAATGAGCATTCCGTCACTTTCTTAAAAACGTTAGCATTCAATCTATCCCTTCTTTTTTTTACATTATAAAGACAAAGATTTTATTATTTTCACGTAGGACTGTGAAAAGGTACCCTAAGACTAACCTTTTTTTGAAATTGTCGTGAACTTGGATTTTTCAATATACTGGATTCAATAGGATAGAAATGGAGAGTTGAGTTCAGTAGGCAGAGATATTTGATCGTTTTTAAATGAACGAATAAACTACAGTTCAAGTCTGATAAGTTCCTTCCGATACGAGCACACTCCCCTTAAAACTTCATCACACGTACAGCACGTACACCAATTGTGGTTCTCCCAATACGTGTGCTATTTTGCTTATGATTTGCCCCCATGATTTGCGCATGCGCGCACCTGAAATCGTTTTACTAGAGGCCGCATCCGACAGGTCCGCAATTCCTTGAATTTTCCTACCCTACATCCCCGACGTTGGAAAGTTATCGGACTTAGACTGTATCTCTTTTTTATGGAGGAATTCACGATTATCGAATATTGTTCCTCTTTTTTTACTTACAAGGCTTAAATAGATTGTTGCAGTCGACCGGTTCAAAAAGGTGAAGCATCTGTTTCTAGATACATGCAATAAACAGAAAGATTTGATCCATTAAATTGGAGCTGGTGTTACGTACAATCGGGGATTTATCTCTACTTTTAGCTTTTAACCAATCAAGATGCTGATGTCACTCACTTTTGGCATCGAATAACCAATCATAAATGAGGTCACTTTGCTCCTATTACTGATTTTGGGAATTAAAGTGAGTGACAGTTCAAGGATGATTGTTCCAAAGTCCAACTTTCATCACCTTTAAACGTAAATCCCTTTGAGTGACAGTTTCCTGTTCGTAAGTCCAAAGGTCCTTTTTTAAAGCTTCTGGCTGTCGCCATGACCCATTAACGATTCTAAAAATAGCCAAAGATCTCAAGTTCCTAACCTTAAAATCTACTTTGGACAGTGAAAGGAGCAATATCTTTGATAAACGATTTAATGTAGTTAAATTCGGACAAAATACTCACATAAAGATTTCCTAAGTCGCAATAAACTTATAATATTTACATAATTCGCGTACAGTAATAATTATTTGACATTTATTGATTCTATACATTCATAATCAATTCCATTTTCAAGCCATTCGAATTTTTCCACCAGAGAATTTACTAGTTTTGAAAGTATTTAGTAAAAAGATGTTAGCGCCTCAGGCCTTAATTTAAAGCGTAAGACCAGTCTTTGCCGGTTCTGCCCACGTAAAATTTAACAGCGATTTGACTAATTATCAGAATTATTGCTCGCACTAACCGTACTAAATTTGATAATATGGACTATTTTTCATGTAACTTAAATTAAACTAATGGCTCTAAGACTAAGTCCAATTTTTTTTTAACATCTTAAGCTACATTAGATCATTTTTTTCAAAAATATTTAATACCAGCTGCGTAAAACACGGTTGAACACGTAGGGTAGAAAACATACATTGTGGTATTTACGCAAAAAAATGGATGTTTCAGTTAAGTTTCATGATTATGATTAAAAGCTTATATTTTAATCTCCTCATCTTGATTAGAAGGTATTTGGTTAAAGTAAAATTTGACTAGATCGGTTTTCATCAAATCTCTTGGTTTCAAGAGGCCCTGGGTAGGAAAAAATAATGTTTAAAAATGATTGTGTCTGTATATCTGTAGCAGGCAGTAGACACGATCACTTTCGAAAAAAGCATCTACTCGCTCAGTGGGCAGATTTTTTCCTATACAGTCTGTTTCTTTCATCTTAAGCCATCGTAATGTTTCAATAAATACGCACGTGACAACAAAAATGTATGTTATGAAAACTTGTTATTTTCTAGAAAGAAAAGGGACCCTGCAAAAATAACTGCGCTTCCAAATTAGAGTTAAAATAACAAACGCCAGTTTATTTGAAATGGTTAGTACAGGCTAGTTTGTTTTGATTCGTTATGTTCCTTACATTCATTTGGGTTAGATTTGGTATCTTAGTCACGTTCGTTTGAGTTGGATTGAGTGTTTCACTTTCTTTGATGTGTGTTGGTTAAGCTCATTTTGATTTACTTTGTTAAATGCGTTTATTCGATTTTGTTGTGTTACTCGGGTGCATTGGGGCTGATTATATCGTTTTTGTTAATATCGTTCGTTACGTTTGTTTATTATAATTGGATCTGGTCGCGCCTAAATTTTATGATTAAATGATTATATTCTTTCGTATATAAAATAATTATCAGAATTATTTTACTTCTATCTATATACTATTTACGCGCCTGCAGAAAATACGAGGGTGGATTGATAAGTTTCCGGCCTGACCAAGAGATGGCGCCACTAGGCCTACCTTGAGGTGGCGTTCTATAGTACCATCCTTAGATAGCT
>NC_046658.1:169966178-169975237 GCF_010883055.1 Belonocnema kinseyi | reverse complement strand
AGATGGCATTACTAGACTAGAACACCGCTATGAGAAATGTATCAGCCTTGGAGGAGATTATGTTGAGAAATAAAAAAAAAAATTCTTAAAAACGTTTTTCTTCGTCAGGCCGGAAACTTATCAATCCACCCTCGTAGATATTTCCCTAAACTAAGGATATGTTATACTATTTCATTCACCAATGGAATTCAAGATAAAGGCCAAGGATAAGAGCACAGGACAGAAAATCTTCATCCTTTCTAAGTACAGGATAAAATGGTTAATGTACTAATTGGAAATTTGTTTAACAAATATAACTGATGAATATTCTACTGCTTTATTAGATTATACAATATATACTATAGTCGTTATCTTTTAGAGTGAAGGCGTTAACTTTGTTCTTATGAGATATTTACTTCTGATAAGAGTCAGTTTTATTGAATACAATATGTTTACACATATGATTTTCTTGTAAAGAAAAAAGTGAATTTATAAAGTAATTTTCTGCAATAACATACTTTTTTAAACTCAAAATTTGCAATCTGGGTTTTTGATGATTTTAAAAAACATTCATTTTTCTAATTATAAACAATACATTTATTTTATTACTAAAAATAGGCAAGTCATATTGAAGACATATGCTTGTCACTTAAAATTTTGCTAAAATAATGTTAGAAGATTTAATGGAAAGCAAAAGAAAAATATGTAAGAATGTAATATCTAGAAGCTTTTTTCTTCTAAAACCATCCTTCTTTAACCATCGATTGTTTTCTAAACCATAAAAGAATTCGAATAAAATTTGTAAATTCACATTATTCAATGAGATTTTCAGTTAATTTAACAGACTTGAAAGAAATATGGTCTTATTATCACAATTGTGGTTATTATTTTCTCTCAATAACACGCACGGATATTTTACAAAAGATAAAAAGGAAAATTCTTTTATTATTGGAAAAGACTGTTCGTTACTAAAATATGATAGTGAAAAAAAATTTTTTTACTTTATTTTACATTATCTGAATAAGCACATTCGTGTTGAGGTAAAAATAATAAAGCATACATTTTATATTATAGAGCTTAGCATAATATAGAAAACGTCAGGTGGGTAAAGCTGGAAGTAGAACTTTGCCTGAAGAACTTCAGACTTGTGCCATCATTGAGGACTCATGTAAGGCTCATTTAATACCCGAAAACAAAATTTTGGGATCTGCATTTTTTTTTAAATTAACCCAATCATAAAAAAACAACCCTAAAAAATAAATATGTACTAATCTAAAAATTGAGTACACCAGAATCGAAGACTAATCTGAAAAGTGAGTACAAAAACATTAAAATCTCATTTCAGGCTCTCTGACTCTATCAAAATTAATTTTCCAAAACCATCCCTTGATGTTTAAAAACTAACCATTACTTAAAAGTGCTGACATATTGCACTGAATATGCACTAATCATAAAACAGACTACATCAGAATTGAAGGATCATTAAAGGCTCTTGCATGACCGACGGTACAATTTTTCAAAAAGAACCCATGTCATAAAAAAACTACCCCAAAATAGATATGCACTATTATGAAAATTGAATACACTATAATTGAAGGCTTATATTAGGCTCTTCATCGCTCCCATAATAAATTTTCAAAAACCATCTCTTGCTACTGAAAAACTACCCCTTATTTAAAAGTATTGATAAATTGCACTAAATATGCACTATTCATAAAACTGATTACATCAGAATTGAAGGCTAACTGAAGGCTCTTGTATAAATTTATTTTTCAGAAACTGCGCCTTGGGCCATGCGAAAGATTTCAATGGGCCTTCAATTCTATAGTACTCAATTTTCAGATCAGAGCATATTTATTTTTCAGTGTAGTTTATTTACGATATGGGTTGTTTTAAAAAAATTTCGCCGTGGGCCATACAAGAGGTTTTGATAAGCCTTAAATTCTGATATACTCAATTTTATGATTAGTGTATATTTAGTGCACTTTATCTGCAGTTTCAAGTAAAGGGTAGTTTTTTAATAACAAGGGATGGTTTTGAAAAATTCATTTTGGGGCCCTTGGAGTGCCCCAAAATGAGCCTTCAATTCTGCTGTACTCAATTTTTAGATTAGTGCATATTTAATTTTTATCGCAGTTTTTTAATGATAGGGGTTGTTTTTGAACAATTGCGCCGTGAGTCATACAAAAGCCTTTAATAATCCTTCAATTCTGATGTACTCAGTTTCATGATTAGTGCACATTCAGTGCATTTCATCAGCACTTTTAAGTAAGGGGAAGTTTTTTAATATCAAGGGATGGTTTTGGAAAATTGATTTTGGGGGCATTAAAGAGCCTAAAATGAGCCTTCAATTCTATTGTACTCAATTTTCAGATTAGTAGATATTTATTTTGAAGGTTAGTTTTTTAATGATAGGGGTTGTTTTTGAAAAATTGCGCCGTATATCATGCAAGAGCCTTCAATGAGCCCCCAATTCCTGTTGAAGAAAAAATGGATATAACGAATATTTCTACCATGTTACTGCTAGCTTTACTTAAATCTGGCAGTACCATGCATTCCTTTGAAAAAATCCAGAGCTCAAAATTTGGCTTTTGTGTATTAACTGAGCCTTAAATAAGCCCTCAATTATGGCATAGGGCTGACGTTCTTTGGGCAAAGATGTACTTTCAGCTTTACCCACCTGAAAATGTCTTTTATAAATTAAACAGTTAAAATATTCCTGATGAAAAATATGAATCTACGCTGTAATATTATATTCGGTACTTTATAATAAAGAATAAAACAATAAATTTGTGAATTTGGAAAATTATATCACTGCAAGGTTTGACAACTTCAAAAAATAAAAAATGGAACGATGACTTTTTTTTAATGATATGATTAAAATAGAAAATTATTTAATCCAAATTAATGTACAATTTTGTGTTTAAACTAAATAGTTTTGAAAAGCTTCACAAGTGAAATAAAAATAACAGATTTTGAAATTAAACTAATTTAGGATGGCACAATATCCAGTGATTTCAAATTTGTAATATATAAAGTAATTTGATCCACATGTTTTTTGAAACACTTTTTCTTTGGAATTGTGGAATTGACGTGTTTTATTAAGTATTATCTGATTTTAACGTGCTATCGTTTTTTTCTTTTATCCTTATTCTTTTCTAGATCAAAATTGTGATTGGGCATAAGGGCCGAATATGGACCGTTTCTGAATTCTAGAGTATTAAAAATGAAATCTATCAACAAACATTAGCAAATATGTTAAAAACTGCAGGTATGAGAAAAAATGATCTCTATGAAAATTCTTGAGTTCTGCAGACGGAAGGCAAAGGGAGTCATGACAATAAGAAACAGGTCATTTTTTAAGATCATTCAATACTTGCCATTTATTGCCAATATTCGTCCAATAAAGACGAGATATGAATAGGAAACCAATATAGAGTCCATGAAGACAAGATATGGGCATGACTTAGTCAGTATAAAGCTAATGAAGGCAAGTCATAAGAAGGTTGTTGTCAATATCTAGCCAATTAAGGCAAGTTGTGTGCAGGACATATACAATATCCAGCCAATATAGGCAAAACATGACTGGGATATTTTCGATGCTCGACAATGAAGGCGAGACAAGAGCAAAGCGTAATCAATATACAGAAAAGGTTGATATTTTAATATCCAGGCAATGAAGGCAACACATGGGCGAGATTTAGTCTAGCCGATGAAGGCAAGATCGGACGTCGAATTAGGCAATACCTGGCCTATCAAGGCGAAACATGAGTAAGGCTTATTTAATATGCAGCAACTAAACTTAAGACATGACCAACATGTTTTGAATATCTAGCCAATTAATTAATGATACGCATCTAGATTTATAGTCTGAATTAGTTTTCCTGAGTGACAAGGAATTCTTTCTTGTTGGAGAGCATGTCACAAGAACCGTAATACAGTGCCTTGACCATCTGACTGGCATATACAATAGTATCCTTCTATAGAAGTTCTTCATCGGAAACCATAACGTCATCCAGGCCATTATCTCCGTTTAGTCTATGAGCAATCCAAAGTTGATGCTCAGACGCGTCTCGAAATCGAGGATAAAACTCAAACTATTATAAATGCTGGTTGTGGTACTTGATTACCCTCAAACATATCTTGTTTCACATTCGCTTCCTTGAATTTAGTAATTAGTTCAGTGGCCATTTTAACATCAGCTCCTTCCGTGATAATTAAAGAATGTTATCTGTTAATTGCAGCTCCAGATACCCGACAAAAATCGGCTAGGTTAGGATTGTATTGTACTATATCTGTACAACTTACTGAAATAAATTGAAAATCGATTTGATGTGTCTATTCCTAGCCTCAACGATCCACTTAGACTTTGTGACTAGGCGCGATTTGTCAGCATCTTTTATTGTAATTTGATGCTGATGTGGGGGAAAAATAGCTTAAATTTTGCACTGAATACCCAAACACAAGTGCATATATTTATACGGGATATACTAAGTGCCTTCATTTGTAAACACAAAATGACTGCTGAGGGAATCAGCATAAAGCCTATGCGGGCTTTTTATTTGTTTCTCTGATATTTACGCTTTTTTCCGGCCTCATTACATCACGGTGCGATCATACATCAATAATAATCATCAAAACTTGTTTTTGCGTTTCTTTTGTATCTTCTCACTAGCATTTCGTTTCTGAGTATACATTACCGTTACACTGGCCCAGCGCGCTACACTGGTTTATGCTACTCTTTAGAACGTTAAGAAGGGTACATGTGAAATAGGCTGGATGCTTAAGACAGCGGTGGTGAGATTTTTTACATCCCAAAATTTCCCAATTTTGATGTAACGCCTAAAACTAGGCACTACCTACCTTATCCCACGATAAATAGCGTAGCGCCACTAATTATAAACAAACGCGTTACCGATTTTTGCTGCATTTGAGAATGACTATGAAAAATGTTCTACGGTCGACAATATAGAAACCAAAAGATAAATGCAATGTTGCCCTAGCGGGATAAGAACTCCGAGAATGCCGATGATATGACCAATGCCATGACCAATTAAAGATTTTACTAATATAGGGTACTTATAATAATAACTATCATTAATGCGAGTGTTATTATATTTCATATAGTTATTATAACTTTAGACTAAAGTTCATTATTAGCGGGTAAGTCACTTAGTGGAAGAACAGATGTGTAGTCAGACACACTGTGTCTGTGTGAGCTATTACCTATGGTTAAGTTAACATGCAATAATCGTACTCCTGAAAGGTCAAGGGTAGAGATGCGCGATCGCCAATCGTTACGGCTAGCAGCAGCTGTTACTCATGGTATGCCGTAGCGAGGTTCGCGAGTATCAAATAACACGTAGTCGAACAGAAGGAAGATGTAAGCGAACACCGACAGTCTCGGCAGACATAAATATTTTTGATCAGAGTAAATTGAATCTTAATTCTATGACGAAAGCAGCACGTATTAAGTCAAAACATATTTTTACAACAAATTTCTGACTAAACTGACCAAAACATGTTTTTGCAAATCTTATCTTGTAAAACTTAACCATACGCACGCACAAATGTAAATCTAGCTTTTAACATTGTGCGAAGCTAATTGAGTTGTTTCCGAATAAAGTTCTCGGTTTCCGCTATTTCTTCTGTGCTCAATCCTTTCACCGCGCTGGTAATCATTTTCATTTTAACTCTCTTTAAGGTCCCAAAAATGGGTGTAAATATTGGATGCATAATGGTGTGTCTGCTTGATTTTTCCAACGTTGCACATACGTAGCTATTGAACGTTGATAATATAGGTTGTTCTCCGGTTATCATCGGATTCTGGACGCAATGTTTTGTTCTCAACCGAAATGGCTTATCTGCAGGAAAGACGTATCTTCGTAGTTCGCACATCCGATTTGAGCTCTTGTGGGGAATGAGTAGAATAAATGCAGTATCTTCAAATCTGTATCCAAGTATGCTTAGAAAAGTTTGCTTCCGAGTAGGAGACCTAGACCTATCACGAAGAGGTGTCTCGGCAGGTGATGAAGAATTATCAGAATAATGAGGCGTGGTAAGAGAATAAATCGTGTCTAGGCATTGTCACACATTGTCAGCGTTGAAGACCAGGATGAGGACCATCATCGTGCAAACGCTTGGACTGTAAACTTGGTTCGTATAGGGCAAGCAAAATCTACATATTTTGACAAGAAATTGGTGGCTTCTTCTGTTTTCGCAGTAATTATGCGAATTGAGATTTTTGCTTTTTCCGCGAAACTGTAAAAATAATTGTCAGCATACTTTGTTTTTAGTGTGTTATTAAAAAGTGTTTTATAAATGGTTTTAATTGTTATGGGCCACACGATACGAAAAAATTCATTTATTCAGTAAAAAACCGATGGAAGCTTTTGTTGCTCGAATTACTATAAAACCATTAGATTACAAAATTCTTAACAAAATTAGAATTATTAGGACAGCGAGAGTCTTCCATTGCCCTGGTTCAGAGTGTAGCGGTGGCGGAAAAATAAGTGAAGAGCCTGCTGCTTTAGCCGAAAACACTATTGTTTGTTCACGCGTGAGTGCTCGCATGAATGGCAAACGCACACAACGCGCACCCCTCGAAGTTTTGTTACACCTACCTGCGGCGCTTCATCAATTCTCGGAATGGCTAAAGAAGAAAGAACCATTATAGGGCCTTGTACTAAATTCGAATTCTACATAAGTATCGCGGTTATTGGGATAATTGCGATTACTGGTTCATTACAACTATATCTTAATTGGATTTACTGTGCTACAAATAATTTTTTTACTACGCTGAATTTCATTCCTTTCTGTGAAAATTTAATATTTATTTTCTTGTTTTAGTGGTTATGAGAAATTGGACTAGTTCCTTTATATGTTCTACCCTTTGGGTTATAAATTTTCAAACCTAATATTTTATTAATGATTTTGTTATATTTAGTAGAATTATTATATTTAATTAATTCATTGAATACCCAATCATTACCTTGATTAGCTAGATGTTTACGAAGGTTTTTTGTCAGAGTCGGCGAAAGCCCTATATACAGAATGCAAGGTTCTAATGTGTCCCCTAAGGGTTAAGATTTTTTTCTTGTACCTTATTCCCTATATTTTACACGCCCTCCCATACTTACTTGGTGGTGGGAGGGGACCTACAGTTGAAGGTGGGTTCCAAACCACCAAAAGCAACATCTTTAAGTACTTAGAGAACCCTTTTTCTCTTGAGGTACCGGTACCTCGACTCTGCGTAGAAGAATAACTCTCTTTCTAGGCGGGAATGGAACCCGCAAGCCGACGGAGTGGGTCCAAAGCCTCCGCTCTAGCCCCCACGACCGTCGTCCCACTGATTTAAAGTATACAAAAAATGGTTTGGGCTCTGTAGGCTGTGTAGTATGCCTGCTACACACGATGTCCCCACACGGTGAGCCCAACAAAGAAGGATGTAGAATTTTATTTTTTATAAAAATATATACCTTTAAAAAATGCAATTTATATAAAAAGTATTAGGTTCATAATCAATCGATGTTGACCTCACATAAAAGATCCAAAGAGACTCACAATAAATGCAATGCTTACAAATGCGCAAAGGTACAGGTCACTTCTTGAAAATATAAAATCCTCGAAGCTCGAGCCGCTCGAGTAGTGGCATGGAGTGGCGGTTTATGGTTTTTAGGAATCGAACTCTCCTACGGCCCCGAAAACGGCACTATTCATAGGTTCACCTGTACTTACAGCAATCGTTACCGGATAAAACAGATGATACCTTACTTTTCCTGTATGAATTCTACATGTACTATTTTGTTAATCTGCCTCACGCAGCTAAGATAAAGATTTCCTCATCGCTATTTAGGCAGCCATCAGAAATAATTATCGCAGGACCTCGAAGCCATTCTGCTTATTCAGATAATAAAAAATAAAGTAAAAATTGTATTCTTTATCATCATTTTATTTTAGTAACAAACAGTTTTTTCCAATAATTAAACAAATTTCTTTTTTAACTTTCGTAAAATATCGGTAAGTATTATTAAAAGAAAAAATAACCATATAAAAACTGAAATAATATTTTTGTTTAAAAAAAAATGTTAAAAAATATGTCACTAATAAATCTTCTACATTTGAAAAAACTCCCGGTTTTCGTTTAAGTGGCAATTGTGAAAATAATACCACATTTCATTAAAGTCTCTTGAATTAACTGAAAATTTTGTAACATGATGTAAATTTACAACTTTTTATTACAATTTGTAATGGGTCAGAACACAGTCGATGGTTAAGGAAGAATGGCGTAAGAAAAAATACGCACCTAGATATTACATTCCTAAATGTATGGACGATATATATTTTTCATTAAATCTTTTAAAATTATGTTAACAAACATGTTAAATAATCAATATTTTTCATTCAATATGGCATCCCTATTTCTTATTAATAAAATCCATTTATTTTTTATAATTAGAAAAATTAATGTGTTTTGCTAAAATTATAAAAAGTTCTTTAAGATATACACAGGAGTATGAAGAGCATGACGTTAATCATTCTGGTGCAGCAGTGTTTACCGCTAGCTAATAAAAACCTAGATTGTAAATTTTGAATTTTCAAATATACATTATTGTAGAGAACTACGTTCTAAATTTTTTTAACTTTACAAGAAAATCGTATTTGTAACATATTGTGTTCAATAAAACTAACTCTTATCAGATGTAAATATCTCAGGACAAAGTTGAAGCCTTTAATCTAAAAGATAACGACTATGGCTTAGATTGCATAACCTAATAAAGCAGTAGAATACTCGTCAGCTCTATTTGTTATAGAAACTTCTAATTATTACATTAATTATTTTATCCTGTACTTAGAAAAGATAAAGATTTTCTGTAGTGTGCTCTTATCATTGGCCGTTAACCTGAATTCGATTGGTAAATAAAATAATATAATATGTCTTTAGTTTAGGAAAATACGTATTTTATGCAGACGTGTAAATAGTACAGTCTGTCAAGTTAAAGCGTGGGTAACTTTTTTGGTAAAATATTTTATTTAAACGCATGTTTCTACATGGAATTACATTTGTCAAGGTGTCGAGC
>NC_046658.1:169964684-169966078 GCF_010883055.1 Belonocnema kinseyi | reverse complement strand
AGGGAGCTCTTCTTAATATTTTGACACCAAAATCATGTCGATACACCTTACCGACTGCGAGTAAAGCCACCCACGCTTTAACTTGACAGACTGTACATATCGACGTCTGACTAGAATAAGCTGTGCATTCTGAATCTGCTTCAAAAAGGTGATGGTTCCCAGTTTGTTGCAAGAAGGAGTTCGTTCCGAATCTGCTCGAAAAAGGTGTTGGTTCCAAGTTCGTTTGAAAAAGGTGTTGGTTCCGAATCTCTTTAAAAAAGATGTTGGTTCAGAATACCACTTTTTATATTTATTTGAAAATCACTATATTCTGAATTAATTATAGTATGCCATGCAGTGTGGTGAGTATTGAATAAAATATAGTTTTGCAACAAACATTTGGATATTATACTATTTAAAATAAACCTGTCTATATCAGCGAAAAAAGACGTCCAGGATAATGATAGTTCTCTTACATTAATAAATGCATTAAAATAATTTATTGAAGAACAATAATATTAATTTACTTTAAAAAATTGAAGAGACTTATATTGTGTATTATGCCTAATACTATATAATATATTTGTAAAATCTTTAAATATTTTTTTAAAGTAAATTATGTATTTTTTGAAAAAATATGATCATCGAAAAGAATAATTAATTTAAACATTAGTAATAAATCACTCCATAATTTTATTATAAAATGATTCATACTCTAGAGGAATAACTCTTATCGGGTACTTATTCGCGATAGATTTTTTCGTTTCATTGAAAACAGAAAGATATTCTCCGGTGTATTTTTATTTGAAATATATCTATGCATCGTTGTGATGTACTTTCGTTTTGCGTAAACTCATCATTTCGCGTAAGTCACCATTCGGTTTGATTAAATCGGCGAAATTAAATCTGACTTAATTTCTTAGATTCACAGGAAACTTAATTTATTAAAAAAGGATACTTTAGTTGTGAAAAAGTTCAAAATCCTGCATCAGCGGCCCCACTAAATGATTTCAAGTATAAAATTTGTTTGATGAAAATTCAATTGGATACGGAAAAAAGAAGTATTTAGAGTTTATCAGTTTAAGAGGGGTTATTCCTGTACAGTGTCAGTCAATTTATAAGGAAATCATGCAGTGATTTATTACTTGTTTATGGAATAATACTTTTTTGATGATCATGTTTATTGAAAAAATACATATACTTTTCTTTGAAACAAAAAAATATTCAGCGATTCTATAAATATACTATATAGTATTAGACATAATACACAATATATGTATCTTTGATTTCTTTGAGTAAATGAATATTATTGTTCTTCAATAAATTATGTTAATGCATTTGATAATGTACGAGAACCATGATTATCCTGCACATCCTTTTTTCGCTTATATAGGCAGGTTCGTTATAAATTATAT
>NC_046658.1:169951159-169964584 GCF_010883055.1 Belonocnema kinseyi | reverse complement strand
ATAATATAATATAATGTACTCACCACACTACATGGCGTACTATAATTAATTCGTAACATAGTGATTTCAAAATAAGTGTAAAAAGTGGTGTCATATTATCTTAGTTTTATATAATTATGCAGAATAGTAAGAATTAAAAGCTGAAATAAAAGAAGCAGTACTTACATTAGAAAACTTCGATCTCCTGCGTCAGTGGTATCAACACAAAATTTCGAGAAGGAAATACTTCGGCGAACGACCGCTTTTTTCTAACAAGTTCGGAACCAAAACCATTTTCAAACAGATTCGAAACTACACATCTTCTTTGAATAAACTGCGAATTATCACCTTTTGCACGCTGATTCGGAACGATCGCCTTATTCTTATTCTCAGGCGTCGATATACGAAAGTTATATAATTCTCGTAATTAAATTAGATCTGAATTTTAATTTTGAAAGTACGAAAACAGTGCCTGTGATGAAAGTGGTTTATTTTAGAGGTGGAAACATGACCCCGCGAAAATGTACCCCACAGCCTAGAGGCAAGACAACATAGACAAAGCAACATAACGAACATATATAAATTAGCTTATACTAACCAATCCAAATCAACTGACAGTTTGTCTTTTTGATCTCTTATTTGGAAGCGCAAAAATGCTTGCAGAGTCGTTTTTTTCTCTCGAAAAGAATAGGTTTGTATAACAGGCATTCTTTTCGTTCCCAATGGACGGGCCAAATGGACGGGTAGATACTTTTTCCGGAAGTGATCGTGTCTAGTGCCAACTGAAGATGGACAGACACAAACCTTCTTAAAAATCATCTTTTTCCGAATCAGGGGCTCTCAAAATGAGGAGATTTAATGAAAACCGACTCAGTCAAATTTAGTTAAAAACCAATACCTTCTATTTGGGATGGAAATATTAAGATATAACCATTTAATCATAAACATTAAACTTAACTGGCAGAAATCCACTTCATTACGTAAATAGCACGATGTGCGTTCTTTACCCTACGTGTTTGAACGTGGTTTTCGCAACCGGCATTTAATATTTTTCCACACAAAAATTATCTAATGTAGCTTGAGATGTTTTCTTTTTAAAGTGGAATCGGTTCAATAGTCATTAGTTTAATTTGAGTTACATAACACATGATCCATTTTATCGAATTTAGTGTGTGTAATTCAAGCTCAAAAATTTGTTATGCATTTTAAAATAAAAGAAAACTTCAAAACCCCGTTATACAGAATTCAAAATTTTGTTGTATTTTTTCTTTTATTTCCTTCAACTTGCAATCATTCTGATAATCCTTTAAATTCTTGACGAAGTTAATCCGAACGGAACCAGCAAAGAACGGTCTTACGCTTCAAGTTAAGGCTTGAAGATATTATTAAGTTTTTAATTAAACTTAATCGAATATTTGTTTGAATCGCGAAAATTGTTCATAATAAAAATAAACAACTCTCAATTTTATTATTTGATAAAGTTTGATATATACATAAAACAAGAAGAAACAAGAAACTTTAGTGAAAAAGTAATGAAACTTTAAATCTTCGCTCATTGCATTTATCATTTAGTCTAAGAAAGACATAAGGAGAGTGGTTCAGATACGTAATGGGCACCGCTACTTAAACAATTATATGCACAAAACGGGTTATAATCCCACAATAAGGCGCAGGAAATGCGGCAGAGATGCCGAAACATCTCTGCATATACTATGCCAGTGTTCAAAATTATTTAGGCTCAGCCAGAAAACCCTTGGGGCCCACTTTATGGAACGTAAGGAAATCACAACCCGAGCAGTGATTGAAAAGCAAGACTTCACCTGTCCTAAAACTATTTAACTAAGGCTTGAATTAAATAGAAGAAATATTTTAACCTGGATAAAATTGATCCTAGTTACTTTTCTTGGGTCTCTGATTTCAAATCTGATGTTTGATTTCAAAATTCAAAATGAAGGATCCAATTCGGCGGGCATGAACAATAAAAAATGTTTTGGTCTGAATAAAATTGATGGTACTTACAGTTTTGGGGTCGCTAAATGATCCAATAGGCCGAACCAAAATGATCAACAATTTTTAGAACTTGATCGGGTTCTGCATATTCACGCCATTTTAAATTAAAAAAATTGAACTTTAAATTTGAAATCAGCGACCCCAAAAATCCAAGTATCATCAATTTGATCTAGGTCCGAAAATTTGTCATTCATGACCACCCTGTTGGATCTCCCGTTTTGCGTTTTGTAATACCAACATCAGATTGAAAACCAGCGGCCCCAACATCCTAAGTATCATCAAATTTATCAAGTTCTAAAAATTTGTAATAATTTATGTCCGCTATATCGGATCCCTTATTTTGAATTAAAAAAACAACTAATATCAGATTTTGATTCAACGACTCCAAAATACCTAACACACTCGAGAATAATTAAAACGGATCACAATACATAATTTTCTTTTGAAATGGCCAATTATATATTATGATCATATATGTCCTCAATCCTTTAAAATAATTGAGGGTCCCAAAATCGCAATGTATAAATATATACTCGCAGCCACTGTGATGTAAGGTCGCAAAACATGGATATGCCAATAAAAGAATGAGAGTGAAATAGTTTCTTCAATAATTGGCAAATATAGATCGTCGATGAACATCTAGATCGCTTCCCGAATAAAAATGCTTCGACTTGAGTTCGACTTGAATTGCCCCAAATCAAGACATGCTGAAATCGAAAAGGTCGACTTGTGCATGCCTCAGTATTGAGACGGAGCCAGAATTCAATTACTGTCTTGGAAACAAGTTTCTATGTCTTGAAGACATAAATTTATCTCTTTAGTCGTATTTTTATGACTCCGACACGTGCAGTATATAACTTCGAGCGTATACCTGCCCTAAAAAAAAGGTTATTTCTAACAGTCATAAAAGCTAATCTTTGTTAATGGTTAAACAATCTTGTGTATTTTTATACAATATATATATTAAATCAACTTATTTACGGATTGTTATTTGTATGACACATGTTTGACGATGATACCGTTTGTTTTTACGAATTTCTAACGGCTTAGGAGATCCTTCTAGAAAGTTACAATTTCTATATTTCTGAAAATAATCTCTAAGCCTTATACTCGTCCAGCCCCATCGATTCTGAATTTTTAAAGTAAAAATAACTAATTTAATAATTACATATTTTTCATTCGTTAATTTTAATCTCATTTATGAGCCAAAAAGTCTTCGATAATCTCATTCAAGACAAGGCTCGTTTTGAGTCAAGTAAACGTCGCCTTAGCCAAGACAAGGCTCGACTTAAGACAAGTAAACGCCGTTTTACCTGCAGTGGTCATAAAAGTAAGACGAAGGCCTATGTCTTGACTCAGTTTTGAGACGCAGCCAGACATCGATGTCTTGGAGACAAACTAAAGACATAACCAAGTCGAACTCAAGTCGAAGCATTTTTATTTGGTTGGATTAGATAAGATGAGTTTTGTATATATCAGCAATCTTTTTACAGAATCATCAGGAAGGCCAGAAAAAGAGGGAATTCTACCTTCTCCTGAAAATGTTAAGGGTTTTAATGCACTTGAAATAACAAGGCTATGAAATGATTTGGGTTCTCCGAACCATTCATATAGCGAGGATTTTGTACGGCATACTTCTATGCATCCGACTCCTGCAGAAAATACTTGCTACGATCAGCAAGTTGTATTAAGACCACACGGTAAGTTGAAAATTCATGTATTTTGTTAAAAATTTAAATAAATATGAACGGATCATTCTTTTCTTTCTATCAAGATGAATTTTTTACTAAAAACTCAAATATTCCATTTTCCGTTTAAAATGTATCTTTTCCAATTAAAAATTCAACTACTTGAATGAAATTCAAACTAGCCTATAAAAAATGTCTTTTCATTCTGAAAAAAGTCTTAATTTCAATACGTAATTGTTTAGTTAAAAACTACACTACATTTTTGAAAATTCGTTCTTTTAAATTAAAAATTGATTTTTCAGATTTGAAATTTAACTGTTTCCTTTTGAATGAATTTTTTTTCAAGTAAGAAGTAAAATTTTTTTTGTAAAAAAATAAAGATTTTTGCTTCCAAATAAACCTTTTTGTTTGAAAATTTAAATAGTTTGTGTGTGTTTTTTTCAAATGGTGGATGTTACAAATTTTTTTGACAATCTCATCAGAGAAGGTATTATATTTGTGTAAAATTTGACCCCCCCCCTTCCCCTAGTTTTTGTCAAAAGGTCCACACTTTAAGACCCTCTGAATCCAAAAAACATGTTTTTACGAATGTCTCTTTCTGTCTGTTGTTGTGTCTGTCTTTATGGCGGTCTGTCTGTGAGCACGATAACTTAAAAAAAAGTTAATCTAATAGATTGGCTTTTGGTACACTTTTTTAGTGTCCTAAGCTAAATGCCAAGTTCGTTAGTCACATAATTTAAATAAAAATACTAAAAGTGAGGCCATTTTGATGCAAAATTCCCCCCCCCCCCAGTTTTTGTTAAATATCCACATTTTGAGACCCCCTAAATCCGCAAAATAGGTTTTTATGAATATGTCTGTCTATCGTTCTCTGTACGGTTATTCATAGTATTTAAAAATTCGAACAATTCATCTAATGACTTTTTTTATTAAATAAAAAATTATTAGATTTATAGAATTTACAATATTCCAAAAAACACACAAAAAAACCTTTTAAGCTAATGAACGGATGATATGAAAAAATATCAAGAGAAGAAAAAGTTCGATTTTCAAATGCCCTACAAGATTATCATAAAAACTTTTCGAATTTTTTTGATAAATCAAAAATTAAATTTTTACAGCATAAAAACTAATGGAAAATCATAAAGATACATTTTTTCAGGCAACATTTTCACAGTATTTCAAATATTCTCAAATATAATAATGTATTTAAAAATATATATATGTGTGTGTGTACATAATTACACACACACGCAAAGCACGAGGTACGTGATGAGAATGTTTTCGTTGAAGCCGAAGGAGCTTTAACAAAAGAGAATTGACAATCACCAAATTAATGTTGTCGATACTTTCATCTTTAGCTTCAAAAATTCTATGTAGGAAGATCAAGCGCGTAGGTGCGAGGTAAATAAATTATTGAGCACGAAGCGCGAGATAAATATATTATTGAGCGCGAAGCGCGAGAACTAACAGTCGCGCGCCTTAAGCGCTCAAACTTGCGATTATTATTTGGTTACAAAATAATCTACTTCGTATAAAATTCAAGAAATACGTGAAAGTCAATTTTTAAAATAAAAGTGTATTATCGCCTCGGTCCCTCTATTTTAACCTAATTTAGTCATTTTTCCATTACCAAGTTTCTTAGTGTGTAAGCTGAACGTAAGTAATAAAAAATGAAACGAAATAAGCATTAGCATGAAGTGAGTCTAAACAAATGTTAAAGTTCTGAACATTTTAAATTGTTTTGTTCTGCCATATTGGATGCTCCATTTTTAATTTACAAAACTCAATACCTGGTTTAGATTCAGGAACTCCAGGCTCATAGGTATTACCAATCTCAGTCTATGTTTCCTACGTTGTTGAGTACGAATCCGGAGTCGTTGTGGTTCTACACGCAGAAAAAAGAAGTATAATATTTAATTATCAAGAATTGTAGAGGGTTTCTTGTAACCGGAGCAGTATAAGCTGTTTTTAATTAGAGGGTGAAAATGTCATCATCACTTCCTAATTGCATCATCCAGGCACTGTACACAACAGCGACTGGAACTGCTTGAACGAGTTTCAACATACTGCTACTCCAACATGTTCTGTGAACGGTAATAACTGTCCTGAAAGGGGATTTGTATAAAGATTCGTATCATTACACTGCCCTACATGCGTTTTGCGAAAAAGATGGCACCTAGTGTTCCCGAATGGATTTTTCGTACAGACCACGAATCTGAGTTCCAAAACCTCTCATCACATCACGTTTTTGAGAAAATGGGGGTGCAACCCTTAAAAACGGCGTTTTCAGCCATTTTTGAACATGTAAAGCTGAACCATGACGTGTATCAAACTTCGCTAATATAACAAATTAAAAGCTAAAACAAGGTTTAGAGATCCAACAAGACTTCAGAGAAGAATGCTGTAGTGAATCTGACATTAAGAACGAATATTTAGGAAGTTAAGAAAAGAAAACACAACTTTTTTTAAAAGGAAAATTAAACAATCTCATCTGACATTTAGAACTGTCGCAAAAAACAAGTGAGTTGTTGATTTATATACACAAAGAGAAAAAGTGGGTCAAAAAAGGCATAACAATTGACTAAAGGAATAGAGAAAGAGGTTTCAGAAAATATTGCAAAAAAGAAATATATTCTTTTTTAGTTTATCGTCACGATATAAATGGATTGATGGATGAATAGGAACCAGGGATTAACGTAACCATGGAATGGAGACTATTCTGTATATCTTCTAGACCTCCTGATGCTCGAACTGCATCATATACTTGTCTCCGAGCAACAAGAGATCTGGAAAGCTGATTTTCTACAATCAAGTGTTTATTGATTACTACATCGTATAAAAACAATTGCCTCCCAAGCACAATCAAGTCTAGGAAAGGAGCAGAATGGTGGAATACGCACCTAGAGAAACTCCCCAAAAACACAAGAGCGCTGTGCCATAAGGCAAATAGAACTAACTTTCCTTCAGGCTGCGACATCTATAAGACGGCTCAGTATGAATACAATAGAAATATAAGGAGACATAAGCAGGAAGACTGGAGGGGCTTCTGCGAGGAGTCGAAAGATATTCCGGAAACAATAAGGCTCCACAAAATCCTAGCGAAAACCCGGAAGCTCGCCTCGGGCTTACAAGGCTCGACGATGGCAAATTTTCCCAAGAAAAAGAAGCTACATTCAACCGCCTGATGGAAGTTCACTTTCCGGGTTTTCAGCGAATTCAAAACGACCTAGAGAAGGAAGACTGGGGCCAAGAGTTGAGGAGGGCCGATGAGATTTTCGCTTCAAAGGTCGAGACAGCAAAAAGGTTGAATGAGCGGTTGGGTCCGTCTGCCCTTCAAATCAACAATGCACATTGCTTTCCAGGCAGGCTGCTCGGTAGAAACGGCACTCAATTTTGTTGTGGCAAAATTGGAGCAGCAGTTGGAACAAAAGGGCTATGCTGTGTAAACGCTTTTGCACAAAGAGAATGCCTTCAGTAACACCCTTTCAGAAGTCATCTGTCGAGAGGCTTTGAGGTGAGGAGTCTTCGTAATCCTGGTAAGAAGGGCTCATCTGGAAACGTTGATGGGCCTTACAAGTTCGGCGCTGCGCATCGTAGAACTCCAATGCGATAGCTCAGGGCTTTCGGTAAATCTGGAGAAGACCAGTATGGTCATTTTTACGAAAAATTATAAGATGCCGAAAGTTGACGCTCCTGTCTTTTTGTGGAGGAAGGCTGACGTTTTCAGACTCGGTTATATATCTGAGAGTAGTCCTAGATAGCAATCTGAACTGCGCAAAGTCCTTGGAGACCACTGCAGGAAATTCCTCATGACTTTTTGAATGTGTAGGAGAGGTTTTGGGTGGACGTGAGGAATAGGGCCTATAATGCTTGAATGGCTCTACTCCGCTGTCCTTAAACCGAGGCTCCTTTAGGCTATGCGAAGAACCTCTAAACCTAGCCATAATTGCAAAAGCGGCACAAGCGATTAGCCGCCTGGCGAGAGTAAACATATGGACTTGGGGGAATAGACACACTAGGCTCCCGAGTGACATCAGCTCACTGGTGATTCTTGAGATAAGGCAGGACTTGAGATAAGGCGTTCCGCGTATGCACTTTAAGTAAGGATGCGTGGAAAGGAAATGGTAATCCACACTTTTAAAGGGAAATCTGGTATGCGGATGGCTCCAGGAAAGCGGGAGGGACAGCAGCAGGAATTTATGACAGTGCGAGGAGGAAGGAAGTGGTGGTCCCACTTGGGAGACACGCAACTGTCTTTCATACGGAGTTTCTCGCCGTTCTTCGATGTTTTGAGATATTATTAGAGAAGAACGCTGCTGGAAGACAGATCACGATCTATTCGAACAGCCAAGCGACACTTACTGTAGTGGGAAAATCAGATATAATATCAGAACTGGTTTGGGAATGCAAAATGGCATTCAACCAACTTGCATAAAAAAAGAAAGTGGCCCTCATATGAGTCCCTGGACACTCAGGGGTCAAGGGCAACGAAAAAGCGGGCCAGTTGGCAAGAAGCGGTACAGAAAGTGAATACATAGGACCGGAATTGTTACTGGGATTAGAATCTTGCTACATCGGTCTTGCCATCCAAAGCTAGATGCGCACAAAGCACCGAGAATACTAGAAACTGATCCAGGGTTGCCGACAGGCAAAGTCCATGATGGGCTATACCTGCGCAATAAGTGCAAATTCAGAATTGTTTGCTGCGGTTTTAGGGCCTTTAATTATTTCAAGGGATTAAGGGCATTTATGATTGTTTTTAATATTTTAAACTACTTCAGCCAAATACTACGCGCAATTAAAAAAAAGTTAACTAATAGGAAGCAAAGGAAGCAAAAAACATCGCGGGGCGCGAGATCCCGGCACGGCACGCTGTAGCATGCCACAAAAGAAAAAGCACAGACATAGATATAGCGGAGCACGAGCTAGCAGCCTACAATGCATTTGATTAATTATCATTTATTATTATTAAACGTACTTTTAGCTGGGGATGAAGAAAAATAGTATACGACGCACGTTGAGGAATATTGGATGCACTAACGTGTGTGATATAAGGCACCGGCCATCAAATGATACATATCCGCAAATCCAGATTTCTGGCATTGGGCCGTAATATACAGTTAAACCTCGTTTATTGCAACTCCTTTAAAACGTAAAGGCCTCGTATATTGGCTATACGGAACATTTGGCCATCAGTGGTTGGAGTTAAAAAAGTTGCAATAGACGAGTATCTTGAATTGCAATAAAGGAGGTTTGCAATAAACAAATTTCACAATAAGCGACGTTTGACTGTGCTACGATTTATTTTACCTTAATAGTTCATTTTAAATAACTCGAGGTAGGGACCAGGCATTGGCAATAAGTACACGTGACTTCATTAGTAAACACTATCTCCTGATTTAAAAAACTTCTAGATTGAACAATAAATAAGCCATTAGATATTTAATACTGCAAAATCAATCTACTGGATTTCAACAGAAGCTTCTGTTAATATGAAAAACTGCACACGCTTTCAGCGAAATTGTGATGGAATTGCAGCGGTAACCAAGAAAAATTGCCTTCTGCTTTATTCTGGTACCAACCTCAATTTGTCATGCTTGTAGATTAAATTTGTCAAATTGGGAACATGAAAGTACCAAGATACAGACTGTTATTCAACCACCTGTTTGGCGTGAGCCCAACGATCATGATACTGATTCTTACTTTTGCTTATACAAAACAGCAGGTTTTTCTAAAAAGTATTTGGAGAAGATCGTTTACCCTGATGTAAAAAGTGTTACACCAGCCAAGATTGGCATTAGAAATCACTCTGAAAATAAAAGTGACCGATCAACTCACGAATCAATGGATACTGACGATCCTAATGCAACTGAAGATTCTTCTTAGGAAGAATCAGATGATGAAAGTCCTACATTTTTTGACCAAGACGGATTAGACGATTTTATACGAAACCTTGATCTTCCAAAAGATAAAGCTGAGCTTTGCACTTCATGACTCAAAGAAAGTCTGAAAGCAGTACTATTACATGATGGAAATAAGTACGCTGCAATTCCAGTAGGTCACTCAACTACACTGAAAGAATTTTATGATACTTTCCAATTACTCCTGATAAAAATAAAATACAATGTCCATAATTGGATGATTTGTGGTGTCTTCAAAATGATGAATCTTATAATATGTTTACAATCAGGAAACATTAAATACCCTTGTTTTCTTTGCCTTTGGGACAGTCGTGCAAGGGATGAACATTGCATAACGGAGAAATGGCCAGACAGATTAGAGTGGACAGTTTGTCAGTATAATATTGTTTGTGAAAGTCTTGTTGATAGAAAGAAAGTATTATTGCAACCACTCTATTTAGGGAACAATCGAGATCCAAAGATTAGAACTATTGTATGTAGTATGTTAAAGAATTTTTAAATATTAGGTTGTTTGATGAGTATAAATTACGTTTTCTCAAATCTTATTTGGATTTTTTACCGGAAAATGTTGGATCATTCAGTGAAGAAATGGGCGAACGCTTTCATTAAGACTTTCACCAAAAAGAGAAACATTATCAAGGTCGATGCAATGTAAGAATGATGGCCGACTATTGCTGGTCTTTGCAAAGAAGTGATAATGACTCCCCTAGTCATAAACGAGAGTCTCTTTAACGAACGTTTGACATGAAGCGCGAATGTTTCCATAAGAAAACAATTAGTTTCATATTCATGGGACATACAATCGTAAGTCTTGCTTGAACTGACTGGGTAATCGTAAGTCTTGCCTTGACTAACTGGACGATTCAAAGTCTTGCCTTGACTGACTAGGCAAATCAGAGTCTTGCCTTGACTGGCTAAGCGATACAAAGGCTTGCCTGCATTGGCTGGGCAATTCAAAGTCTTTCCTTGATTGACTGGGCAATCTAGAGTCTTTCCTTGATTGGCTAGGCAATCTAAAGTCTTGCCTTAATTCGCTGGAAAATATTAAGTACTTTCTTGCTTAGCTGGACAATCCCAAGTCCAGCCTTAGGTGCCTGGAAAATATTGAGTCTTGCCATAGTAAGTTGGAAAATCCTAAGTAAATTTATAATATCAAATTAATCATAATAGTTAAATTTGTTCTTTTGAAAACCCTAACTGTTTTTTATATTCGCTCTTCTAGGAATTATAATAAAAAACTGAGCCAATCAAAAAGGAATCCCCGAAAACCCCTCAGATAACATTTTCAAGGGACACTGGCATACCATCTCGGCGTTAATGAGTTAATACGCTAAATTGAAAAATTTCATTTTAAGGTTAGCCCACTTGTAGTGTGGAATTCAATTATTTCACGAAATGTAAACGACTAAATTCGCTGCTCCCAGGGTTAGGTGGGTTAGCCTGCTTATGATTCGGTAGGGGTGATTTCTGTGTTCAGGTGGATTAGCAGGTAGGTGGGTTAACCCACTTGTGGCATGGAACTTCATTATTTCAAGAAAAATATGCGACAAAATTCATTGTTCCCAGAGTCAGGTGGGTTAGCATGCTTGTGGCTTGTCAAGGGTGGTGTCTACCCCTGGAAAATGGCTTCCGTAAAAATGAAAAGACACGGGTTCCATATTTTTTATTGTTTTATCAATGCGCAAAGTTTGGTTCCAAACGACTTGCGCTTTTTTGTTGGTATTTTCTGCGGGATCCTTTGCTCTTTTTTAAAGCCATAAATTGTGGCCGCTACATTGGATCTTCTAGGGTTTATAACAAAAAACTGACATCGACAATAGAAAGGGCACTTTCGAAAACCCCTGAGATAATATTTTGAAGAAAAAAAATCGTACCGTCAGAAATTCAGAATGCGTTGTATAAATCTGAACACCTCAGCGTTAATGGGTTAAAACGCTAAAATAAAAAATTTCAAATTACAATATTTTGGTGAAAAATAAAGATATCCTAATAAATCCAAGTAGGTTTGAAAGGGGAAGATTAGTACTTTCAAATTCCATATTAGCATTGTGATAAACATGTTTCCTGTACAGTTACATAATCTCAAAAGCAGCTCAAAAACGCGTTTTTTGCACATTTAGGTTAGGATATCTTAAAAACCTGACGTACAGGAGTAATTTTGTGTTTAAATTGGGATTCAGCGCATCAAAATCCTTCGGAAATGTTTGGTCTGCTTTCTGGCTTTTGAATTTTGTCAAATTTTGTCGGCCTGTGTTATTATGGATTATTTATGTATTTTCTAGAACTGAAAATAACTTTTCTACATTTGAAGGTATTCTTAGTATGATTAATCTATTTGTATTATTAAAAAAAGTAGAATGTAGGGTTATATAAATTAAGAATGAACAAGTCACTGAAAAGATGATGTAGATAATTCAGTATAAAATCCAGATCTAGAAAGAATGGGATAATTTTACCATTATGTGACAAATTTTGCTGTTTGTTATACATGAATTAATAATATTAATAATACTAATGGCGTGGAACTAATTGAGGTTATTAATTGAAAATCCTAACCTTGAAATTCTATCTTTTTATTTTTATAATGGAAACTTGTAAAAAGCAAAAAAAAAAAAAAGTTTTGTTTCCATTTTGTATTCCTAAAGAGGATAATTCGCATATTTACATGAACATTCCGGACAATTCAAAGAATTCTTTTTATGCGCAAATGATTTACACTCTATTTTCATATTTCTACTGAAAAGATAGAAAACAAAAAAATTCTTAAATATAATATTCAGCTAATTATTTATTAAATTATTTAACTAGTGACATTATTGACAAAATTAAAAGTCAAAGAAAATATTTCTGTAAAATTATTTTTTGCAAGCAGGTACGTATTATCAGTTAATTTTTATTTATATAAAAAAAATATATATATATACTGTAAGCCGCAACTTTTATGCTAAGTTAAGTTATGTTAAGCTTTTAATTTGTTTGACCAAAAATAAAGAGGAAGGGTGATTCGCATAGAGAAACACTGAGGTTTTTCTGATACAAATAATTATTCTTTATTCAATAAGGCCTGTGTTAAACTTATTCAACTCAAATTGCTAATAATTAAGAAATACGAAATATAAAATATCCGTAGGTAATGTTCAAGAAAATACAATTCGAATCTTCAGATCTAAATCTGGCAAATTTTATATTAGTTAAGCTCCTATGGCTTCTTCTCAATCGAGATAATAATGTTAATAATCTTTTTATTGTACAATCCGGTAAACGGTGACTGTATTAGGCTAATGACCTTTGCCGCAGGTAAGAGAAAAGGGTAAGAGAAAAGGGATATTCGATAGAAAATGAACAAATGGTTTAGCTTTAACTAGATTTAGAAAATGGTCAGACTTAGGACCGAAGAATTTAGGAACAAATTTATGGGCTCTTCTTTGCCACGAAAAATCTCTCAAACATTTACCGCGTTTTATTCTTAAAGAAAAATGTATCTGGATTTCGCATTGAATCTCGAATGATCGTGAAAATTCAGCAAGTACTTTTTTGGACAGTTATAAGGAAGAGTATTCCTTAGCTCTCTACTAGGAGTAAGAAATGAATTAGAAGACTTAGAATATTTCCATAAGAAAAAACTTGGACAAATTTTCGAAGATACTTTTCTTTTCAAAAAGGGGATGGTTGGAAGGCAGGATAAGGAGGAAAACAGCCCTCCAGACCTCCCTCCAGGTTCACTCCTTCCGATCTTCGCTTTTCGGCTGCAAGATCAAGAAGAATGTTTTCGAGTCCTGCAGCGCCTTTTATACTATGGCCCTGACTCTCCCTCTCTGGGTTAC